>NW_025728466.1:333949-667898 GCF_021461385.2 Schistocerca piceifrons | reverse complement strand
TATTTCCGATGCAATTTCTGTGTTTCTTCGCCAATAAGAAGGCCCAAGGGATACAGTAAACCTGAAGTGAACATCGGAGTCTATAACTAGTGTCACAGGAATGGTTCAAAACATAGACAAAAAGAAGAGTCAGTCTTCTTGTACTTAAGTCGGCATTGTGCCTTTTGTATTTAATTCCGATGCAAGTTCTGTGTTTCATCGTCAATAAGAAGGTCAGAGGGATACAGTAAACCAGAAGTTAAGCAACGGAATCTATAACTAGTGTCACAGGAATGGTTAAAAACATAGAAAGTAGAAAGAGTCAGTCCTCTTGTACTTAAGTCAGCAATGTGCCTTTTCTATTTAATTCCGATGCAATTTCTGTGTTTCATCGTCAATAAGAAGATCAGAGGGATACAGTAAACCAGAAGTGAAGCGTCGGTATCTATAACTAGTGTCACAGGAATGGTTCAAACATAGAAAGTAGGAAGAGTCAGTCTTCTTGTACTTAAGTCAGCAATGTGCCTTTTCTATTTAATTCCGATGCACGTTCTGTGTTTCATCGTCAATAAGAAGGTCCTAGTGATAGAGTAAATCTGCAGTGAAGCATCGGAATCTATAACTATTGTCACAGGAATGGTTCAAAACATAGTCAGTAAGAAGAGTCAGCCTTCTAGTACTTATGTCGGCATTGTGCCGTTTGTATTTAATTCCGATGCAATTTCTGTGTTTCCTCGTCAATAAGAAGGTCCAAGGGATACAGTAAACCTGAAGTGAAGCATCGGAATCTATAACTAGTGTCACAGGAATGGTTCCAAACATAGTCAGTAAGAAGAGTCAGTCTTCTTGTACTTAAGTCGGCATTGTGCCTTTCTATTTAATTCCGAAGCAATTTCTGTGTTTCATCGTCAATAAGAAGGTCCTAGGGATACAGTACACCTGAAGTGAATCATCGAAATCTATAACTAGTGTCACAGGAGTAGTTCAAAACAAAGTCAGTACGAAGAGTCAGTCTTCTTGTACTTAAGTCGGCATTGTGCGTTTTGTATTTAATTCCGATGCAATTTCTGTGTTTCATCGTCAATAAGAACGTCCAAGATATACAGTAATCCTGAAGTGAAGCATCGGAATCTATAACTAGTGTCACAGGAATGGTTCAAAACATAGACAGTAGGAAGAGTCAGTCTTCTTGTACTTAAGTCGGCATCGTGCCTCTTCTATTTAATTCCGATGCAATTTCTGTGTCTCATCGTCAATAAGAAGGTCAGAGGTATACAGTAAACCTGACGTGAAGCATCACAATCTGTAACTTGCGTCACAGGAATGGTTCAAAACATAGATAGTAAGAAGAGTCAGTCTACTTGTACTTAAGACGGCATTGTGCCTTTTCTATTTAATCCTGATGCAATTTCTGTGTTTCATCGTCAAAAAGAATGTCAAAGGGATACAGTAAACCTGGAGTGAAGCATCGGAGTCTATAACTAGTGTCACAGGAATGGTTCAAACATAGACAGTAAGAAGAGTCAGTCTTCTGGTACATAAGTCGGCATTGTGCCTTTTCAATTTAATTCCGATGCAATTTCTCTGTTTCATTGTCAATAAGAAGGTCAAGGGTACAGTAAACCTGAAGTGAAGCATCGGAATCTATAACTAGTGTCACAGGAATGGTTCAAAGCAGTCAGTAAGAAGAGTCAGTCTTCTTGTACTTAAGACGGCATTGTGCTTTTTCTATTTAATTCCGATGCAATTTCTGTGTTTCATCGTCAAAAAGAGGGTCAGACGGATACAGTGAACATGAAGTGATGCATCGGAATCTATAACTAGTCTCACAGGAATGGTTCAAAACATAGACAGTAGGAAGAGTCAGTCTTCTTGTACTTAAGTCGGCATTGTGCCTTTTGTATTTAACTCCGATGCACTATCTGTGTTTCATCGTCAATAAGAAGATCCATGTGATACAGTAAACCTGAAATGAAGCATCGGAATCTATAACAAGTGTCACAGGAATGGTTCAAAACATAGACAGTAGGAAGATTCATTCTACATGTACTTAAGTCGGCATCGTGCCTTTTGTATTTGTTTCCGATGCAATTTCTGTGTTTCATCGTCAATAAGAAGGTCCAAAGGATACAGTGAACCTGGAGTGAAGCGGCGGAATCTATAACTAATGTCACAGGAATCGTTCAAAACATAGACAGTTGGACGAGTCAGTCTTCTTGTACTTAAGTCGGCATTGTGCCTTTTGTATTTATTTCCGATGCAATTTCTGTGTTTCGTCGTCAATAAGATGGCCCAAGGGATACAGTAAACCTGAAGTGAAGCATCGGAGTCTATAACTAGTGTCACAGGAATGGTTCAAAACATAGACAAAAAGAAGAGTCAGTCTTCTTGTACTTAAGTCGGCATAGTGCCTTTTGTATTTCATTCCGATGCAATTTCTGAGTTTCATCATCAATAAGAAGGTCAGAGGGATACAGTAAAACTGAAGTGAAGCATCGGAATCTATAACTAGTGTCACAGGAATAGTTCAAAGCATAGACAGTAAGAAAGGTCAGTCTTCTTGTACTTAAGTCGGCATTGTGCCTTTTGTATTTAATTCGGATGCTATATCTGTGTTTCATCGTCAATAAGAAGGTCAGAGGGATACAGTAAACGAGAAGTGAAGCATCTGAATCTATAACTAGTGTCACAGGAATGGTTCAAAACATAGAAAGCAGGAAGAGTCAGTCTTCTTGTACTTAAGTCAGCAATGTGCCTTTTCTATTTAATTCCGATGCACGTTCTGTGTTTCATCGTCAATAAGAAGGTCCTAGTGATAGAGTAAATGTGAAGTGAAGCATCGGAATCTATAACTAGTGTCACAGGAATGGTTCAAAGCATAGTCAGTAAGAAGAGTCAGTCTTCTAGTACTTCAGTCGGCATTGTGCTGTTTGTATTTAATTCCGATGCAATTTCTGTGTTTCTTCGTCAATAAGGAGGTCCAAGGGATACAGTAAACCTGAAGGGAAGCATCGGAATCTATAACTAATGTCACAGGAATCGTTCAAAACATAGACAGTAAGAAGAGTCAGTCTTCTTGTACTTAAGTCGGCATTGAGCCTTTTCTATTTAATTCCGATGCAATATCTGTGTTTCTTCGTCAATAAGAAGGTCTGAGGGATACAGTGAACCTGAAGTGAAGCATTGGAATCAATATGTAGTGCCACAGGAATGGTTCAAATCATAGTCAGTAAGAAGAGTCAGTCTTCTTGTACATAAATAGGCATTGTTCCTTTTCAATTTAATTCCGATGCAATTTCTCTGTTTCATCGTCTATAAGAAGGTCAGAGGGATACCGTAAACCTGAAGTGAAGCATCGGAATCAATAACTAGCGTCACAGGAATGGTTCAAAGCATTGTCAGTAAGAAGAGTCAGTCTTCTTGTACTTAAGTCGGCATTGTGCCTTTTCTATTTAATTCTGCTGCAATATCTGTGTTTCATCGTCAATAAGAACGTCAGAGGGATACAGTAAACCTGAAGTGAAGCATCGGAATCTATAACTAGTGTCACAGGATAGGTTCCAAACATAGTCAGTAACAAGAGTCTGTCTTCTGGTACTTAAGTCGGCATTATGCCTTTTCTATTTAATTCCGATGAAATTTCTGTGTTTCATCGTCAATAAGAAGGTCCTAGGGATACAGTACACCTGAAGTGAATCATCGGAATCTATAACTAGTGTCACAGGAATAGTTCAAAACATAGTCAGTACGAAGAGTCAGTCTTCTTGTACTTAAGTCGGCATTGTGCCTTTTGTATCTAATTCCGATGCAATTTCTGTGTTTCATCGTCAATAAGAAGGTCAGAGGGATACAGAAAACCTGAAGTGAAGCATCGGAATCTGTAACTAATGTCACAGGAATGGATCAAAACATTGACAGTAAGATGGGTCAGTCTTCTTGTACTTTAGTCGACATTGTGCCTTTTGTATTTAATTCCGATGCAATTTCTGTGTTTCATCGTCAAAAAGAAGGTCCAAGTGATACAGTAAAACTGAGGTGAAGCATCGGAATCTATAACTAGTGTCACAGGAATGGTTCAAATCATTGACAGTAGGAAGAGTCAGTCTTCTTGTACTTAAGTCGGCATTATGGATTTTCTATTTAATTCCGATGCAATTTCTGTGTTTCATCGTCAAAAGGAAGGTCAGATGGATACAGTAAACCTGAAGTGAAGCATCGGAATCTATAACTAGTCCCACAGGAAAGGTTCAAAACATAGACAGTTGGAAGAGTCAATCTTCTGTACTTAAGTCGGCATTGTGCCTTTTGTATTTAACTCCGATGCACTATCTGTGTTTCATCGTCAATAAGAAGGTCAGAGGGATACAGAAAACCTGAAGTGAAGCATCGGAATCTGTAACTAATGTCACAGGAATGGTTCAAAACATTGACAGTAAGATGGGTCGGTCTTCTTGTACTTTAGTCGACATTGTGCCTTTTGTATTTAATTCCGATGCAATTTCTGTGTTTCATCGTCAATAAGAAGGTCGGAGGGATACAGTAAACCTGAAGTGAAGCATCGGAATCTACAACTAGTGTCACAGGAATGGTTAAAAACAGTCAGTAAGAAGAGACAGTCTTCTTGTACGTAAGTTGGCATTGTGCCTTTTGTATTTAATTCCGATGCAATTTCTGTGTTTCATCGTCAAAAAGAAGGTCCAAGTGATACAGTAAATCTGAGGTGAAGCATCGGAATCTATAACTAGTGTCACAGGAATGGTTCAAATCATTGACAGTAGGAAGAGTCAGTCTTCTTGTACTTAAGTCGGCATTATGGATTTTCTATTTAATTCCGATGCAATTTCTGTGTTTCATCGTAAAAAAGAAGGTCAGATGGATACAGTAAACCTGAAGTGAAGCATCGGAATCTATAACTAGTCGCACAGGAATGGTTCAAAACATAGACAGTTGGAAGAGTCAATCTTCTTGTACTTAAGTCGGCATTGTGCCTTTTGTATTTAACTCCGATGCACTATCTGTGTTTCATCGTCAATAAGAAGATCCAAGGGATACAGTAAACCTGAAATGAAGCATCGGAATCTGTAACAAGTGTCACAGGAATGGTTCAAAACATAGACAGTAGGAAGAGACAGACTTCTTGTACTTAAGTCGGCATTGTGCCTATTGTATTTACTTCCGATGCAATTTCTGAGTTTCATCGTCAATAAGAAGGTCAGAGGGATACAGTAAACCTGAAGTGAAGCATCGGAATCTATTACTAGTGTCACAGGAGTGGTTCAAAACATTGGCTTTTCTATTTTATTCCGATGCAATATCGGTGTTTCATCGTCAATAGGAGGGACAGACGGATACAGTAAACCTGAAGTGAAGCATCGGAATCTATAACTAGTGTCACAGGAATGGTTCAAACATAGTCAGTACGAAGAGCCAGTCTTCTTGTACTTACGTCGCCATTGTGCATTTTGTATCTAATTCCGATGCAATATCTGTGTTTCATCGTCAATAAGAAGGTCAGAAGGATACAGTAAACCTGAAGTGAAGCATCGGAATCTATAACTAGTGTCACAGGAATGGTTCAAAACATAGACGGTAAGAAGGGTCAGTCTTCTTGTACTTAAGTCGGCATTGTGCCTTTTGTATTTAATTCCGATGCAATTTCTGTGTTTCGTCGTCAATAGGAAGGTCCAAGGGATACAGTAAACCTCAATTAAAGCATCGGAATCTATAACTAGAGTCACAGGAATGGTTCAAAACATAGACAAAAAGAAGAATCAGTCTTCTTGTACTTAAGTCGGCATTGTGCCTTTTGTATTTAATTCCGATGCAATTTCTGAGTTTCATCGTCAATAAGAAGGTCAGAGGGATACAGTAAACCTGAAGTGAAGCATCGGAATCTATAACTAGTGTCACAGGAATGGTTCAACACATAGACAAAAAGAAGAGTCAGTCTTCTTGTACTTAAGTCGGCGTTGTGCCTTTTGTATTTAATTCCGATGCAATTTCTGTGTTTCATCGTCAATACAAAGGTCCAACGGATACAGTAAACCTGAAGTGAAGCATCGGAATCTATAACTAGTGTCACAACAGTGGTTCAAAACATAGTCAGTAAGAAGAGACAGAACTCTTGTACTTATGTTGGCATTGTGCCTATTGTATTTAATTCCGATGCAATTTCTGAGTTTCATCGTCAATAAGAAGGTCAGAGGGATACAGTGATCCTGAAGTGAAGCATCGGTATCTATAACTAGTGTCACAGGACTGGTTCAAAACAGTCAGTAAGAAGAGTCAGCCTTCTTGTACTTAAGTCAGCATTGTGCATTTTAATTTTAATTCCGATGCAATTTCTGTGTTTCATCTCAATAAGAAGGTCCAAGGGATACAGTAAACCTGAAGTGAATCATCGGAATCCATAAGTAGTGTCACAGGAATGGTTCAAATCATAGTCAGTACGAAGAGTCAGTCTTCTTGTACGTAAGTCCGCATTGTGCCTTTTGTATCTAATTCCGAAGGAATTTCTGTGTTTCACCGTCAATAAGAAGGTCAGAGGGTACAGTAAACCTGAAGTGAAGCATCGGAATCTATAACTAGTGTCACAGGAATGGTTCAAAGCAGTCAGTAAGATGAGACAGTCTTTTTGTACTTAAGTCGGCATTGTGCCTTTTCTATTTAATTCCGATGCAATTTCTGTGTTTCATCGTCAAATAGAAGGACAGACGGATACAGTGAACCTGAAGTGATGCATCGGAATCTATAACTAGTCTCACAGGAATGGTTCCAAACATAGTCAGTAGGAAGAGTCAGTCTTCTTGTACTTAAGTCGGCATTGTGCTTTTTCTATTTAATTCCGATGAAATTTCTGTGTTTCATCGTAAATAAGAAGGTCCTAGGGATACAGTACACCTGAAGTGAATCATCGGAATCTATAACTAGTGTCACAGGAATAGGTCAAAACATAGTCAGTACGAAGAGTCAGTCTTCTTGTACTTAAGTCGGCATTGTGCGTTTTGTATTTAATTCCGATGCAATTTCTGTGTTTCATCGTCAATAAGAACGCCCAAGGGATACAGTAAACCTGAAGTGAAGCATCGGAATCTATAGCTAGTGTCATAGGAATGGTTCAAAACATAGACAGTAGGAAGAGTCAGTCTAATTGTACTTAAGTCGGCATTCTGCCTCTTCTATTTAATTCCGATGCAATTTCTGCGTTTCATCGTCAATAAGAAGGTCCTAGGGATACAGTACACCTGAAGTGAATCGTCGGAATCTATAACTAGTGTCACAGGAATAGTTCAAAGCATAGTCAGTACGAGGAGTCAGTCTTCTTGTACTTAAGTCGGCATTGTGCCTTTTGTATCTAATTCCGATGCAATTTCTGTGTTTCATCGTCAATAAGAAGGTCAGAGGGATACAGTAATCCTGAAGTGAATCATCGGAATCTGTAACTAATGACACAGGAATGGTTCAAAACATTGGCAGTAACAAGGGTCAGTCTCCTTGTACTTTAGTCGACATTGTGCCTTTTGTATTTAATTCCGATGCAATTACTGCGTTTCGTCGTCAATAAGAAGGTCAGAGGGATACAGTAAACCTGAAGTGAAGCATCGAAATCAATAACTAGTGTCACATTAATGATTAAATACAGTCAGTAAGAAGAGTCAGTCTTCTTGTACCTAAGTTGGCATTGTGCCTTTTGAATTTAATTCCGATGCAATTTCTGTGTTTCATCGTCAATAAGAAGGTCCATGTGATACAGTAAATCTGAGGTGAAGCATCGGAATCTATAACTAGTGTCACAGGAATGGTTCAAAACATTGACAGTAGGAAGAGTCAGTCTTCTTGTACTTAAGTCGGCATTATGGATTTTCTATTTAATTCCGATGCAATTTCTGTGTTTCATCGTCAAAAAGAAGGTCAGAGGGACACAGTAAACCTGTAGTGAAGCATCGGAATCTATAACTAGTCTCACAGGAATGGTTCAAAACATAGACAGTAGGAAGAGTCAATCTTCTTGTACTTAAGTCGGCATTGTGCCTTTTGTATTTAACTCCGATGCACTATTTGTGTTTCATCGTCAATAAGAAGATCCAAAGGATACAGTAAACCTGAAATGAAGCATCAGAATCTGTAACAAGTGTCACAGGAATGGTTCAAAACATAGACAGTAGGAAGAGTCAGTCTTCTTGTACTTAAGTCGGCATTGTGCCTCTTGTATTTACTTCCGATGCAGTTTCTGTGTTTCGTCGTCAATAAGAAGGTCCAAGGGATACAGTAAACCTGAAGTGAAGCATCGGAATCTATAACTAGTGTCACAGGAATGGTTCAAAACATAGACAAAAAGAAGAGTCATTCTTCTTGTACTTAAGTCGGCATTGTGCCTTTTGTATTTACTTCCGATGCAATTTCTGAGTTTTATCGTCAATAAGAAGGTCAGAGGGATACAGTAAACCTGAAGTGAAGCATCGGAATCTATAACTAGTGTCAAGGGAATGGTTCAAAACATTGCCTTTTCTATTTAATTCCGATGCAATATCTGTGTTTCATCGTCAACTAGAAGGACAGAGGGATACAGTATACCTGAAGTGAAGCAACTGAATCTATAACTAGAGTCACAGGAATGGTTCCAAACATAGTCAGTAAGAAGAGTCAGTCTTCTTGTTCTTAAGTCGGCATTGTGCCTTTTGTATTTAATTTAGATGCAATTTCTGTGTTTCATCGTCAATAAGAAAGTCCAAGGGATTCAGTACACCTGAAGTGAATCATCGGAATCTATAACTAGTGTCACAGGAATGGTTCAAAACATTGTCAAAAAGAAGAATCAGT
The DNA here is from genome assembly GCF_021461385.2 of Schistocerca piceifrons. NCBI lineage: Eukaryota > Metazoa > Arthropoda > Insecta > Orthoptera > Acrididae > Schistocerca > Schistocerca piceifrons. Next base: position 659,099 of record NW_025728466.1, on the reverse strand, counting down.
CTTCTTGTACTTAAATCGGCATTGTGCCTTTTGTGTTTAATTCCGATGCAATTTCTGAGTTTCATCGTCAATAAGAAGGTCAGAGGGATACAGCAAACCTGAAGTGAAGCATCGGAATCTCTAACTAGTGTCACAGGAATGGTTCAAAACAGTCAGTAAGAAGAGACAGTCTTCTTGTACTTAAGTCGGCATTGTGCCTTTTGTATTTAACTCCGATGCACTATGTGTGTTTCATCGTCAATAAGAAGATCCAAGGGTTACAGTAAACCTGAAATGAAGCATCGGAATCTATAACAAGTGTCACAGGAATGGTTCAAAACATAGACAGTAGGAAGATTCATTTTACATGTACTTAAGTCGGCATCGTGCCTTTTGTATTTAATTCCGATGCAATTTCTGAGTTTCATCGTCAATAAGTAGGTCAGAGGGATACAGTAAACCTGAAGTGAAACATCGGAATCTATAACTAGTGTCACAGGAATGGTTCAAAACAGTCAGTAAGAAGGTTCAGTCTTCTTGTACTTAAGTCGGCATTGTGCCTTTTGTATTTAATTCCGATGCAATTTCTGTGTTTCATCGTCAATACGAAGGTCCATCGGATACAGTAAACCTGAAGTGAAGCATCGGAATCTATAACTAGTGTCACAGGAATAGTTCAAAACATAGTCAGTAAGAGAGACAGTCCTCTTGTACTTATGTTGGCATTGTGCCTTTCGTATTTAATTCCGATCCAATTTCTGTGTTTCATCGTCAATAAGAGGGTCAGAGGGATACAGTGTACCTGAAGTGAAGCATCGGTATCTATAACTAATGTCTTAGGACTGGTTCAAAACAGTCAGTAAGAAGAGTCAGCCTTCTTGTACTTAAGTCGGCATTGTGCCTTTTCTATTTAATTCCGATGCAAATTCTGTGTTTCGTCGTCAATAAGAAGGTCAGAGGGATACAGTAAACCCGAAAGAAGCATCGGAATCTATAACTAGTGTCACAGGAATGGTTAAAAACATAGACCGTAGGAAGAGTCAGTCTTCTTGTACTTAAGTCGTCATTGTGCCTTTTCTATTTAATGCCGATGCAATTTCTGTGTTTCATCGTCAAACATAAGGTCAGAGGGATACAGTAAATCTGAAGTTAAGCATCGGAATCTATACCTAGTGTCAGAGGAATGGTTCAGAACATAGACAGTAGGAAGAGTCAGTCTTCTTGTACTTAAGTCGGCATTGTGCCTTTTCTATTTAATTCCGATGCAATTTCTGTCTTTCATCGTCAATAAGAAGGTCCAAGGGATACAGTAAACCTGATGTGAAGCATCGGAATCTATAACTAGTGTCACAGGAATGGTTCAAATCATAGACAGTAGGAAGAGTCAGTCTTCTTGTACTTAAGTCGCCATTGTGCCTTTTCTATTTAATTCCGATGCAAATTCTGTGTTTCGTCATCAATAAGAAGGTCAGAGGGATACAGTGAACCTGAAGTTAAGCATCGGAATCTGTAACTAGCTTCACAGGAATGGTTCAAAACATAGACAGTAAGAAGAGTCAGTCTTCTTGTACTTATGTCGGCATTGTGACTTTTCTATTTAATTCCGATGGAATTTCTGCGTTTCATCGTCAATAAGAGGGTCCAAGGGATACTGTAAACCTGGAGTGAACCATCGGAATCTATAACTAGTGACACAGGAGTGGTTCAAAACATAGACAGTAAGAAGAGGCAGTCTTCTTGATCTTAAGTCGGCATTGCGCCATTTCTATTTAATTACGATGCAATATCTGTGTTTCATCGTCAATTAGAAACTCAGAGGGATACAGTAAACCTGAAGTGAAGCATCGGAATCTATAACTAGTGTCACAGAAATGGTGCAAAACATAGACAGTAGGAAGAGTCAGTCTTCTTGTACTTAAGTTGGCATTGTGCCTTTTCTATTTCATTCGGATGCAATTTCTGTGTTTCATCGTCAATAAGAAGGTCAGAGGGATACAGTAAACCTTAAGTGAAGCATCGAAAACTGTAACTAGCTTCACAGGAATGGCTCAAAACATAGACAGTAAGAAGAGTCAGTCTTCTTGTACTTATGTCGGCATTGTGCCTTTTCTATTTAATTCCGATGGAATTTCTGCGTTTCATCGTCAATAAGAGGGTCCAAGGGATACAGTAAACCTGGAGTGAACCATCGGAATCTATAACTAGTGACACAGGAGTGGTTCAAAACATAGACAGTAAGAAGAGGCAGTCTTCTTGTACTTAAGTCGGCTTTGTGCCTTTTCTATTCAATTCCGATGCAATTTCTGTGTATCATCGTCAATACGAAAGTCCAAGGGATACAGTACACCTGAAGTGAATCATATGAATCTATAACTAGTGTCACAGGAATAGTTCAAAACATAGTCAGTACGAAGAGTCAGTCTTCTTGTACCTAAGTCGGCATTGTGCCTTTTGTATTTAATTCCGATGCAATTTCTGTGTTTCATCGTCAATAAGAATGTCCAAGGGATACAGTAAACCTGGAATAAAGCATCGGAATCTATAACTAGTGTCAGAGGAATGGTTCCAAACATAGTCAGTAAGAAGAGTCAGTCCTCATGTACTTAAGTCGGCATTGTGCCTTTTCTATTTAATTCCGATGCAATTTGTGTGTTTCATCGTCAATAAGAAACTCAGAGGGATACAGTAAACCTGAAGTGAAGCATCGGAATCTATAACTAGTGTCACAGGAATGGTTCCAAACATAGTCAGTAAGAAGTGTCTGACTTCTTGTACTTAAGTCGGCAATGTGCCTTTTCTATTTATTTGCGATGCTATTTCTCTGCTTCATCGTCAATAAGAACGTCCAAGGGAAACAGTAAACCTGGAGTGAAGCATCAGAATCTATAACTAGTGTCACAGGAATGGTTCAAACACAGTCAGCAAGGAGACACAGTCTTCTTGTGCTTAAGTCGGTATTGTGCCTTTTCTATTTCATTCCGATGCAATATCTGTGTTTCATCGTCAATAAGAAGGTCAGAGGGATACAGAAAACCTGAAGTGAAGCATCGGAATCTCTAACTAGTATCACAGGAATGGTTCCAAACATAGTCTGCAAGAAGAGTCAGTCTACATGTACTTAAGCCGGCATTGTGCCTTTTCTATTTAATTCCGATGCAATTTCTGTGTTTCATCGTTAATAAGAAGGTCCAAGGGATACAGTAAACCTGACGTGAATCATCGGAATCTATAACTAGTGTCACAGGAATGGTTCAAAACATAGTCAGTACGAATAGTCAGTCTTCTTGTGCTTAAGTCGGCATTGTGCCTTTTGTATTTAATTACGATGCAGTTTCTGTGTTTTATCGTCAATAAGAAGGTCCAAGGGATACAGTAAACCTGAAGTGCAGCATCGGAATCTGTAACTAGTGTCACAGGAATGGTTAAAAACATAGACAGTAAGAAGAGTCAGTCTTCTTGTACTTAAGTCGGCATATTGCATTTTGTATTTAATTCCGGTACAATTTCTGTGTTTCATAGTCAATAAGAAGGTCCAAGGGATACAGTAAACCTAGAGTGAGGCATCGGAATCTATAACTAGTGTCACAGGAATGGTTCAAATCATAGACAGTTAAAAGAGTCAGTCTTCTTGTACTTAAGTCGGCATTGTGGCCTTATCAATTAAATTCCGATGCTAATACTGTTTTTCATCGTCAATACGAAGGTCAGAGGGATACAGTATACCTGAAGTGAAGCATCGGAATCTCTAACTAGTGTCACAGGAGAGGTTCAAAACGTAGTCTGTAAGATGAGTCAGTCTTCTTGTACTTACGTCGGCATTGTGCCTTTTTTTTTAATTCCGAAGCAATATCTGTGTTTCATCGTCAATAAAAAGGTCCAAGGGATACAGTAAACTTGAAGTGAAGCATCGGAATCGGTAACTAGCGTCACAGGAATGGTTCAAAACATAGACAGTAAGAAGAGTCAGTCTTCTTGTACTTAAGTCGGCATTGTGCCTTTTCTATTTAATTCCGATGCAATTACTTTGTTTCATCGTCAGTAAGAAGGTCAGAGGGATACAGTAAACCTGAAGTGAAGCATTGGAATCTATAACTAGTGTCACAGTAATGGTTCAAAGCATAGACAGTAAGAAAGGTCAGTCTTCTTGTACTTAAGTCGGCATTGTGCCTTTTGTATTTAATTCCTATGCAAATTCTGTGTTTCATCGTCAATAAGAAGGTCAGAGGGATGCAGTAAACCTGAAGTGGAGCATCGGAATCTATAACTAGTGTCCAAGGAATGGTTCAAAACATAGACAGTAGGAAGCGTCAGTCTTCTTGTACTTAAGTCGGCATCGTGCATTTTCTATTTAATTCCGATGCAATTTCTGTGTTTCATCGTCAATAAGAAAGTCTGAGGGATAAAGTAAACCTGAAGTGAAGCATCGGAATCTGTAGCTAGAGTCACAGGAATGTTTCAAAACATAATCAGTGAAAAGAGTCAGTCTTCTTGTACTTAAGTCGGTATTGTGCCTTTTCTATTTAATTCCGATGCAATTTCTGTATTTCATCGTTAATAAGAATTCCAAGGGATACAGTAAACCTGAAGTGAAGCATCGGAATCTATATCTAGTTTCACAGGAATGGTTGAAAGCAGAGACAGTAAGGAGAGTCAGTCATCTTGTACTTAAGTCGACATTGTGCCTTTTGAATTTAATTCCGATGCAATTTCTGTGTTTCATCGTCAATACGAAGGACAGAGGGATACAGTAAACCTGAAGTGAAGCATCGGAATCTATAACTAGTGTCACAGGAATGGTTCAAAGCATAGAGAGTAAGAAAGGTCAGTCTTCTTGTACTTATGTCGGCATTGAGTCTTTTGTATTTCATTCCGATGCAATTTCTGTGTTTCATCGCCAATAAGAAGGTCCAAGGGATACAGTAAACCTGAAATGAAGCATCGGAATCTATAACTAGTATCACAGGAATGTTTCAAAGTATAGACAGTAGGAAGAGTCAGTCTAAATGTACTTAAGTCGGCATTGTGCCTTTTGTATTTAATTCCGATGCAATTTCTGTGTTTCATCGTCACTACGAAGGTCAGAGGCATACAGTAAACCTGAAGTGAAGCATCGGAATCTATAACTAGTGTCACAGGAATGGTTCAAAATATAGAAAGTAGGAAGAGTCAGTCTTCATGTACTTAAGTCAGCATTGTGCCTTTTCAATTTAATTCCGATGCACTTTCTGTGTTTCATCGTCAATAAGAAGGTCCAAGGGATACAGTAAACCTGAAGTGAAGCATCGGAATCTCTAACTAGTGTCACAGGAATGGTTCAAAACATAGTCAGTAAGAAGAGTCAGTCTTCTTGTACTTAAGTCGGCATTGTGCCTTTTGTATTTAATTCCGATACAATTTCTATGTTTCATAGTCAATAAGAAGGTCCAAATGATACAGTAAACATAGAGTGAAGCTTCGGAATCTATAACTAGTGTCACAGGAATGGTTCAAAACATAGACAGTAAGAAGAGTCAGTCTTCTTGTACTTAAGTCGGCATTGTGCCCTTTCAATTAAATTCCGATGCAATTACTGTGTTTCGTCGTCAATAAGAAGGTCAGAGGGATACAGTAAACCTGAAGTGATGCATCGGAATATCTAACTAGTGTCACAGGAATTGTGTCAAAACATAGTCAGTAAGAAGAGTCAGTCTTCTTGTACTTACGTCGGCATTGTGCCTTTTGTATTTAATTCCGAAGCAATATCTGTGTTTCATCGTCAATAAGAAGGTCCACGGAATACAGTAAACCTGAAGTGAAGCATCCGAATCTATAATTAGTGTCACAGGAATGGTTCAAAGCAGTCAGTAAGAAGAGTCAGTCTTCTTTTACTTAAGTCGGCATCGTGCCTTTTGTATTTCATTCCGATTCAATTTCTGTCTTTCATCGTCAATAAGAAGGTCAGAGGGATACAGTAAAACTGAAGTGTAGCATCGGAATCAATAACTAGTATCACAGGAATGGTTCAAAACTTAGAGAGTTGGAAGAGTCAGTCTTCTTGTACTTAAGTCGGCATTGTGCCTTTTGTATTTAATTCCGATGCAATTTCTGTGTTTCATCGTCAATAAGAAGGTCCAAGGGATACAGTAAACCTGAAATGAAGCATCGGAATCTATAACTGGTGTCACAGGAATGGTTCAAAGCATAGACAGTAAGAAAGGTCAGTCTTCTTGTACTTAAGTACGCTTTGTGCCTTTTGTATTTAATTCCGATGCAATTTCTGTGTTTCATCATCAATAAGAAGGTCCAAGGGATACAGTAAAAATGAAATAAAGCATCGGAATCTATAACTAGTGTCACAGGAATGTTTCAAAATATAGACAGTAGGAAGAGTCAGTCTACATGTAGTTAATTCGGCATTGTGCCTTTTGTATTTAACTCCGATGCAATTTTTGTGTTTCATCGTCAATAAGAATGTCAGAGGGATACAGTAAACCTGAAGTGAAGCATCGGAGTCTCTAACTAGTGTCACAGGAATGGTTCAATCATAGTCAGTAAGAAGAGTCAGTCTTCTTGTATTTAAGTCGGCTTTGTGCCTTTTGTATTTACTTCCGATGCAATATCTGTGTTTCATCGACAATAAGAAGGTCCAAGGGATACAGTTACCCTGAAGTGAAGCATCGGAATCTGTAACTAGCGTCACAGGAAAGGCTCAAAACTTAGACAGTATGAAGAGTCAGTCTTCTTGTACTTCAGTCGGCATTGTGCCATTTCTATTTAACTTCGATGCAATTTCTGTGTTTCATCGTCGATAAGAAGGTCAGATGGATACAGTAAACCTGAAGTGAAGCATCGAAATCTAAAACTAGTGTAACAGGAATGGTTCAAAACATAGACAGTAGGAAGAGTCAGTCTACTTGTACATAAGTCGGCAATGTGCCTTTTCTATTTAATTCCGATGCAATTTCTGTGTTTCATCGTCAATAAGAAGGTCAGAAGTATACAGTAAACCTGAAGTGAAGCATCGGAATCTGTAACTAACGTCACAGGAATGGTTCCAAACATAGATAGTAAGAAGAGTCAGTCTTCTGGTACTTAAGTCGGCATTGTGCCTTTTGTATTTAATTCCGATGCAATTCCTGTGTTTCATTGTCAATAAGAAGGTCCAAGGGATACAGTAAATCTGAGGTGAAACATCGGAATCTATAACTTGTGTCACAGGAATGGTTCAAATCATTGACAGTAAGAAGAGTCAGTCTTCTTTTACTTAAGTCGGCATTGTGCCTTTTGTATTTCATTCCGATGCAATTTCTGTGTTTCATCGTCAATAAGAAGGTCAGAGGGATACAGTAAACCAGAAGTGAAGCATCGGAATCTATAACTAGTGTCACAGGAATGGTTCAAAACATAGACAGTAAGAAAGGACAGTCTTCTTGTACTTCAGTCGGCATTGTGCCTTTTGTATTTAATTCCGATGCAATTTCTTTGTTTCATCGTCAATAAGAAGGTCAGAGGGATACAGTAAACCAGAAGTGAAGCATCGGAATCTATAACTAGTGTCACAGGAATGGTTCAAAACATAGACAGTAGGAAGAGTCAGTCTTCTTGTACTTAAGTCAGCACTGTGCCTTTTCTATTTAATTCCGATCCACTTTCTGTGTTTCATCGTCAATAAGAAGGTCCAAGGGATACAGTAAACCTGAAATGAAGCATCGGAATCTATAACTAGTGGCACAGGAATGTTTCAAAATATAGACAGTAGGAAGAGTCAGGCTACATGTACTTAAGTCGGCATTGTGCCTTTTGTATTTAATTCCCATGCAATTTCTGTGTTTCATCGTCAATAAGAAGGTCAGAGGGATACAGTAAACCTGAAGTGAAGCATCGGAATCTGTAACTCGTGTCACAGGAATGGTTCAAAACATTGTCAATAAGAAGAGTCAGTCTTCTTGTACTTAAGTCGGCATTGTGCCTCTTGTATTTAATTCCGATGCAATTTCTGTGTTTCATCGTCAATAAGAAGGTCCATGTGATACAGTAAACCTGAAGTGAAGCATCGGAATCTATAACTAGTGTCGCAGGAATGGTTCAAAACAAAGACAGTAAGAAGAGTAAGTCTTCTTGTACTTAAGTCAGCATTATGCCCTTTTCAATTTATTTCCGATGCAACTACTGTGTTTCATCGTCAATAAGAAGGTCAGAGGGATACAGTAAACCTGAAGTGAAGCATCGGAATCTGTAACTAGCGTCACAGGAATGGTTCAAAACTTAGACAGTATGAAGAATCAGTCTTCTTGTACTTCAGTCGGCATTGTGCCATTTCTTTTTAATTCCGATGCAATTTCTGTGTTTCATCGTCAATAAGAACGTGCAAGGGTTACAGCAAACCTGAAGTGAAGCATCGGAATCTATAACTAGTGTCACAGGAATGGATCAAATCATAGACAGTAGGAGGAGTGAGTCTTCTTGTACTTAAGTCGGCAATGTGCCTTTTCTATTTCATTCCGATGCAATTTCTGTGTTTCATCGTCAATAACAAGGTCAGAGGTATACAGTAAACCTGAAGTGAAGCATCGGAATCTGTAACTAACGTAACAGGAATGGATCAAAGCATAGATTGTAAGAAGAGTCAGTCTTCTGGTACTTAAGTCAGCATTGTGCCTTTTATTATAAATTCCGATGCAATTTCTGTGTTTCATCGTCAAAAAGAAGGTCAAAGGGATACAGTAACCCTGGAGTGAAGCATCGGAATCTATAACTAGTGTCACAGGAGTGGTTAAAACATAGACAGTAAGAAGAGTCAGTCTTCCTGTACTTAAGTCGGCATTGTGCCTTTTCTATTTAATTCCGATGCGATTTCTTTGTTTCATCGTCAATATGAAGGTCAGAGTTACACAGTGAACCTGAAGCGAAGCATCGGAATCCATATCTAGTGTCACAGGAATGGCTCAAAACATAGTCAGTAGGAAGAATCAGTCTTCTCGTACTTAAGTCGGCATTGTGCCTTTTCTATTTAATTCCGATGCAATATCTGTGTTTCATCGTCAATAAGAAGGTCAGAGGGATACAGTAAACCTGAAGTGAAGCATCGGAATCTATAACTAGTGTCACAGGAAAAGTTCCAAACATAGTCAGTAAGAAGAGTCAGTCTTCTTGTACTTAAGTCGTCATTGTGCCTTTTCTATTTAATTCGGATGCAATTTCTGTATTTCATCGTCAATAAGAAGGTCCAAGGGATACAGTACACCTGAAGTGAATCATCGGAAACAATAACTAGTGTCACAGGAATGGTTCAAAACATAGTCAGTACGAAGAGTCAGTCTGCTTGTACGTAAGTCGGCATTGTGCCTTTTGTATCTAATTCCGATGCAATTTCTGTGTTTCATCGTCAATAAGAAGGTCAGAGGGATACAGTAAACCTGAAGTGAAGAATCGGAATCTATAACTAGTGTCACAGGAATGGTTCAAAACATAGACAGTAAGAAGGGTCAGTCTTCTTGTACTTAAGTCGGCATTGTGCCTTTTGTACTTAATTCCGATGCTATATCTGAGTTTCATCGTCAATAAGAAGGTCAGAGGGATACAGTAAACCTGAAGTGAAGCATCGGAATCTATAACTAGTGTCACAGGAATGGTTCAAAACAGTCAGTAAGAAGAGTCTGTCTTCTTGTACTGAAGTCGGCACTATGCCTTTTGTATTTAATTCCGATGCAATCTCTGTGTTTCATCGTCAATAAGAAGGTCCAAGGGATACAGTAAATCTGAGGTGAAGCATCGGAATCTATAACTTGTTTCACAGGAATGGTTCAAAACATTGACAGTAAGAAGAGTCAGTCTTCTTTAACTTATGTCGGCATTGTGCCTTTTGTATTTCATTCCGATGCAATTTCTGTGTTTCATCGTCAATAAGGAGGTCAGAGGGATACAGTAAATCTGAATTGTAGCATCGGAATCAATAACTAGTATCACAGGAACGGTTCAAAACTTAGACAGTTGGACGAGTCAGTCTTCTTGTACTTAAGTCAGCATTGTGCCTTTTGTATTTAATTCCGACGCAATTACTGTGTTTCATCGTCAATAAGAAGGTCCAAGGGATACAGTAAATATGAAATGAAGCATCGGATCTATAACTAGTGTCACAGGAATGTTTAAAATATAAACAGTAGGTAGAGTCAGTCTACATGTACTTAAGTCGGCATTGTGCCTTTTGTATTTAATTCGGATGCAATTTCTGTGCTTCATCGTCAATAAGAAGGTCAGAGGGATACAGTAAACCTGAAGTGAAGCATCGGAATCTATAACTCGTGTCACAGGAATGGTTCAAAACATTGTCAGTAAGAAGAGCCAGTCTTCTTGTACTTAAGTCGGCATTGTGCCTTTTGTATTTAATGCCGATGCAATTTCTGTGTTTCATCGTCAATAAGAAGGTTTAAGGGATACAGTAACTCTGAAGTGAAGCATCGGAATCTGTAACTAGCGTCACAGGAATGGTTCAAATCTTAGCCAGTATGAAGAGTCAGTCTTCTTGTACTTCAGTCAGCATTTTGCCATTTCAATTTAATTCCGATGCAATTTCTGTGTATCATCGTCAATAAGAAGGTCAGATGGATACAATAAACCTGAAGTGAAGCATCGGAATGAATATCTAGTGCCACAGGAATGGTTCAAATTATAGTCAGTAAGAAGAGACAGTCTTCTTGTACTTAAGTCGGCATTGTGCCTTTTCTATTTAATTCCGATGCAATATCTGTGTTTCATCGTCAATAAGAAGGTCAGATGGATACAATAAATCTGGAGTGAAGCATCGGAATCTATAACTAGTGTCACAGGAGTGGTTAAAACATAGACAGTAAGAAGAATCAGTCTTCTTGTACTTAAGTCGGCATTGTGCCTTTTCTATTTAATTCCGATGCGATTTCTTTGTTTCATCGTCAATATGAGGGTCATAGTAATACAGTGAACCTGAAGTGAAGCATCGGAATCTATATCTAGTGTCACAGGAATGGTTCAAAGCATAGTCAGTAGGAAGAATCAGTCTTCTTGCACCAAAGTCGGCATTGTGCCTTTTCTATTTAATTCCGACGCAATATCTGTGTTTCATCGTCAATAAGAAGGTCAGAGGGATACAGTAGACCTGAAGTGAAGCATCGGAATCTATAACTACTGTCACAGGAATGGTTCAAATCATAGACAGTAAGAAGTGTCATTCTTCTTGTACTTAAGTCGGCATTGTGGCTTTTGTATTTAACTCCGATGCACTATCTTTGTTTCATCGTCAATAAGAGGATCCATGTGATACAGTAAACCTGAAGTGAAGCATCGGAATCTATAACTAGTGTCACAGGAATGGTTCAAAACATAGACCAAAAGAAGAGTCAGTCTTCTTGTACTTAAGTCGGCATTGTGCCTTTCCTATTTAATTCCGATGCAATTTCTGTGTTTCATCGTCAATAAGAAGGTCCAAGGGATACAGTACACCTGAAGTGAATCATCGGAATCCATAACTAGTGTCACAGGAATGGTTCTAACATAGTCAGTACGAAGAGTCAGTCTTCTTGTACGTAAGTCGGCATTGTGTCTTTTGTATGTAATTCCCATGCAATTTCTGTGTTTCATCGTCAATAAGAAGGTCAGAGGATTACAGTAAACCTGAAGTGAAGAATCGGAATCTATAACTAGTGTCACAGGAATGGTTCAAAACATAGACAGTAAGAAGGGTCAGTCTTCTTGTACTTAAGTCGGCATTGTGACTTTTGTATTTAATTCCGACGCAATTTCTGAGTTTCATCGTCAATAAGTAGGTCAGAGGAATACAGTAAACCTGAGGTGAAGCATCGGAATCTATAACTAGTGTCACCGGAATGGTTCAAAACAGTCAGTAAGAAGAGGCAGTCTTCCTGTACTTAAGTCGGCATTGTGCCTTTTGTATTTAACTCCGATGCACTAACTGTGTTTCATCGTCAATAAGAAGATCCAAGGGATTCAGTTAACCTGAAAAGAAGCATAAGAATCTATAACAAGTGTCACAGGAATGGTTCAAATCATAGACAGTGGAAAGATTCATTCTACATGTACTTAAGTCGGCATGGTGCGTTTTGTATTTATTTCCGATGCAATTTCTGTGTTTCATCGTCAAAAAGAAGGTCAAAGGTATAGAGTAAACCTGGGGTGAAGCATCGGAATCTATAACTAGGGTCACAGGAGTGGTTAAAACATAGACGGTAAGAAGAGTCAGTCTTCTTGTACATAAGTCGGCATTGTGCCTTTTCTATTCAATTCCGATGCGATTTCTTTGTTTCATCGTCAATATGAAGGTCAGAGTGATACAGTGAACCTGAAGTGAAGCATCGGAATCTATATCTAGTGTCATAGCAATGGTTCAAAACATAGTCAGTAGATAGAATCAGTCTTCTTGTACTTAAGTCGGCATTGTGCCTTTTCTATTTAATTCCGATGCAATATCTGTGTTTCATCGTCAATAAGAAGGTCAGAGGGATACAGTACACCTGAAGTGAATCATCGGAATCCATAACTAGTGTCACAGGAATGGTTCAAACATAGTCAGTACGAAGAGTCAGTCTTCTTGTACGTAAGTCGGCATTGTGCCTTTTCTGTCTAATTCCGATGCAATTTCTGTGTTTCGTCGTCAATAAGAAGGTCAGAGGGATACAGTAAACCTGAAGTGAAGAATCGGAATCTATAACTAGTGTCACAGGAATGGTTCAAACATAGACAGTAAGAAGTGTAGGTCTTCCTGTACTTAAGTCGGCATTGTGCCTTTTGTATTTAATTCCGATGCAATTTCTGTGTTTCATCGTCAATAAGATGGTCCAAGGGACACAGTACACCTAAAGTGAAGCATCGGAAACTATAACTAGTGTCACAGGAATGGTTCAAAACGTAGACAGTAAGAATAGTCAGCCTTCTTGTACTTAAGTCGGCATTATGCCCTTTTCGATTTATTTCCGACGCAATTACTGCGATTCATCGTCAATAAGAAGGTCAGTGGGATACAGTAAACCTGAAGTGAAGCATCGGAATCTATAACTAGTGTCACAGGAATGGTTCAAATCATAGACAGTAAGAAGGGTCATTCTTCTTGTACTTAAGTCGGCATTGTGCCTTTTGTATTTAACTCCGATGCACTATCTTTGTTTCATCGTCAATAAGAGGATCCATGTGATACAGTAAACCTGAAATGAAGCATCGGAATCTATAACAAGTGTCACAGGAATGGTTCAAAACATAGACAGTAGGAAGGTTCATTCTACATGTACTTAAGTCGGCATCGTGCCTTTTGTATTTATTTCCGATGCAATTTCTGTGTTTCATCGTCAATAAGAAGGTCAGAGGGATACAGTTATCCTGAAGTGAAGCATCGGAATCTATAACTAGTGTCACAGGAATGGTTCAAAGCATAGTCAGTAAGAAGAGTCAGTCTTCTTGTACTTAAGTCGGCATTGTGCCTTTTGTATTTAATTCCGATGCAATTTCTGTGTTTCATCGTCAATACGAAGGTCCAAGGGATACAGTAAACCTGAAATGAAGCATCGGAATCTATAACTAATGTCACAGGAATTGTTCAAAACATAGACAGTAGGAAGAGGCAGTCCTCTTGTACTTAAGTCGGCATTGTGCCTTTTGTATTTAATTCCGATGCAATTTCTGTGTTTCGTCGTCAATAAGAAGGCGCAAGGGATACAGTAAACCTGAGGTGAAGCATCGGTATCTATAACTTGTGTCACAGGAATGGTTCAAAACATTGACAGTAAGAAGTGTCAGTCTTCTTTTACTTAAGTCGGCATTGTACCTTTTGTATTTAATTCTGATGCAATTTCTGTGTTTCATCGTCAATAAGAAGGTCTGAGGGATGCAGTAAATCTGAAGTGTAGCATCGGAATCAATAACTAGTATCACAGGAATGGTTCAAAAGTTAGACAGTTGGAAGAGTCAGTCTTCTTGTACTTAAGTCGGCATTGTGCCTTTTGTATTTAATTCCGACGCAATTTCTGTGTTTCATCGTCAATAAGAAGGTCCAAGGGATACAGTAAACCTGAAATTAAGCATCGGATCTATAACTAGTGTCACAGGAATGTTTCAAAATATAAACAGTAGGAAACTCAGTCTACATGTACTTAAGTCGGCATTGTGCCTTTTGTCTTTAATTCCGATGCAATTTCTGTGTTCCATCGTCAATAAGAGGGTCAGAGGGATCCAGTAAACCTGAAGTGAGGCATCGGAATCTATAACTCGTTTCACAGGAATGGTTCAAATCATTGTCAGTAAGAAGAGTCAGTCTTCTTGTACTTAAGTCGGCATTGTGCTTTTTGTATTTAATTCCGATGCAATTTCTGTGTTTCAACGTCAATAAGATGGTCCAAGGGACACAGTAAACCGGACGTGAAGAATCGGAATCTATAACTAGTGTCACAGGAATGGTTCAAAACGTAGACAGTAAGAAGAGTCAGTCTTCTTGTACTTAAGTCGGCAATATGCCCTTTTCAATTTATTTCCGACGCAATTACTGTGTTTCATCGTCAATAAGAAGGTCTGAGGGATACAGTAAACCTGAAGTGAAGCATCGGAATCTCTAACTAGTGTCACAGGAATGGTTTAAAACATAGTCAGTAAGAAGAGTCAGTCTTCTTGTATTTAAGTCGGCGTTGTGCCTTTTGTATTTATTTCCGATGCAATATCTGTGTTTCATCGTCAATAAGAAGGTCCAAGGGATACAGTAACTTTGAAGTGAAGCAACAAAATCTGTAACTAGCGTCACAGGAATGGTACAAAACTTAGCCAGTATGAAGAGTCAGTCTTCTTGTACTTCAGTCAACATTGTGCCATTTCTATTTAATTCCGATGCAATTTCTGTGTTTCATCGTCAATAAAAAGGTCAGAGGTATACAGTAAACCTGAACTGAAACATCGGAATCTGTAACTAACGTCACAGGAATGGTTCAAAACATAGATAGTAAGAAGAGTCAGTCTTCTATCACTTAAGTCGGCATTGTGCCTTTTCCATTAAATTCCGAAGCAATTTCTGTGTTTCATCGTCACAAAGAAGGTCAGAGGGATACAGTAAACCTGAGGTGAAGCATCGGAATCTATAACTAATGTCACCGGAATGGTTCAAAACAGTCAGTAAGAAGAGGCAGTCTTCTTTTACTTAAGTCAGCATTGTGCCTTTTGTATTTACCTCCGATGCACTATCTGTGTTTCATCGTCAATAAGAAGATCCAAGGGATTCAGTTAACCTGAAATGAAGCATAAGAACCTATAACAAGTGTCACAGGAATGGTTCAAATCATAGACAGTGGGAAGATTCATTCTACATGTACTTAAGTCTGCATCGTGCGTTTTGTATTTATTTCCGATGCAATTTCTGTGTTTCATCGTCAATAACAAGGTCCAAGGGATACAGTAAACCTGAAGTGAAGAATCGGAATCTATAACTAGTGTCACAGGAATGGTTCAAAACATAGACAGTAAGAAGCGTCAGTCTTCTTGTACTTAAGTCGGCATTGTGCCTTTTGTATTGA
Organism: Schistocerca piceifrons; assembly: GCF_021461385.2. Taxonomy (NCBI): domain Eukaryota; kingdom Metazoa; phylum Arthropoda; class Insecta; order Orthoptera; family Acrididae; genus Schistocerca; species Schistocerca piceifrons. The sequence goes on along the minus strand of NW_025728466.1, from coordinate 643,605 downwards.
ATTCCGATGCAATTTCTGTGTTTCATCGTCAATAAGATGGTCCAAGGGACACAGTAAACCTGAAGTGAAGCATCGGAATCTATAACTAGTGTCACAGGAATGGTTCAAAACGTAGACAGTAAGAAGAGTCAGCCTTCTTGTACTTAAGTCGGCATTGTGCCTTTTGTATTTAACTCCGATGTACTATCTTTGTTTCATCGTCAATAAGAGGATCCATGTGATACAGTAAACCTGAAATGAAGCATCGGAATCTATAACAAGTGTAACAGGAATGGTTCAAAACATAGACAGTAGGAAGATTCATTCTACATGTACTTATGTCGGCATCGTGCCTTTTGTATTTATTTCCGATGCAATTTCTGTGTTTCATCGTCAATAAGAAGGTCAGAGGGATACAGTAAACCTGAAGTGAAGCATCGGAATCTATAACTAGTGTCACAGGAATGGTTCAAAGCATAGTCAGTAAGAAGAGACAGTCTTCTTGTACTTAAGTCCAAGCTATAATGGAGATTGAAAATATTTCCAAAAGTGTTAAAGTTCCGATTTCCGAGTTCGACTGGGTAGGGATCTGTAATGCAGAGCGCTACATCAATCAACAAATGACCACCGAATATGACCCAACTCATCCCCCACCAGAAATTCGTCTTGCCGATGTCACACTTTCCATTACTACTGTATATGATGACTGCGCCTTATGCATTAAATCAGGTGTCGACAGCGTCTATAGGTCCAAGGGATACAGTACACCTGAAGTGAATCATCGGAATCCATAACTAGTGTCACAGGAATGGTTCAAACATAGTCAGTACGAAGAGTCAGTCTTCTTGTACGTAAGTCGGCATTGTGCCTTTTGTATCTAATTCTCATGCAATTTCTGTCTTTCATCGTCAATAAGAAGGTCAGAGGGATACAGTAAACCTGAAGTGAAGAATCGGAATCTATAACTAGTGTCACAGGAATGGTTCAAAACACAGACAGTAAGAAGGGTCAGTCTTCTCGTACTTAAGTCGGCATTGTGCCTTTTGTATTGAATTCCGATGCAATTTCTGAGTTTCATCGTCAATAAGAAGGTCAGAGGGATACAGTAAACCTGAGGTGAAGCATCGGACTCTATAACTAGTGTCACCGGAATGGTTCAAAACAGTCAGTAAGAATTGGCAGTCTTCTTGTACTTAAGTCGGCATTGTGAATTTTGTATTTAACTCCGATGCACTATCTGTGTTTCATCGTCAATACGAAGATCCAAGCGATTCAGTTAAACTGAAATGAAGAATATGAATCTATAACAAGTGTCACAGGAATGGTTCAAATCATAGACAGTGGGAAGATTCATTCAACATGTACTTAAGTCTGCATCGTGCGTTTTGTATTTATTTCCGATGCAATTTCTGTGTTTCATCGTCAATAACAAGGTCCAAGGGATACAGTAAACCTGAAGTGAAGCATCGGAATCTATATCTAATGTCACAGGAATCGTTCAAAACATAGTCAGTAAGAAGAGTCAGTCTTCTTGTACTTAAGTCGGCATTGTGCCTTTTCTATTTAATTCCGATGCAATTTCTGTGTTTCATCGTCAATAGGAACGTCCAAGGGATACAGTAAACCTGAAGTGCAGCATGGGAATCTGTAACTAGTGTCACAGGAATGGTTCAAATCATAGACAGTAGGAAGAGTCAGTCTTCTTGTACTTAAGTCGGCATTGTGCCTTTTCTATTTAATTCCGATGCGATTTCTTTGTTTCATCGTCAATATGAAGGTCAGAGTGATACAATGAACCTGAAGTGAAGCATCGGAATCTATATCTAGTGTCATAGCAATGGTTCAAAACATAGTCAGTAGGAAGAATTAGTCTTCTTGTACTTAAGTCGGCATTGTGCCTTTTCTATTTAATTCCGATGCAATATCTGTGTTTCATCGTCAATACGAAGGTCAGAGGGATACAGTACACCTGAAGTGAATCATCGGAATCCATAACTAGTGTCACAGGAATGGTTCAAACATAGTCAGTACGAAGAGTCAGTCTTCTTGTACGTAAGTCGGCATTGTGCCTTTTGTGTCTAATTCCGATGCAATTTCTGTGTTTCATCGTCAATACGAAGGTCCAAGGGATACAGTAAACCTGAAGTGAAGCATCGGAATCTATAACTAGTGTCACAGGAATGGTTCAAATCATAGACAGTAAGAAGGGTCATTCTTCTTGTACTTAAGTCGGCATTGTGCCTTTTGTATTTAACTCCGATGCACTATCTTTGTTTCATCGTCAATAAGAGGATCCATGTGATACAGTAAACCTGAAATGAAGCATCGGAATCTATAACAAGTGTCACAGGAATGGTTCAAAACATAGACAGTAGGAAGGTTCATTCTACATGTACTTAAGTCGGCATCGTGCCTTTTGTATTTATTTCCGATGCAATTTCTGTGTTTCATCGTCAATAAGAAGGTCAGAGGGATACAGTTATCCTGAAGTGAAGCATCGGAATCTATAACTAGTGTCACAGGAATGGTTCAAAGCATAGTCAGTAAGAAGAGTCAGTCTTCTTGTACTTAAGTCGGCATTGTGCCTTTTGTATTTAATTCCGATGCAATTTCTGTGTTTCATCGTCAATACGAAGGTCCAAGGGATACAGTAAACCTGAAATGAAGCATCGGAATCTATAACTAATGTCACAGGAATTGTTCAAAACATAGACAGTAGGAAGAGGCAGTCCTCTTGTACTTAAGTCGGCATTGTGCCTTTTATATTTAATTCCGATGCAATTTCTGTGTTTCGTCGTCAATAAGAAGGCGCAAGGGATACAGTAAACCTGAGGTGAAGCATCGGTATCTATAACTTGTGTCACAGGAATGGTTCAAAACATTGACAGTAAGAAGTGTCAGTCTTCTTTTACTTAAGTCGGCATTGTACCTTTTGTATTTAATTCTGATGCAATTTCTGTGTTTCATCGTCAATAAGAAGGTCTGAGGGATGCAGTAAATCTGAAGTGTAGCATCGGAATCAATAACTAGTATCACAGGAATGGTTCAAAAGTTAGACAGTTGGAAGAGTCAGTCTTCTTGTACTTAAGTCGGCATTGTGCCTTTTGTATTTAATTCCGACGCAATTTCTGTGTTTCATCGTCAATAAGAAGGTCCAAGGGATACAGTAAACCTGAAATTAAGCATCGGATCTATAACTAGTGTCACAGGAATGTTTCAAAATATAAACAGTAGGAAACTCAGTCTACATGTACTTAAGTCGGCATTGTGCCTTTTGTCTTTAATTCCGATGCAATTTCTGTGTTCCATCGTCAATAAGAGGGTCAGAGGGATCCAGTAAACCTGAAGTGAGGCATCGGAATCTATAACTCGTGTCACAGGAATGGTTCAAATCATTGTCAGTAAGAAGAGTCAGTCTTCTTGTACTTAAGTCGGCATTGTGCTTTTTGTATTTAATTCCGATGCAATTTCTGTGTTTCAACGTCAATAAGATGGTCCAAGGGACACAGTAAACCGGACGTGAAGAATCGGAATCTATAACTAGTGTCACAGGAATGGTTCAAAACGTAGACAGTAAGAAGAGTCAGTCTTCTTGTACTTAAGTCGGCAATATGCCCTTTTCAATTTATTTCCGACGCAATTACTGTGTTTCATCGTCAATAAGAAGGTCTGAGGGATACAGTAAACCTGAAGTGAAGCATCGGAATCTCTAACTAGTGTCACAGGAATGGTTTAAAACATAGTCAGTAAGAAGAGTCAGTCTTCTTGTATTTAAGTCGGCGTTGTGCCTTTTGTATTTATTTCCGATGCAATATCTGTGTTTCATCGTCAATAAGAAGGTCCAAGGGATACAGTAACTTTGAAGTGAAGCAACAAAATCTGTAACTAGCGTCACAGGAATGGTACAAAACTTAGCCAGTATGAAGAGTCAGTCTTCTTGTACTTCAGTCAACATTGTGCCATTTCTATTTAATTCCGATGCAATTTCTGTGTTTCATCGTCAATAAAAAGGTCAGAGGTATACAGTAAACCTGAACTGAAACATCGGAATCTGTAACTAACGTCACAGGAATGGTTCAAAACATAGATAGTAAGAAGAGTCAGTCTTCTATCACTTAAGTCGGCATTGTGCCTTTTCCATTAAATTCCGAAGCAATTTCTGTGTTTCATCGTCACAAAGAAGGTCAGAGGGATACAGTAAACCTGAGGTGAAGCATCGGAATCTATAACTAATGTCACCGGAATGGTTCAAAACAGTCAGTAAGAAGAGGCAGTCTTCTTTTACTTAAGTCAGCATTGTGCCTTTTGTATTTACCTCCGATGCACTATCTGTGTTTCATCGTCAATAAGAAGATCCAAGGGATTCAGTTAACCTGAAATGAAGCATAAGAACCTATAACAAGTGTCACAGGAATGGTTCAAATCATAGACAGTGGGAAGATTCATTCTACATGTACTTAAGTCTGCATCGTGCGTTTTGTATTTATTTCCGATGCAATTTCTGTGTTTCATCGTCAATAACAAGGTCCAAGGGATACAGTAAACCTGAAGTGAAGAATCGGAATCTATAACTAGTGTCACAGGAATGGTTCAAAACATAGACAGTAAGAAGCGTCAGTCTTCTTGTACTTAAGTCGGCATTGTGCCTTTTGTATTGAATTCCGATGCAATTTCTGTGTTTCATCGTCAATAAGATGGTCCAAGGGACACAGTAAACCTGAAGTGAAGCATCGGAATCTATAACTAGTGTCACAGGAATGGTTCAAAACGTAGACAGTAAGAAGAGTCAGCCTTCTTGTACTTAAGTCGGCATTATGCCCTTTTCAATTTATTTCCGACGCAATTACTGCGATTCATCGTCAATAAGAAGGTCAGAGGGATACAGTAAACCTGAAGTGAAGCATCGGAATCTACAACTAGTGTCACAGGAATGGTTCAAACATAGACAGTAAGAAAGGTCATTCTTCTTGTACTTAAGTCGGCATTGTGCCTTTTGTATTTAACTCCGATGTACTATCTTTGTTTCATCGTCAATAAGAGGATCCATGTGATACAGTAAACCTGAAATGAAGCATCGGAATCTATAACAAGTGTAACAGGAATGGTTCAAAACATAGACAGTAGGAAGATTCATTCTACATGTACTTATGTCGGCATCGTGCCTTTTGTATTTATTTCCGATGCAATTTCTGTGTTTCATCGTCAATAAGAAGGTCAGAGGGATACAGTAAACCTGAAGTGAAGCATCGGAATCTATAACTAGTGTCACAGGAATGGTTCAAAGCATAGTCAGTAAGAAGAGACAGTCTTCTTGTACTTAAGTCGGCATTGTGACTTTTGTATTTAATTCCGATGCAATTTCTGTGTTTCATAGTCAATACGAAGGCCCAAGGGATACAGTAAACCTGAAGTGAAGCATCGGAATCCATAACTAGTGTCACAGGAATGGTTCAAAACATAGACCAAAAGAAGAGTCGGTCTTCTTGTACTTAAGTCGGCATTGTGCCTTTCCTATTTAATTCCGATGCAATTTCTGTGTTTCATCGTCAATAAGAAGGTCCAAGGGATACAGTACACCTGAAGTGAATCATCGGAATCCATAACTAGTGTCACAGGAATGGTTCAAACATAGTCAGTACGAAGAGTCAGTCTTCTTGTACGTAAGTCGGCATTGTGCCTTTTGTATCTAATTCTCATGCAATTTCTGTCTTTCATCGTCAATAAGAAGGTCAGAGGGATACAGTAAACCTGAAGTGAAGAATCGGAATCTATAACTAGTGTCACAGGAATGGTTCAAAACACAGACAGTAAGAAGGGTCAGTCTTCTCGTACTTAAGTCGGCATTGTGCCTTTTGTATTGAATTCCGATGCAATTTCTGAGTTTCATCGTCAATAAGAAGGTCAGAGGGATACAGTAAACCTGAGGTGAAGCATCGGACTCTATAACTAGTGTCACCGGAATGGTTCAAAACAGTCAGTAAGAATTGGCAGTCTTCTTGTACTTAAGTCGGCATTGTGAATTTTGTATTTAACTCCGATGCACTATCTGTGTTTCATCGTCAATACGAAGATCCAAGCGATTCAGTTAAACTGAAATGAAGAATAAGAATCTATAACAAGTGTCACAGGAATGGTTCAAATCATAGACAGTGGGAAGATTCATTCAACATGTACTTAAGTCTGCATCGTGCGTTTTGTATTTATTTCCGATGCAATTTCTGTGTTTCATCGTCAATAACAAGGTCCAAGGGATACAGTAAACCTGAAGTGAAGCATCGGAATCTATATCTAATGTCACAGGAATCGTTCAAAACATAGTCAGTAAGAAGAGTCAGTCTTCTTGTACTTAAGTCGGCATTGTGCCTTTTCTATTTAATTCCGATGCAATTTCTGTGTTTCATCGTCAATAGGAACGTCCAAGGGATACAGTAAACCTGAAGTGCAGCATGGGAATCTGTAACTAGTGTCACAGGAATGGTTCAAATCATAGACAGTAGGAAGAGTCAGTCTTCTTGTACTTAAGTCGGCATTGTGCCTTTTCTATTTAATTCCGATGCGATTTCTTTGTTTCATCGTCAATATGAAGGTCAGAGTGATACAATGAACCTGAAGTGAAGCATCGGAATCTATATCTAGTGTCATAGCAATGGTTCAAAACATAGTCAGTAGGAAGAATTAGTCTTCTTGTACTTAAGTCGGCATTGTGCCTTTTCTATTTAATTCCGATGAAATATCTGTGTTTCATCGTCAATACGAAGGTCAGAGGGATACAGTACACCTGAAGTGAATCATCGGAATCCATAACTAGTGTCACAGGAATGGTTCAAACATAGTCAGTACGAAGAGTCAGTCTTCTTGTACGTAAGTCGGCATTGTGCCTTTTGTGTCTAATTCCGATGCAATTTCTGTGTTTCATCGTCAATAAGAAGGTCAGAGGGATACAGTAAACCTGAAGTGAAGAATCGGAATCTATAACTAGTGTCACAGGAATGGTTCAAAGCATACACAGTAAGAAGGGTAGGTCTTTTTGTACTAAAGTCGGCATTGTGCCTTTTGTGTTTAATTCCGATGCAATTTCTGAGTTTCATCGTCAATGAGAAGGTCCAAGGGATACAGTAAATCTGAGGTGAAGCACCGGAATCTATAACTTGTGTCACAGGAATGGTTCAAAACATTGACAGTAAGAAGAGTCAGTCTCCTTTTACTTAAGTCGGCATTGTGACTTTTGTATTTCATTCCGGTGCAATTTCTGTGTTTCATCGTCAATAAGAAGGTCAGAGGGATGCAGTAAATCTGAAGTGTAGCATCGGAATCAATAACTAGTATCACAGGAATGGTTCAAAAGTTAGACAGTTGGAAGAGTCAGTCTTCTTGTACTTAAGTCGGCATTGTGCCTTTTGTATTTAATTCCGACGCAATTTCTGTGTTTCATCGTCAATAAGAAGGTCCACGGGATACAGTAAACCTGAAATTAAGCATCGGATCTATAACTAGTGTCACAGGAATGTTTCAAAATATAAACAGTAGGAAGAGTCAGTCTACATGTACTTAAGTCTGCATTGTGGCTTTTGTCTTTAATTCCGATGCAATTTCTGTGTTTCATCGTCAATAAGAGGGTCAGAGGGATACAGTAAACCTGAAGTGAAGCATCGGAATCTATAACTCGTGTCACAGGAATGGTTCAAAACATTGTCAGTAAGAAGAGTCAGTCTTCTTGTACTTAAGTTGGCATTGTGCCTTTTGTATTTCATTCCGATGCAATTTCTGTGTTTCATCGTCAATACGATGGTCCAAGGGACACAGTAAACCTGAAGTGAACCATCGGAATCTATAACTAGTGTCACAGGAATGGTTCAAAACATAGTCAGTAAGAAGAGTCAGTCTTCTTGTATTTAAGTCGGCGTTGTGCCTTTTGTATTTATTTCCGATGCAATATCTGTGTTTCATCGTCAATAAGAAAGTCCAAGGGACACAGTAACTCTGAAGTGAAGCATCAGAATCTGTAACTAGCGTCACAGGAATGGTTCAAAACTTAGCCAGTATGAAGAGTCACTCTTCTTGTACTTCAGTCAGCATTGTGCCATTTCTATTTAATTCCGATGCAATTTCTGTGTTTCATCGTCAATAAGAAAGTCAGATGGATACAGTAAAACTGAAGTGAAGCATCGGAATCAATATCTAGTGCCACAGGAATGGTTCAAATCATAGTCAGTAATAAGAGTCAGTCTTCTTGTACTTAAGTCGGCATTGTGCCTTTTCTATTTAATTACGATGCAATTTCTGTGTTTCATCGTCAATAAGAACGTCCAAGGGATACAGTAAACCCGAAGTGAAGCATCGGAATCTATAACTAGTGTCACAGGAATGGTTCAAAACATAGACAGTAGGAAGAGTCAGTCTTCTTGTACTTAAGTCGGCAATGTGCCTTTTCTATTTAATTCCGATGCAATTTCTGTGTTTCATCGTCAATAAAAAGGTCAGAGGTATACAGTAAACCTGAACTGAAACATCGGAATCTGTAACTAACGTCACAGGAATGGTTCAAAACATAGATAGTAAGAAGAGTCAGTCTTCTATTACTTAAGTTGCATTGTGCCTTTTCCATTAAATTCCGAAGCAATTTCTGTGTTTCATCGTCCAAAGAAGGTCAAAGTGATACAGTAAACCTGGAGTGAAGCATCGGAAATTATAACTAGTGTCACAGGAGTGGTTAAAACATAGACAGTAAGAAGAGTCAGTCTTCTTGTACTTAAGTCGGCATTATGCCTTTTCTATTTAATTCCGATGCGATTTCTTTGTTTCATCGTCAATATGAGGGTCAGAGTTATACAGTGAACCTGAAGTGAAGCATCGGAATCTGTATCTAGTGTCACAGGAATGGTTCAAAACATAGTCAGTAGGAAGAATCAGTCTTCTTGTACCTAAGTCGGCATTGTGCCTTTTCTATTTAATTCCGATGCAATATCTGTGTTTCATCGTCAATAAGAAGGTCAGAGGGATACAGTAAACCTGAAGTGAAGCATCGGAATCTATAACTAGTGTCACAGGAATGGTTCAAATCATAGACAGTAAGAAGGGTCAGTCTTCTTGTACTTAAGTCGGCATTGTGCCTTTTGTATTTAACTCCGATGCACTATCTGTGTTTCATCGTCAATAAGAGGATCCATGTGATACAGTAAACCTGAAATGAAGCATCGGAATCTATAACAAGTGTCACAGGAATGGTTCAAAACATAGACAGTAGGAAAATTCATTATACATGTACTTAAGTCGTCATTGTGCCTTTTGTATTTAATTCCGATGCAATTTCTGTGTTTCATCGTCAATAAGAACGTCCAAGGGATACAGTAAACCTGACGTGAAGCATCGGAATCTATAACTAAAGTCACAGGAATTGTTCAAAACATAGACAGTAGGAAGAGGCAGTCCTCTTGTACTTAAGTCGGCATTGTACCTTTTGTATTTAATTCCGATGCAATTTCTGTGTTTCGTCGTCAATAAGAAGGCCCAAGGGATACAGTAAACCTGAAGTGAAGCATCGGAATCTATAACTAGTGTCACAGGAATGGTTCAAAACATAGACAAAAAGAAGAGTCAGTCTTCTTGTACTTAAGTCGGCATTGTGCCTTTCCTCTTTAATTCCGATGCAATTTCTGTGTTTCATCGTCAATAAGAAGGTCCAAGGGATACAGTACACCTGAAGTGAATCATCGGAATCCATAACTAGTGTCACAGGAATGGTTCAAACATAGTCAGTACGAAGAGTCAGTCATCTTGTACGTAAGTCGGCATTGTGCCTTTTGTATCTAATTCCGATGCAATTTCTGTGTTTCATCGTCAACAAGAAGGTCAGAGGGATACAGTAAACCTGAAGTGAATAATCGGAATCTATAACTAGTGTCACAGGAATGGTTCAAAACATAGACAGTAAGAAGGGTCAGTCTTCTTGTACTTAAGTCGGCATTGTGCCTTTTGTATTTAATTCCGATGCAATTTCTGAGTTTCATCGTCAATAAGAAGGTCAGAGAGATACAGTAAACCTGAGGTGAAGCATCGGAATCTATAACTAGTGTCTCCGGAATGGTTCAAAACAGTCAGTAAGAAGAGTCAGTCTTCTTGTACTTAAGTCGGCATTGTGCCTTTTGTATTTAACTCCGATGCACTATCTGTGTTTCATCGTCAATTAGAAGAGCCAAGGGATTCAGTTAAGCTGAAACGAAGCATAAGAATCTATAACAAGTGTCACAGGAATGGTTCAAATCATAGACAGTGGGAAGATTCATTCTACATGTACTTAAGTCGGCATCGTGCCTTTTGTATTTATTTCCGATGCAATTTCTGTGTTTCATCGTCAATAAGATTGTCAGAGGGATACAGTAAACCTGATGTGAAGCATCGGAAACTATATCTAGTGGCACAGGAATGGTTCAAAACATAGTCAGTAAGAAGAGTCAGTCTTCTTGTACTTAAGTCGGCATTGTGCCTTTTCTATTTAATTCCGATGCTATTTCTGTGATTCATCGTCAATAAGAACGTCCAAGGGATACAGTAAACCTGAAGTGCAGCACGGGAATCTGTAACTAGTGTCACAGGAATGGTTCAAAACATAGACAGTAGGAAGAGTCTGTCTTCTTGTACTTAAGTCGACAATGTGCCTTTTCTATTTAATTCCAATTGAATTTCTGTGTTTCATCGTCAATAAGAAGGTCAGAGGTATACAGTAAACCTGAAGTGAAGCATCGGAATCTGTAACTAACTTAACAGGAATGGTTCAAAATATAGATAGTATGAAGAGTCAGTCTTCTGGTACTTAAGTCGGCCTTGTGCCTTTTCTATTAAATTCCGATGCAATTTCTGTGTTTCATCGTCAAAAAGAAGGTCAAAGGGATACAGTAAACCTGGAGTGAAGCATCGGAATCTATAACTAGGGTCACAGGAGTGGTTAAAACATAGACAGTAAGAAGAGTCAGTCTTCTTGTACTTTAGTCGGCATTGTGCCTTTTCTATTTAATTCCGATGCGATTTCTTTGTTTCATCGTCAATATGAAGGTCAGAGTGATACAGTGAACCTGAAGTGAATCATCGGAATCCATAACTAGTGTCACAGGAATGGTTCAAACATAGTCGGTACGAAGGTTCAGTCTTCTTGTACGTAAGTCGGCATTGTGCCTTTTCTATCTAATTCCGATACAATTTCTGTGTTTCATCGTCAATAAGAAGGTCAGACGGATACAGATAACCTGAAGTGAAGAATCGGAATCTATAACTAGTGTCACAGGAATGGTTCAAAACATAGACAGTAAGAAGGGTCAGTCTTCTTGTACTTAAGTCGGCATTGTGCCATTTGTATTTAATTCCGACACAATTTCTGAGTTTCATCGTCAATGAAAGGGTCAGAAGTATACAGTAAACCTGAGGTGAAGCATCGGAATCCATAACTAGTGTCACAGGAATGGTTCAAATCATAGACAGTGGGAAGATTCATTCTACATGTACTTAAGTCGGCATCGTGCCTTTAGTATTTATTTCCGATGCAATTTCTGTATTTCATCGTCAATAAGATTGTCAGAGGGATACAGTAAACCTGATGTAAAGCATCGGAAACTATAACTAGTGGCACAGGGATGGTTCAAAACATAGTCAGTAAGAAGAGTCAAACCTCTTGTACCTAAGTCGGCATTGTGCCTTTGGTATTTAATTCCGATGCAATTTCTGTGTTTCATCGTCAATAACAAGGTCCAAGGGATACAGTAAACCCGAAGTGAAGCATCGGAATCTATAACTAATGTTACAGGAACCGTTCAAAACATAGACAGTAGGAAGTGTCAGTCTTCTTGTACTTATGTCGGCATTGTTCGTTTTGTATTTAGTTCCGATGCAATTTGTGTGTTTCATCGTCAATAAGAAGGTCCTAGTGATAGAGTAAACCTGAAGTGAAGCATCGGAATCTATAACTAGTGTCACAGGTATGGTTCAAAACATAGTCAGTAAGAAGAGTCGGTCTTCTTGTACTTAAGTCGGCACTGTGCCTTTTGTATTTAATTCCGATACAATTTCTGTGTTTCATAGTCACTAAGAAGGTCCAAGGGATACAGTAAACCTAGAGTGAAGCATCGGAATCTCTAACTAGTGTCACAGGAATGGTTCAAACATAGTCAGTAAGAAGAGTCAGTCTTCTTGTACTTACGTCGGCATTGTGCCTTTTGCATTTAATTCCGAGCAATATCTGTGTTTCATCGTCAATAAGAATGTCCAAGGGATACAGTAAACCAGAAGTGAAGCATCGGAATCTGTAACTAGCGTCACAGGAATGGTTCAAAACATAGACAGTGAGAAGAGTCAGTCTTCTTGTACTTAAGTCGGCATTGTGCCTCTTCTATTTAATTCCGATGCAATTACAGTGTTTCATCGTCAGTAAGAAGGTCAGAGGGATACAGTAAACATGAAGTGAAGCATCGGAATCTATAACTAGTGTCACAGGAATGGTTCAAAGCATAGACAATAAGGAAGGTCAGTCTTCTTGTACTTAAGTCGGCATTGTTCCTTTTGTATTTAACTCCGATGCACTATCTGTGTTTCATCGTCAATTAGAAGATCCAAGGGATTCAGTTATCCTGAAATGAAGCATTAGAATCTATAACAAGTGTCACAGGAATGGTTCAAATCATAGACTGTGGGAAGATTCATTCTACATGTACTTAAGTCGGCATCGTGCCTTTTGTATTTATTTCCGATGCAATTTCTGTGTTTCATCGTCAATAAGATTGTCAGAGGGATACAGTAAACCTGATGTAAAGCATCGGAGACTATAACTAGTGGCACAGGAATGGTTCAAAACATAGTCAGTAAGAAGAGTCAAACCTCTTGTACCTAAGTCGGCATTGTGCTTTTTGTATTTAATTCCGATGCAATTTCTGTGTTTTATCGTCAATAACAAGGTCCAAGGGATAGAGTAAACCTGAAGTGAAGCATCGGAATCTATAACTAATGTTACAGGAATCGGTCAAAACATAGACAGTAGGAAGTGTCAGTCGTCTTGTACTTAAGTCGGCATTGTTCGTTTTGTATTTAGTTCCCATGCAATTTCTGTGTTTCATCGTCAATAAGAAGGTCCTAGTGATATAGTAAACCTGAAGTGAAGCATCGGAATCTATAACTAGTGACACAGGAATGGTTCAAAACATAGTCAGTAAGGAGAGTCAGTCTTCTTGTACTTAAGTCGGCATTGTGCCTTTTGTATTTAATTCCGATACAATTTCTGTGTTTCATAGTCAATAAGAAGGTCCAAGAGATACCGTAAACCAGAAATGAAGCATCGGAATCTATAACTAAGGTCACAGGAATGTTTCAAAGCATAGACAGTAGGAAGAGTCAGTCTACGTGTACTTAAGTCAGCATTGTGCCTTTTGTATTTAATTCCGATACAATTTCTGTGTTTCATAGTCACTAAGAAGGTCCAAGGGATACAGTAAACCCGAAGTGCAGCATCGGAATCTATAACTAGTGTCACAGGAATGGTTCAAAGCATAGACAATAAGGAAGGTCAGTCTTCTTGTACTTAAGTCGGCATTGTGCCCTTTTCAATTTAATTCCGATGCAATTACTGTTTTTCATCGTCAATATGAAGGTCAGAGGGATACAGTAAACCTGGAGTGAAGCATCGGAATCTATAACTAGGGTCACAGGAGTGGTTAAAACATAGACAGTAAGAAGAGTCAGTCTTCTTGTACTTAAGTCGGCATTGTGCCTTTTCTATTTAATTCCGATGCGATTTCTTTGTTTCAGAGTGATACAGTGAACCTGAAGTGAATCATCGGAATCCATAACTAGTGTCACAGAAATGGTTCAAACATAGTCAGTACGAAGGGTCAGTCTTCTTGTACGTAAGTCGGCATTGTGCCTTTTGTATCTAATTCCGATACAATTTCTGTGTTTCATCGTCAATAAGAAGGTCAGAGGGATACAGTAAACCTGAAGTGAAGAATCGGAATCTATAACTAGTGTCACAGGAATGGTTCAAAACATAGACAGCAAGAAGGGTCAGTCTTCTTGTACTTAAGTCGGCATTGTGCCTTTTGTATTTAATTCCGACACAATTTCTGAGTTTCATCGTCAATAAAAGGGTCAGAAGGATACAGTAAACCTGAGGTGAAGCATCGGAATCCATAACTAGTGTCACAGGAATGGTTCAAATCATAGACAGTGGGAAGATTCATTCTACATGTACTTAAGTCGGCATCGTGCCTTTTGTATTTATTTCCGATGCAATTTCTGTGTTTCATCGTCAATAAGATTGTCAGAGGGATACAGTAAACCTGATGTAAAGCATCGGAAAGTATAACTAGTGGCACAGGAATGGTACAAAACATAGTCAGTAAGAAGAGTCAAACCTCTTGTACCTAAGTCGGCATTGTGCCTTTTGTATTTAATTCCGATGCAATTTCTGTGTTTCATCGTCAATAACAACGTCCTAGGGATACAGTAAACCTGAAGTGAAGCATCGGAATCTATAACTAATGTTACAGGAACCGTTCAAAACATAGACAGTAGGAAGTGTAAGTCTTCTTGTACTTAAGTCGGCATTGTTCGTTTTGTATTTAGTTCCGATGCAATTTGTGTGTTTCATCGTCAATAAGAAGGTCCTAGTGATAGAGTAAATCTGAAGTGAAGCATCGGAATCTAAAACTAGTGTCAAAGGAATGGTTCAAAACATAGTCAGTAAGAAGAGTCAGTCTTCTTGTACTTAAGTCGGCATTGTGCCTTTTGTATTTAATTCCGATACAATTTCTGTGTTTCATAGTCAATAAGAAGGTCCAAGGGATACCGTAAACCTGAAATGAAGCATCGGAATCTATAACTAAGGTCACAGGAATGTTTCAAAGCATAGACAGTAGGAAGAGTCAGTCTAGGTGTACTTAAGTCAGCATTGTGCCTTTTGTATTTAATTCCGATACAATTTCTGTGTTTCATAGTCAATAATAAGGTCCAAGGGATACAGTAAACCTAGAGTGAAGCATCGGAATCTCTAACTAGTGTTACAGGAATGGTTCAAACATAGTCAGTAAGAAGAGTCAGTCTTCTTGTACCTACGTCGGCATTGTGCCTTTTGTATTTAATTCCGAGCAATATCTGTGTTTCATCGTCAATAAGAATGTCCAAGGGATACAGTAAACCAGAAGTGAAGCATCGGAATCTGTAACTAGCGTCACAGGAATGGTTCAAAACATAGACAGTGAGAAGAGTCAGTCTTCTTGTACTTAAGTCGGCATGGTGCCTTTTCTATTTAATTCCGATGCAATTTCTTTGTTTCATCGTCAATAAGAAGGTCCAAGGGATACAGTAAACCTGAAGTGAAGCAACGGAATCTATATCTAGTTTCACACGAATGGTTCAAAACATAGACAGTAATGAGAGTCAGTCATCTTGTACTTAAGTCGGCATTGTGCCATTTGTATTTAATTCCGATGCAATTTCTGTGTTTCATCTTCAATAAGAAGGTCCAAGGGATACAGTAAACCTGAAGTGAAGCATCGGAATCTCTAACTAGTGTTACAGGAATGGTTCAAACATAGTCAGTAAGAAGAGTCAGTCTTCTTGTACCTACGTCGGCATTGTGCCTTTTGTATTTAATTCCGAGCAATATCTGTGTTTCATCGTCAATAAGAAGGACAGAGGGATACAGAAAACCTGAAGTGAAGCATCGGAATCTATAACTAGTGTCACAGGAATGGTTCAAAACAGTCACTAAGAAGAGTCAGCCTTCTTTTACTTAAGTCGGCATTGTGCCTTTTGTATTTCATTCCGATGCAATTTCTGTGTTTCATCGTCAATAAGAAGGTCAGAGGGATACAGTAAAACTGAAGAGTAGCATCGGAATCAATAACTAGTATCACAGGAATGGTTCAAATCTTAGACAGTTGGAAGAGTCTGTTTTATTGTACTTTAGTCGGCATTGTGCCTTTTGTATTTAATTCCGATGCAATTTCTGTGTTTCATCTTCAATAAGAAGGTCCAAGGGATACAGTAAACCTGAAGTGAAGCATCGGAATCTATAACTAGTGTCACAACAATGGTTCAAAGCATAGACAGTAAGAAAGGACAGTCTTCTTGTACTTAAGTCGGCATTGTGAGTTTTGTATCTAATTCCGATGCAATTTCTGTCTTTCATCGTCAATAAGAAGGTCGGAGGGATACAGTAAACGAGAAGTGAAGCATCGGAATCTATAACTAGTGTCACAGGAATGGTTCCAAACATAGAAAGTAATAAGAGTCAGTATTCTTGTACTTAAGTCTGCATTGTGCCTTTTCTATTTAATTCCGATGCACGTTCTGAGTTTCATCGTCAATAAGAAGGTCCAAGGGATACAGTAAACCTGAAATGAAGCATCGGAATCTATAACTAGTGTCACAGGAATGATTCAAAATATAGACAGTAGGAAGAGTCAGTCTACATGTACTTAAGTCGGCATTGTGCATTTTGTATTTAATTCCGATGCAATTTCTGTGTATCATCGTCAATAAGAAGATCAGAGAGATACAGTAAAAATGAAGTGAAGCATCGGAAACTACAACTCGTGTCACAGGAATGGTTCAAAACATTGTCAGTAAGAAGAGTCAGTCTTCTTGTACTTAAGTCGGCATTGTGCCTTTTGTATTTAATTCCGATGTAATTTCTGTGTTTCATCGTCAATAAGAAGGTCCAAGGGATACAGTAAACCTGAAGTGAAGCATCGGAATCTATAACTAGTGTCACAGGAATGGTTCAAAACATAGACAGTAAGAAAAGTCAGTCTTCTTGTACTTAAGTCGGCATTATGCCCTTTTCAATTTATTTCCGATGCAATTACTGTTTTTCATCGTCAATAAGAAGGTCAGAGGGATACAGTAAACCTGAAGTGAAGCATCGGAATCTCTAACTAGTGTCACAGGAATGGTTCAAAACATAGTCAGTAAGAGGAGTCAGTCTTCTTGTATTTAAGTCGGCATTGTGCCTCTTGTATTTATTTCCGATGCAATATCTGTGTTTCATCGTCAATAAGAAGGTCCAAGGGATACAGTAACAGTGAAGTGAAGCATCGGAATCTGTAACTAGCGTCACGGGAATGGTTCAAATCTTAGACAGTATGAAGAGTCAGTCTTCTTGTACTTCAGTCGGCATTGTGCCATTTCTATTTAATTCCCATGCAATTTCTGTGTTTCATCGTCAATAAGAAGGTCAGATGGATACAGTAAACCTGAAGTGAAGCATCGGAATCAATATCTAGTGCCACAGGAATGGTTCAAATCATAGTCAGTAAGAAGAGTCAGTCTTCTTGTACTTGAGTCGGCATTGTGCCTTTTCTATTTAATTCCGATGCAAATTCTGTGTTTCATCGTCAATAAGAACGTCCAAGGGATACAGTAAACCTGAAGTGAAGCATCGGAATCTATAACTAGTGTCACAGGAGTGGTTCAAAACATAGACAGTAGGAAGAGTCGGTCTTCTTGTACTTAAGTCGGCAATGTGCCTTTTGTATTTAATTCCGATGCAATTTCTGTGTTTCATCGTCAATAAGAAGGCCAGAGATATACAGTAAACCTGAAGTGAAGCATAGGAATCTGTAACTAACGTCACAGGAATGGTTCAAACATAGATAGTAAGAAGAGTCTGTCTTCTGGTACTTAAGTCGTCATTGTGCCTTTTCTATTAATTTCCGATGCAATTTCTGTGTTGCATCGTCAAAAAGATGGTCAAAGGGATAATGTAAACCTGGAGTGAAGCATCGGAATCTATAACTAGTGTCACAGGAGTGGTTAAAACATAGACAGTAAGAAGAGTCAGTCTTCTTGTACTTATGTCGGCATTGTGCCTTTTGTATTTAATTCCGATGCGATTTCTTTGTTTCACCGTCAATATGAAGGTCAGAGGGATACAGTAAACCTGAAGTGAAGAATCGGAATCTATAACTAGTGTCACAGGAATGGTTCAAAAAATAGACAGTAAGAAGGGTCAGTCTTCTTGTACTTAAGTCGGCATTGTGCCTTTTGTATTTAATTCCGATGCAATTTCTGAGTTTCATCGTCAATAAGGAGGTCAGAGGGATACAGTAAACCTGAAGTGAAGCATCGGAATCTATAACTAGTGTCACAGGAATAGTTCAAAACAGTCAGTAAAAAGAGTCAGTCTTCTTGTACTTAAGTCGGCATTGTGCAATTTGTATTTAATTCCGATGCAATTTCTGTGTTTCATCGTCAATAAGAAGGTCCAAGGGATACAGTACACCTGAAGTGAATCATCGGATTCAATATCTAGTGTCACAGGAATGGTTCAAAACATAGTCAGTACGAAGAGTCAGTCTGCTTGTACGTAAGTTGTCATTGTGCCTTTTGTATCTAATTCCGATGCAATTTCTGTGTTTCATCGTCAATAAGAAGGTCAGAGGGATACAGTAAGCCTGAAGTGAAGAATCGGAATCAATAACTAGTGTCACAGGAATGGTTCAAAACATAGACAGTAAGAAGGGTCAGTCTTCTTGTACTTAAGTCGGCATTGTGCCTTTTGTATTTAATTCCGATGCAATTTCTGAGTTTCATCGTCAATAAGACGGTCAGAGGGATACAGTAAACCTGAAGTGAAGCATCGGAATTTATAACTAGTGTCACAGGAATAGTTCAAAACAGTCAGTAAGAAGAGTCAGTCTTCTTGTACTTAAGTCGGCATTGTGCAATTTGTATTTAATTCCGATGCTATTTCTGTGTTTCATCGTCAATAAGAAGGTCCAAGGGATACAGTAAACCTGAAGTGAAGCATCGGAATCTATGACTAGTGTCACAGGAATGGTTCAAAGCATAGACAGTAAGAACGGTCAGTCTTCTTGTACTTAAGTCGGCATTGTGCCTTCTGTATTTAATTCCGATGCAATTTCTGTGTTTCATCGTCAATAAGAAGGTCAGAGGGATACAGTAAATCAGAAGTGAAGCATCGGAATCTATAACTAGTGTCACAGGAATGGTTCAAAACATAGAAAGTAGGAAGAGTCAGTCTTCTTGTACTTAAGTCAGCATTGTGCCATTTCTATTTAATTCCGATGCACTTTCTGTGTTTCATCGTCAATAAGAAGGTCCAAGGGATACAGTAAACCTGAAATGAAGCATCGGTATCTATATCATCGGTATGGATTGGGGCTAAGAAATGAAAGAGGAAGCCGCCTGATAGAATTTTGCACAGAGCACAACTTAATCATAGCTAACACTTGGTTTAAGAATCATAATAGAAGGTTGTAGACATGGAAAACCCTGGAGATACTAAAAGGTATCAGATAGATTATATAATGGTAAGACAGAGATTTAGGAACCAGGTTTTAAATTGTAAGACATTTCCAGGGGCAGATGTGGACTCTGACCACAATCTATTGGTTATGACCTGTAGATTAAAACTGAAGAAACTGCAAAAAGGTGGGAATTTAAGGAGATGGGACCTGGATAAACTGAAAGAACCAGAGGTTGTACAGAGTTTCAGGGAGAGCATAGGGGAACAATTGAAAGGAATGGGGGAAAGAAATACAGTAGAAGAAGAATGGGTAGCTCTGAGGGATGAAGTAGTGAAGGCAGCAGACGATCAAGTAGGTAAAAAGAAGAGGGTTAGTAGAAATCCTTGGGTAACAGAAGAAATATTGAATTAAATTGATGAAAGGAGAAAATATAAAAATGCAGTAAATGAAGCAGGCAAAAAGGAATACAAACGTCTCAAAAATGAGATCGACAGGAAGTGCAAAATGGCTAAGCAGGGATGGCTAGAGGACAAATGTAAGGATGTCGAGGCTTGTCTCACTAGGGGTAAGACAGATACTGCCTACAGGAAAATTAAAGAGACCTTTGGAGATAAGAGAACCACCTGTATGAACATCAAGAGCTCAGATGGAAACCCAGTTCTAAGGAAAGAAGGGAAAGCAGAAACGTGGAAGGAGTATATAGAGGGTCTATACAAGGGCGATGCACTTGATGACAATATTATGGAAATGGAAGAGGATGTAGATGAAGATGAAATGGGAGATACGATACTGCGTGAAGAGTTTGACATAGCACTGAAGGACCTGAGTCGAAACAAGGCCCCCGGAGTAGACAACATTCCATTGGAACTACTGGCGGCCTTGGGAGAGCCAGGTCTGACAAAACTCTACCATCTGGTGAGCAAGATGTATGAAACAGGCGAAATACCCTCAGACTTCAAGAAGAATATAATAATTCCAATCCCAAAGAAAGCAGGTGTTGACAGATGTGAAAATTACCGTACAATCAGTTTAATAAGTCACAGCTGCAAAATACCAACACGAATTCTTTACAGACGAATGGAAAAACTAGTAGAAGCCGACCTCGGGGAAGATCAGTTTGGATTCCGTAGAAATACTGGAACACGTGAGGCAATACTGACCTTACGACTTATCTTAGAAGAAAGATTAAGGAAAGGCAAACCTACGTTTCTAGCATTTGTAGACTTAGAGAAAGCTTTTGACAATGTTGACTGGAATACTCTCTTTCAAATTCTAAAGGTGGCAGGGGTAAAATACAGGGAGCGAAAGGCTATTTACAACTTGTACAGAAACCAGATGGCAGTTATAAGAGTTGAGGGACATGAAAGGGAAGCAGTGGTTGGGAAGGGAGTGAGACAGGGTTGTAGCCTCTCCCCGATGTTATTCAATCTCTATATTGAGCAGGCAGTAAAGGAAACAAAAGAAAAATTTGGAGTAGGTATTAAAATCCATGGAGAAGAAATAAAAACTTTGAGGTTCGCCGATGACATTGTAACTCTGTCAGAGACAGCAAAGGACTTGGAAGAGCAGTTGAACGGAATGGATGGTGTCTTGAAGGGAGGATATAAGATGAACATCAACAAAAGCAAAACGAGGATAATGGAATGTAGTCGAGTTAAGTCGGGTGATGCTGAGGGTATTAGATTAGGAAATGAGACACTTAAAGTAGTAAAGGAGTTTTGCTATTTGGGGAGCAAAATAACTGATGATGGACGAAGTAGAGAGGATATAAAATGTAGACTGGCAATGGCAAGGAAAGCGTTTCTGAAGAAGAGAAATTTGTTAACATCGAATATAGATTTAAGTGTCAGGAAGTTATTTCTGAAAGTATTTGTATGGAGTGTAGCCATGTATGGAAGTGAAACATGGACGGTAAATAGTTTAGACAAGAAGAGAATAGAAGCTTTCGAAATGTGGTGCTACAGAAGAATGCTGAAGATTAGATGGGTAGATCACATAACTAATGAGGAAGTATTGAATAGAATTGGGGAGAAGAGAAGTTTGTGGCACAACTTGACCAGAAGAAGGGATCGGTTGGTAGGACTTGTTCTGAGGCATCAAGGGATCACCAATTTAGTATTGGAGGGCAGCGTGGAGGGTAAAAATCATAGGGGGAGACCAAGAGATGAATACACTAAGCAGATTCACAAGGATGTTGGTTGCAGTAGGTACTGGGTGATGAAGAAGCTTGCACAGGAAAGAGTAGCATGGAGAGCTGCATCAAACCAGTCTCAGGACTGAAGACCACAACAACAACAATATCTATAACTAGTGTCCCAGGAATGTTTCAAAATATAGACAGTAGGAAGAGTCAGTCTACATGTACTTAAGTCGGCATTGTGCCTTTTGTATTTAATTCCGATGCAATTTCTGTGATTCATCGTCAATAAGAAGATCAGAGAGATACAGTAAAAATGAAGTGAAGCATCGGAAACTACAACTCGTGTCACAGGAATGGTTCAAAACATTGTCAGTAAGAAGAGTCAGTCTTCTTGTACTTAAGTCGGCATTGTGCCTTTTGTATTTAATTCCGATGTAATTTCTGTGTTTCATCGTCAATAAGAAGGTCCAAGGGATACAGTAAACCTGAAGTGAAGCATCGGAACCTATAACTAGTGTCACAGGAATGGTTCAAAACATAGACAGTAAGAAAAGTCAGTCTTCTTGTACTTAAGTCGGCATTATGCCCTTTTCAATTTATTTCCGATGCAATTACTGTTTTTCATCGTCAATAAGAAGGTCAGAGGGATACAGTAAACCTGAAGTGAAGCATCGGAATCTCTAACTAGTGTCACAGGAATGGTTCAAACATAGTCAGTAAGAGGAGTCAGTCTTCTTGTATTTAAGTCGGCATTGTGCCTCTTGTATTTATTTCCGATGCAATATCTGTGTTTCATCGTCAATAAGAAGGTCCAAGGGATACAGTAACAGTGAAGTGAAGCATCGGAATCTGTAACTAGCGTCACGGGAATGGTTCAAAACTTAGACAGTATGAAGAGTCAGTCTTCTTGTACTTCAGTCGGCATTGTGCCATTTCTATTTAATTCCCATGCAATTTCTGTGTTTCATCGTCAATAAGAAGGTCAGATGGAGACAGTAAACCTGAAGTGAAGCATCGGAATCAATATCTAGTGCCACAGGAATGGTTCAAATCATAGTCAGTAAGAAGAGTCAGTCTTCTTGTACTTGAGTCGGCATTGTGGCTTTTCTATTTAATTCCGATGCAAACTCTGTGTTTCATCGTCAATAAGAACGTCCAAGGGATACAGTAAACCTGAAGTGAAGCATCGGAATCTATAACTAGTGTCACAGGAATGGTTCAAAACATAGACAGTAGGAAGAGTCGGTCTTCTTGTACTTAAGTCGGCAATGTGCCTTTTGTATTTAATTCCGATGCAATTTCTGTGTTTCATCGTCAATAAGAAGGCCAGAGATATACAGTAAACCTGAAGTGAAGCATAGGAATCTGTAACTAACGTCACAGGAATGGTTCAAAACATAGATAGTAAGAAGAGTCTGTCTTCTGGTACTTAAGTCGTCATTGTGCCTTTTCTATTAATTTCCGATGCAATTTCTGTGTTGCATCGTCAAAAAGATGGTCAAAGGGATAATGTAAACCTGGAGTGAGGCATCGGAATCTATAACTAGTGTCACAGGAGTGGTTAAAACATAGACAGTAAGAAGAGTCAGTCTTCTTGTACTTATGTCGGCATTGTGCCTTTTCTATTTAATTCCGATGCGATTTCTTTGTTTCACCGTCAATATGAAGGTCAGAGGGATAGAGTTAACCTGAAGTGAAGAATCGGAATCTATAACTAGTGTCACAGGAATGGTTCAAAAAATAGACAGTAAGAAGGGTCAGTCTTCTTGTACTTAAGTCGGCATTGTGCCTTTTGTATTTAATTCCGATGCAATTTCTGAGTTTCATCGTCAATAAGGAGGTCAGAGGGATACAGTAAACCTGAAGTGAAGCATCGGAATCTATAACTAGTGTCACAGGAATAGTTCAAAACAGTCAGTAAAAAGAGTCAGTCTTCTTGTACTTAAGTCGGCATTGTGCAATTTGTATTTAATTCCGATGCAATTTCTGTGTTTCATCGTCAATAAGAAGGTCCAAGGGATACAGTACACCTGAAGTGAATCATCGGAATCAATATCTAGTGTCACAGGAATGGTTCAAAACATAGTCAGTACGAAGAGTCAGTCTGCTTGTACGTAAGTTGTCATTGTGCCTTTTGTATCTAATTCCGATGCAATTTCTGTGTTTCATCGTCAATAAGAAGGTCAGAGGGATACAGTAAGCCTGAAGTGAAGAATCGGAATCAATAACTAGTGTCACAGGAATAGTTCAAAACAGTCAGTAAGAAGAGTCAGTCTTCTTGTACTTAAGTCGGCATTGTGCAATTTGTATTTAATTCCGATGCAATTTCTGTGTTTCATCGTCAATAAGAAGGTCCAAGGGATACAGTAAACCTGAAGTGAAGCATCGGAATCTATGACTAGTGTCACAGGAATGGTTCAAAGCATAGACAGTAAGAACGGTCAGTCTTCTTGTACTTAAGTCGGCATTGTGCCTTCTGTATTTAATTCCGATGCAATTTCTGTGTTTCATCGTCAATAAGAAGGTCAGAGGGATACAGTAAATCAGAAGTGAAGCATCGGAATCTATAACTAGTGTCACAGGAATGGTTCAAAACATAGAAAGTAGGAAGAGTCAGTCTTCTTGTACTTAAGTCAGCATTGTGCCATTTCTATTTAATTCCGATGCACTTTCTGTGTTTCATCGTCAATAAGAAGGTCCAAGGGATACAGTAAACCTGAAATGAAGCATCGGTATCTATATCATCGGTATGGATTGGGGCTAAGAAATGAAAGAGGAAGCCGCCTGATAGAATTTTGCACAGAGCACAACTTAATCATAGCTAACACTTGGTTTAAGAATCATAATAGAAGGTTGTAGACATGGAAAACCCTGGAGATACTAAAAGGTATCAGATAGATTATATAATGGTAAGACAGAGATTTAGGAACCAGGTTTTAAATTGTAAGACATTTCCAGGGGCAGATGTGGACTCTGACCACAATCTATTGGTTATGACCTGTAGATTAAAACTGAAGAAACTGCAAAAAGGTGGGAATTTAAGGAGATGGGACCTGGATAAACTGAAAGAACCAGAGGTTGTACAGAGTTTCAGGGAGAGCATAGGGGAACAATTGAAAGGAATGGGTGAAAGAAATACAGTAGAAGAAGAATGGGTAGCTCTGAGGGATGAAGTAGTGAAGGCAGCAGACGATCAAGTAGGTAAAAAGAAGAGGGTTAGTAGAAATCCTTGGGTAACAGAAGAAATATTGAATTAAATTGATGAAAGGAGAAAATATAAAAATGCAGTAAATGAAGCAGGCAAAAAGGAATACAAACGTCTCAAAAATGAGATCGACAGGAAGTGCAAAATGGCTAAGCAGGGATGGCTAGAGGACAAATGTAAGGATGTCGAGGCTTGTCTCACTAGGGGTAAGACAGATACTGCCTACAGGAAAATTAAAGAGACCTTTGGAGATAAGAGAACCACCTGTATGAACATCAAGAGCTCAGATGGAAACCCAGTTCTAAGCAAAGAAGGGAAAGCAGAAACGTGGAAGGAGTATATAGAGGGTCTATACAAGGGCGATGCACTTGATGACAATATTATGGAAATGGAAGAGGATGTAGATGAAGATGAAATGGGAGATACGATACTGCGTGAAGAGTTTGACATAGCACTGAAGGACCTGAGTCGAAACAAGGCCCCCGGAGTAGACAACATTCCATTGGAACTACTGGCGGCCTTGGGAGAGCCAGGTCTGACAAAACTCTACCATCTGGTGAGCAAGATGTATGAAACAGGCGAAATACCCTCAGACTTCAAGAAGAATATAATAATTCCAATCCCAAAGAAAGCAGGTGTTGACAGATGTGAAAATTACCGTACAATCAGTTTAATAAGTCACAGCTGCAAAATACCAACACGAATTCTTTACAGACGAATGGAAAAACTAGTAGAAGCCGACCTCGGGGAAGATCAGTTTGGATTCCGTAGAAATACTGGAACACGTGAGGCAATACTGACCTTACGACTTATCTTAGAAGAAAGATTAAGGAAAGGCAAACCTACGTTTCTAGCATTTGTAGACTTAGAGAAAGCTTTTGACAATGTTGACTGGAATACTCTCTTTCAAATTCTAAAGGTGGCAGGGGTAAAATACAGGGAGCGAAAGGCTATTTACAACTTGTACAGAAACCAGATGGCAGTTATAAGAGTTGAGGGACATGAAAGGGAAGCAGTGGTTGGGAAGGGAGTGAGACAGGGTTGTAGCCTCTCCCCGATGTTATTCAATCTCTATATTGAGCAGGCAGTAAAGGAAACAAAAGAAAAATTTGGAGTAGGTATTAAAATCCATGGAGAAGAAATAAAAACTTTGAGGTTCGCCGATGACATTGTAACTCTGTCAGAGACAGCAAAGGACTTGGAAGAGCAGTTGAACGGAATGGATGGTGTCTTGAAGGGAGGATATAAGATGAACATCAACAAAAGCAAAACGAGGATAATGGAATGTAGTCGAGTTAAGTCGGGTGATGCTGAGGGTATTAGATTAGGAAATGAGACACTTAAAGTAGTAAAGGAGTTTTGCTATTTGGGGAGCAAAATAACTGATGATGGACGAAGTAGAGAGGATATAAAATGTAGACTGGCAATGGCAAGGAAAGCGTTTCTGAAGAAGAGAAATTTGTTAACATCGAGTATAGATTTAAGTGTCAGGAAGTTATTTCTGAAAGTATTTGTATGGAGTGTAGCCATGTATGGAAGTGAAACATGGACGGTAAATAGTTTGGACAAGAAGAGAATAGAAGCTTTCGAAATGTGGTGCTACAGAAGAATGCTGAAGATTAGATGGGTAGATCACATAACTAATGAGGAAGTATTGAATAGAATTAGAAAGAAGAGAAGTTTGTGGCACAACTTGACCAGAAGAAGGGATCGGTTGGTAGGACTTGTTCTGAGGCATCAAGGGATCACCAATTTAGTATTGGAGGGCAGCGTGGAGGGTAAAAATCATAGGGGGAGACCAAGAGATGAATACACTAAGCAGATTCACAAGGATGTTGGTTGCAGTAGGTACTGGGTGATGAAGAAGCTTGCACAGGAAAGAGTAGCATGGAGAGCTGCATCAAACAAGTCTCAGGACTGAAGACCACAACAACAACAATATCTATAACTAGTGTCCCAGGAATGTTTCAAAATATAGACAGTAGGAAGAGTCAGTCTACATGTACTTAAGTCGGCATTGTGCCTTTTGTATTTAATTCCGATGCAATTTCTGTGATTCATTGTCAATAACAAGGTCAGAGGGAAACAGTAAACCTGAAGTCAAGCATCGGAATTTTAACTCGTGTCACAGGAATGGTTCAAAGCATTGTCAGTAAGAAGAGTCAGTCTTCTTGTACTTAAGTCGGCATTGTGCCTCTTGTATTTATTCCGATGCAATTTCTGTGTTTCATCGTCAATACGAAGGTCCAAGGGATACAGTAAACCAGAAGTGAAGCATCGGAATCTATAACTAGTGTCACAGGAATGGTTCAACACATAGACAGTAAGAAGAGTCAGTCTTCTTGTACTTAAGTCGGCATTATGCCCTTTTCAATTTATTTCCGACGCAATTACAGTGTTTCATCGTCAATAAGAAGGTCAGAGGGATACAGTAAACCTGAAGTGAAGCATCGAAATCTCTAACTATTGTCACAGGAATGGTTCAAAACATAGCCAGTAAGAAAAGTCAGTCCTCTTGTATTTAAGTCGGCATTGTGCCTTTTGTATTTATTTCCGATGCAATATCTGTGTTTCATCGTCAATAAGAAGGTCCAAGGGATACAGTAACCCTGAAGTGAAGCATCGGAATCTGTAACTAGTGTCACAGGAATGGTTCAAAACTTAGACAGTATGAAGAGTCAGTCTTCTTGTACTTCAGTCGGCATTGTGCCATTTCTATTTAATTCCGATGCAATTTCTGTGTTTCATCGCCAATAAGAAGGTCAGATGAATACAGTAAACCTGAAGTGAAGCATCGGAATCTGTAACTAACGTCACAGGAATGGTTCAAAACATAGATAGTAAGAAGGATCAGCCTTCTGGTACTTAAGTCGGCATTGTGCCTTTTCTATTAAATTCCGATGCAATTTCAGTGTTTCATCGTCAAAAAGAAAGGTCAAAGGAATACAGTAAACCTGGAGTGAAGCATCGGATTCCAAAACTAGTGTCCCAGGAGTGGTTAAAACATAGACAGTAAGAAGAGTCAGTCTTCTTGTACTTAAGTCGGCATTGTGCCTTTTCTATTTAATTCCGATGCGATGTCTTTGCTTCATCGTCAATATGAAGGTCAGAGTTATACAGTGAACCTGAAGTGAAGCATCGGAATCTATATCTAGTGTCACAGGAATGGTTCAAAGCATAGTCAGTAGGAAGAATCAGTCTTCTTGTACTTAAGTCGGCATTGTGCCTTTTCTATTTAATTCCGATGCAATATCTGTGTTTCATCGTCAATAAGAAGGTCAGAGGGATACAGTAAACCTGAAGTGAAGAATCGGAAACTATAACTAGTGTCACAGGAATGGTTCAAAACATAGACAGTAAGAAAGGTCAGTCTTCTTGTACTTAAGTCGGCATTGTGCCTTTTGTATTTAATTCCGATGCAATATCTGAGTTTCATCGTCAATAAGAAGGTCAGAGGGATACAGCAAACCTGAAGTGAAGCATCGGAATCTATAACTAGTGTCACAGGAATGGTTCAAAGCAGTCAGTAAGAAGAGTCAGTCTTCTTGTACCTTAAGTCGGCATTGTGCCTTTTGAATTTAATTCCGACGCAATTTCTGCGTTTCATCGACAATAAGAAGGTCCAAGGGATACAGTAAATCTGAAGTGAAGCATCGGAATCTATAACTTGTGTCTCTGGAATGGTTCAAATCATTGACAGTAAGAAGAGTCAGTCTTCTTGTACTTAAGTCGGCATTGTGCGTTTTGTATTTAATTCCGATGCAATTTCTGTGTTTCATCGTCAATAAGAACGTCCAAGGGATGCAGTAAACCTGAAGTGAAGCATCGGAATCTATAACTAGTGTCACAGGAATGGTTCAAAACATAGTCAGTAAGAAGAGTCAGTCTTCTTGTACTTAAGTCGGCATTGTGCCTTTTGTATTTAATTCCGATGCAATTTCTGTGTTTCATCGTCAATAAGAAGGTCCTAGGGATACAGTACACCTGAAGTGAATCATCAGAATCTATAACTAGTGTCACAGGAATAGTTCAAAACATAGTCAGTACGAAGAGTCAGTCTTCTTGTACTTAAGTCGGCATTGTGCGTTTTGTATATAATTCCGATGCAATTTCTGTGTTTCATCGTCAATAAGAACGTCCAAGGGATACAGTAAACCTGAAGTGAAGCATCGTAATCTATAACTAGTGTCACAGGAATGGTTCAAAACATAGACAGTAGGAAGAGTCAGTCTTCTTGTACTTAAGTCGGCATTGTGCCTCTTTTATTTAATTCCGATGCAATTTCTGTGTTTCATCGTCAATAAGAAGGTCAGAGGTATACAGTAAACCTGACGTGAAGCATCGGAATCTGTAACTAGCGTCACAGGAATGGTTCAAAACATAGATAGTAAGAAGAGTCAGTCTTCTTGTACGTAAGACGGCATTGTGCCTTTTCTATTTAATCCCGATGCAATTTCTGTGTTTCATCGTCAATAAGAAGGTCAGAGGGATACAGTAAACCAGAAGTGAAGCATCGGAATCTATAACTAGTGTTACAGGAATGGTTCAGAACATAGTCAGTAAGAAGAGTCAGTCTTCTTGTACTTAAGTCGGCATTGTGCCTTTTCTATTTAATTCCGATGCAATATCTGAGTTTCATCGTCAATAAGAAGGTCAGAGGGATACAGTAAACCTGAAGTGAAGCATCGGAATTTATAACTAGTGTCACAGGAATGGTTCAAAGCATAGACAGTAAGAACGGTCAGTCTTCTTGTACTTAAGTCGGCATTGTGCCTTCTGTATTTAATTCCGATGCAATTTCTGTGTTTCATCGTCAATAAGAAGGTCAGAGGGATACAGTAAATCAGAAGTGAAGCATCGGAATCTATAACTAGTGTCACAGGAATGGTTCAAAACATAGAAAGTAGGAAGAGTCAGTCTTCTTGTACTTAAGTCAGCATTGTGCCATTTCTATTTAATTCCGATGCACTTTCTGTGTTTCATCGTCAATAAGAAGGTCCAAGGGATACAGTAAACCTGAAATGAAGCATCGGTATCTATATCATCGGTATGAATTGGGGCTAAGAAATGAAGGAGGAAGCCGCCTGATAGAATTTTGCACAGAGCACAACTTAATCATAGCTAACCCTTGGTTTAAGAGTCATAATAGAAGGTTGTAGACATGGAAAAACCCTGGAGATACTAAAAGGTATCAGATAGATTATATAATGGTAAGACAGAGATTTAGGAACCAGGTTTTAAATTGTAAGACATTTCCAGGGGCAGATGTGGACTCTGACCACAATCTATTGGTTATGACCTGTAGATTAAAACTGAAGAAACTGCAAAAAGGTGGGAAATTAAGGAGATGGGACCTGGATAAACTGAAAGAACCAGAGGTTGTACAGAGTTTCAGGGAGAGCATAAGGGAACAATTGAAAGGAATGGGGGAAAGAAATACAGTAGAAGAAGAATGGGTAGCTCTGAGGGATGAAGTAGTGAAGGCAGCAGACGATCAAGTAGGTAAAAAGAAGAGGGTTAGTAGAAATCCTTGGGTAACAGAAGAAATATTGAATTTAATTGATGAAAGGAGAAAATATAAAAATGCAGTAAATGAAGCAGGCAAAAAGGAATACAAACTTCTAAAAAATGAGATCGACAGGAAGTGCAAAATGGCTAAGCAGGGATGGCTAGAGGACAAATGTAAGGATGTCGAGGCTTGTCTCACTAGGGGTAAGATAGATACTGCCTACAGGAAAATTAAAGAGACCTTTGGAGATAAGAGAACCACCTGTATGAACATCAAGAGCTCAGATGGAAACCCAGTTCTAAGCAAAGAAGGGAAAGCAGAAACGTGGAAGGAGTATATAGAGGGTCTATACAAGGGCGATGCACTTGATGACAATATTATGGAAATGGAAGAGGATGTAGATGAAGATGAAATGGGAGATACGATACTGCGTGAAGAGTTTGACATAGCACTGAAGGACCTGAGTCGAAACAAGGCCCCCGGAGTAGACAACATTCCATTGGAACTACTGACGGCCTTGGGAGAGCCAGGTCTGACAAAACTCTACCATCTGGTGAGCAAGATGTATGAAACAGGCGAAATACCCTCCGACTTCAAGAAGAATATAATAATTCCAATCCCAAAGAAAGCAGGTGTTGACAGATGTGAAAATTACCGTACAATCAGTTTAATAAGTCACAGCTGCAAAATACTAACACGAATTCTTTACAGACGAATGGAAAAACTAGTAGAAGCCGACCTCGGGGAAGATCAGTTTGGATTCCGTAGAAATACTGGAACACGTGAGGCAATACTGACCTTACGACTTATCTTAGAAGAAAGATTAAGGAAAGGCAAACCTACGTTTCTAGCATTTGTAGACTTAGAGAAAGCTTTTGACAATGTTGACTGGAATACTCTCTTTCAAATTCTAAAGGTGGCAGGGGTAAAATACAGGGAGCGAAAGGCTATTTACAACTTGTACAGAAACCAGATGGCAGTTATAAGAGTTGAGGGACATGAAAGGGAAGCAGTGGTTGGGAAGGGAGTGAGACAGGGTTGTAGCCTCTCCCCGATGTTATTCAATCTCTATATTGAGCAGGCAGTAAAGGAAACAAAAGAAAAATTTGGAGTAGGTATTAAAATCCATGGAGAAGAAATAAAAACTTTGAGGTTCGCCGATGACATTGTAACTCTGTCAGAGACAGCAAAGGACTTGGAAGAGCAGTTGAACGGAATGGATGGTGTCTTGAAGGGAGGATATAAGATGAACATCAACAAAAGCAAAACGAGGATAATGGAATGTAGTCGAGTTAAGTCGGGTGATGCTGAGGGTATTAGATTAGGAAATGAGACACTTAAAGTAGTAAAGGAGTTTTGCTATTTGGGGAGCAAAATAACTGATGATGGACGAAGTAGAGAGGATATAAAATGTAGACTGGCAATGGCAAGGAAAGCGTTTCTGAAGAAGAGAAGTTTGTTAACATCGAGTATAGATTTAAGTGTCAGGAAGTTATTTCTGAAAGTATTTGTATGGAGTGTAGCCATGTATGGAAGTGAAACATGGACGGTAAATAGTTTGGACAAGAAGAGAATAGAAGCTTTCGAAATGTGGTGCTACAGAAGAATGCTGAAGATTAGATGGGTAGATCACATAACTAATGAGGAAGTATTGAATAGAATTGGGGAGAAGAGAAGTTTGTGGCACAACTTGACCAGAAGAAGGGATCGGTTGGTAGGACATGTTCTGAGGCATCAAGGGATCACCAATTTAGTATTGGAGGGCAGCGTGGAGGGTAAAAATCATAGGGGGAGACCAAGAGATGAATACACTAAGCAGATTCACAAGGATGTTGGTTGCAGTAGGTACTGGGAGATGAAGAAGCTTGCACAGGATAGAGTAGCATGGAGAGCTGCATCAAACCAGTCTCAGGTCTGAAGACCACAACAACAACAATATCTATAACTAGTGTCCCAGGAATGTTTCAAAATATAGACAGTAGGAAGAGTCAGTCTACATGTACTTAAGTCGGCATTGTGCCTTTTGTATTTAATTCCGATGCAATTTCTGTGTTTCATCGTCAATAAGAAGGTCAGAGAGAAACAGTAAACCTGAAGTCAAGCATCGGAATCTTTAACTCGTGTCACAGGAATGGTTCAAAGCATTGTCAGTAAGAAGAGTCAGTCTTCTTGTACTTAAGTCGGCATTGTGCCTCTTGTATTTATTCCGATGCAATTTCTGTGTTTCATCGTCAATACGAAGGTCCAAGGGATACAGTAAACCAGAAGTGAAGCATCGGAATCTATAACTAGTGTCACAGGAATGGTTCAACACATAGACAGTAAGAAGAGTCAGTCTTCTTGTACTTAAGTCGGCATTATGCCCTTTTCAATTTATTACCGACGCAATTACAGTGTTTCATCGTCAATAAGAAGGTCAGAGGGATACAGTAAACCTGAAGTGAAGCATCGAAATCTCTAACTATTGTCACAGGAATGGTTCAAAACATAGTCAGTAAGAAAAGTCAGTCCTCTTGTATTTAAGTCGGCATTGTGCCTTTTGTATTTATTTCCGATGCAATATCTGTGTTTCATCGTCAATAAGAAGGTCCAAGGGATACAGTAACCCTGAAGTGAAGCATCGGAATCTGTAACTAGCGTCACAGGAATGGTTCAAAACTTAGACAGTATGAAGAGTCAGTCTTCTTGTACTTCAGTCGGCATTGTGCCATTTCTATTTAATTCCGATGCAATTTCTGTGTTTCATCGTCAATAAGAAGGTCAGATGTATACAGTAAACCTTAAGTGAAGCATCGGAATCTGTAACTAACGTCACAGGAATGGTTCAAAACATAGATAGTAAGAAGGATCAGTCTTCTGGTACTTAAGTCGGCATTGTGCCTTTTCTATTTAATTCCGATGCAATTTCTGTGTTTCATCGTCAAAAAGAAGGTCAAAGGAATACAGTAAACCTGGAGTGAAGCATCGGAATCCATAACTAGTGTCCCAGGAGTGTTTAAAACATAGACAGTAAGAAGAGTCAGTCTTCTTGTACTTAAGTCGGCATTGTGCCTTTTCTATTTATTTCCGATGCGATTTCTTTGCTTCATCGTCAATATGAAGGTCAGAGTTATACAGTGAACCTGAAGTGAAGCATCGGAATCCATAAGTAGTGTCACAGGATCGGTTCCAAACATAGTCAGTAAGAAGAGTCAGTCTTCTTGTACTTAAGTTGGCATTGTGCCTTTTCTATTTAATTCCGATGCAATTTCTGTGTTTCATCGTCAATAAGAAGGTCCAAGGGATACAGTACACCTGAAGTGAATCATCGGAATCCATAAGTAGTGTCACAGGAATGGTTCAATACATAGTCAGTACGAAGAGTCAGTCTTCTTGTACGTAAGTCGGCATTGTGCCTTTTGTATCTAATTCCGATGCAATTTCTGTGTTTCATCGTCAATAAGAAGGTCAGAGGGTACAGTAAACCTGAAGTGAAGAATCGGAAACTATAACTAGTGTCACAGGAATGGTTCAAAACATAGACAGTAAGAAAGGTCAGTCTTCTTGTACTTAAATCGGCATTGTGCCTTTTGTATTTAATTCCGATGCAATATCTGAGTTTCATCGTCAATAAGAAGGTCAGAGGGATACAGCAAACCTGAAGTGAAGCATCGGAATCTATAACTAGTGTCACAGGAATAGTTCAAAACAGTCAGTAAGAAGAGTCAGTCTTCTTGTACTTAAGTCGGCATTGTGCAATTTGTATTTAATTCCGAAGCAATTTCTGTGTTTCATCGTCAATAAGAAGGACAGAGGGATACAGTAAACCTGAAGTGAAGGATCGGAATCTATAACTAGTGTCACAGGAATGGTTCCAAACATAGTCAGTAAGAAGAGTCAGTCTTCTTGTACTTAAGTGTGCATTGTGCCTTTTCTATTTAATTCCGATGCAATTTCTGTGTTTCATCGTCAATAAGAAAGTCCAAGGGATACAGTACACCTGAAGTGAATCATCGGAATCTATAACTAGTGTCACAGGAATGGTTCAAAACATAGTCAGTACGAAGAGCAAGCCTTCTTGTACTTAAGTCGGCATTGTGCCTTTTGTATCTAATTCCGATGCAATATCTGTGTTTCATCGTCAATTAGAAGGTCAGAGGGATACAGTAAACCTGAAGTCAAGCAGCGGAATCTATAACTAGTGTCACAGGAATGGTTCAAAACATAGACGGTAAGAAGGGTCAGTCTTCTTGTACTTAAGTCGGCATTGTGCCTTTTGTATTTAATTCCGATGCAATTTCTGTGTTTCGTCGTCAATAAGATGGTCCAAGGGATACAGTAAACCTGAAGTAAAGCATCGGAATCTATAACTAGAGTCACATCAATGGTTCAATACATAGACAAAAAGAAGAATCAGTCTTCTTGTACTTAAGTCGGCATTGTGCCTTTTGTATTTAATTCCGATGCAATTTCTGAGTTTCATCGTCTATAAGAATTCAGAGGGATACAGCAAACCTGAAGTGAAGCATCGGAATCTATAACTAGTGTCACAGGAATGGTTCAAAACAGTCAGTAAGAAGAGTCAGTCTTCTTGTACTTAAGTCGGTATTGTGCCTTTCGTATTTAACTCCGATGCACTATCTGTGTTTCATCGTCAATAAGAAGATCCAAGGGTTACAGTAAACCTGAAATGAAGCATCGGAATCTATAACAAGTGTCACAGGAATGGTTCAAAACATAGACAGTAGGAAGATTCATTCTACATGTACTTAAGTCGGCATCGTGCCTTTTGTATTTATTTCCGATGCAATTTCTGTGTTTCATCGTCAATAAGTAGGTCAAAGGTATACAGTTAACCTGAAGTGAAGCATCGGAATCTGTAACTAGTGTCACAGGAATGGTTCAAATCATAGTCAGTAAGAAGAGTTGGTCTTCCTGTACTTAAGTCGGCATTGTGCCTTTTGTATTTAATTCCGATGCAATTTCTGTGTTTCATCGTCAATTAGAAGGTCCAAGGGATTAGGTAAATCTGAGGTGAAGCATCGGAATCTATAACTAGTGTCACAGGAATGGTTCCAATCATTGACAGTAAGATGAGTCAGTCTTCTTGTACTTAAGTCGGCATTGTGCCTTTTCAAATTAATTCCGATGCAATTTCTGTATTTCATCGTCAAAAAGGAGGTCAGAGGGATACAGTAAACCTGAAGTGAAGCATCGGAATCAATAACTAGTCTCACAGGAATGGTTCAAGGCATTGACAGTAGGAAGAATCAGTCTTCTTGAACTTAAGTCGGCATTCTGCCTTTTGTATTTACCTCCGATGCACTATCTGTGTTTCATCGTCAATAAGAAGGTCAGAGGGATACAGTAAACTTGAAGTGAAGCATCGGAATCTATAACTAGTGTCACAGGAATGGTTCAAAACATGGTCAGTAAGAAGAGGCATTCTTCTTGTACTTAAGTCGGCAGTGTGCCTTTTGTATTTAATTCCGATGCAATTTCTGTGTTCCATCGTCAATACGAAGGTCCAACGGATACAGTAAACCTGAAGGGAAGCATCGGAATCTATAACTAGTGTCACAGGAATGGTTCAAAACATAGTCAGTAAGAAGAGACAGTCCTCTTGTACTTATGTTGGCATTGTGCCTTTTGTATTTAATTCCGATGCAATTTCTGTGTTTCATCGTCAATAAGAAGGTCAGAGGGATACAGTGAACCTGAAGTGAAGCATCGGTATCTATAACTAGTGTCACAGGACTGGTTCAAAACAGTCAGTTAGAAGAGTCAGCCTTCTTGTACTTAGGTCAGCATTGTGCATTTTGTATTTAATTTGATGCCATTTCTGTGTTTCATTGTCAATAAAAAGGTCCAAGGGATACATTAAACCTGAAGTGAAGCATCGGAATCTATAACTAGTGTCACAGGAATGGTTCAAAACATAGACAGTAAGAAGAGTCAGTTTTCTTGTACTTAAGTCGGCATTGTGCCTTTTCTATTTAATTCCGATGCAAATTCTGTGTTTCGTCGTCAATAAGAAGGTCAGAGGGATACAGTAAACCCGAAGTGAAGCATCGGAATCTATAACTAGTGTCACAGGAATGGTTCAAAACACAGACCGTAGGAAGAGTCAGCCTTCATGTACTTAAGTCGGCATTGTGCCTTTTCTATTTAATGCCGATGCAATTTCTGTGTTTCATCGTCAATAACATAGTCAGAGGGATACAGTAAACCTGAAGTGAAGCATCGGAATCTATAACTAGTATCACAGGAATGGTTCAAAGCATGGTCACTAAGAAGAGTCAGTCTTCTTATACTTAAGACGGCATTGTGCCTTTGGTATTTAATTCCGATGCAATATCTGTGTTTCATCGTCAATAAGAATGTCAGAGGGATACAGTAAACCTGAAGTGAAGCATCGGAATCTACAACTAGTGTCACAGGAATTGTTGAAAACATAGTCAGTACGAAGAGTCGGTCTTCTTGTACGTAAGTCGGCATTGTGCCTTTTGTATCTAATTCCGATGCAATTTCTGTGTTTCATCGTCAATAAGAAGGTCAGAGGGTATAGTAAACCTGAAGTGAAGAATCGGAATCTATAACTAGTGTCACAGGAATGGTCAAAACATAGACAGTAAGAAAGGTCAGTCTTCTTGTACTTAAGTCGGCATTGTGCCTTTTGTATTTAATTCCGATGCAATATCTGAGTTTCATCGTCAATAAGAAGGTCAGAGGGATACAGCAAACCTGAAGTGAAGCATCGGAATCTATAACTAGTGTCACAGGAATAGTTCAAAACAGTCAGTAAGAAGAGTCAGTCTTCTTGTACTTAAGCTGGCATTGTGCAATTTGTATTTAATTCCGATGCAATTTCTGTGTTTCATCGTCAATAAGAAGGACAGAGGGATACAGTAAACCTGAAGTGAAGGATCGGAATCTATAACTAGTGTCACAGGAATGGTTCCAAACATAGTCAGTAAGAAGAGTCAGTCTTCTTGTACTTAAGTGTGCATTGTGCCTTTTCTATTTAATTCCGATGCAATTTCTGTGTTTCATCGTCAATAAGAAAGTCCAAGGGATACAGTACACCTGAAGTGAATCATCGGAATCTATAACTAGTGTCACAGGAATGGTTCAAAACATAGTCAGTACGAAGAGCAAGCCTTCTTGTACTTAAGTCGGCATTGTGCCTTTTGTATCTAATTCCGATGCAATATCTGTGTTTCATCGTCAATTAGAAGGTCAGAGGGATACAGTAAACCTGAAGTCAAGCAGCGGAATCTATAACTAGTGTCACAGGAATGGTTCAAAACATAGACGGTAAGAAGGGTCAGTCTTATTGTACTTAAGTCGGCATTGTGCCTTTTGTATTTAATTCCGATGCAATTTCTGTGTTTCGTCGTCAATAAGATGGTCCAAGGGATACAGTAAACCTGAAGTAAAGCATCGGAATCTATAACTAGAGTCACATGAATGGTTCAAAACATAGACAAAAAGAAGAATCAGTCTTCTTGTACTTAAGTCGGCATTGTGCCTTTTGTATTTAATTCCGATGCAATTTCTGAGTTTCATCGTCAATAAGAATTCAGAGGGATACAGCAAACCTGAAGTGAAGCATCGGAATCTATAACTAGTGTCACAGGAATGGTTCAAAACAGTCAGTAAGAAGAGTCAGTCTTCTTGTACTTAAGTCGGTATTGTGCCTTTCGTATTTAACTCCGATGCACTATCTGTGTTTCATCGTCAATAAGAAGATCCAAGGGTTACAGTAAACCTGAAATGAAGCATCGGAATCTATAACAAGTGTCACAGGAATGGTTCAAAACATAGACAGTAGGAAGATTCATTCTACATGTACTTAAGTCGGCATCGTGCCTTTTGTATTTATTTCCGATGCAATTTCTGTGTTTCATCGTCAATAAGTAGGTCAAAGGTATACAGTTAACCTGAAGTGAAGCATCGGAATCTGTAACTAGTGTCACAGGAATGGTTCAAATCATAGTCAGTAAGAAGAGTTGGTCTTGCTGTACTTAAGTCGGCATTGTGCCTTTTGTATTTAATTCCGATGCAATTTCTGTGTTTCATCGTCAATTAGAAGGTCCAAGGGATTAGGTAAATCTGAGGTGAAGCATCGGAATCTATAACTAGTGTCACAGGAATGGTTCCAATCATTGACAGTTAGATGAGTCAGTCTTCTTGTACTTAAGTCGGCATTGTGCCTTTTCAAACTAATTCCGATTCAATTTCTGTATTTCATCGTCAAAAAGGAGGTCAGAGGGATACAGTAAACCTGAAGTGAAGCATCGGAATCAATAACTAGTCTCACAGGAATGGTTCAAAACATTGACAGTAGGAAGAATCAGTCTTCTTGAACTTAAGTCGGCATTCTGCCTTTTGTATTTACCTCCGATGCACTATATGTGTTTCATCGTCAATAAGAAGGTCAGAGGGATACAGTAAACTTGAAGTGAAGCATCGGAATGGTTCAAAACATAGTCAGTAAGAAGAGACAGTCCTCTTGTACTTATGTTGGCATTGTGCCTTTTGTATTTAATTCCGATGCAATTTCTGTGTTTCATCGTCAATAAGAAGGTCAGAGGGATAGAGTGAACCTGAAGTGAAGCATCGGTATCTATAACTAGTGTCACAGGACTGGTTCAAAACAGTCAGTTAGAAGAGTCAGCCTTCTTGTACTTAAGTCAGCATTGTGCATTTTGTATTTAATTTGATGCCATTTCTGTGTTTCATTGTCAATAAAAAGGTCCAAGGGATACATTAAACCTGAAGTGAAGCATCGGAATCTATAACTAGTGTCACAGGAATGGTTCAAAACATAGACAGTAAGAAGAGTCAGTTTTCTTGTACTTAAGTCGGCATTGTGCCTTTTCTATTTAATTCCGATGCAAATTCTGTGTTTCGTCGTCAATAAGAAGGTCAGAGGGATACAGTAAACCCGAAGTGAAGCATCGGAATCTATAACTAGTGTCACAGGAATGGTTCAAAACACAGACCGTAGGAAGAGTCAGCCTTCATGTACTTAAGTCGGCATTGTGCCTTTTCTATTTAATGCCGAAGCAGTTTCTGTGTTTCATCGTCAATAACATAGTCAGAGGGATACAGTAAACCTGAAGTGAAGCATCGGAATCTATAACTAGTATCACAGGAATGGTTCAAAGCATGGTCACTAAGAAGAGTCAGTCTTCTTATACTTAAGACGGCATTGTGCCTTTGGTATTTAATTCCGATGCACTATCTGTGTTTCATCGTCAATAAGAATGTCAGAGGGATACAGTAAACCTGAAGTGAAGCATCGGAATCTACAACTAGTGTCACAGGAATTGTTGAAAACATAGTCAGTACGAAGAGTCGGCCTTCTTGTACGTAAGTCGGCATTGTGCTTTTTGTATCTAATTCCGATGCAATTTCTGTGTTTCATCGTCAATAAGAAGGTCAGAGGGTATAGTAAACCTGAAGTGAAGAATCGGAATCTATAACTAGTGTCACAGGAATGGTCAAAACATAGACAGTAAGAAAGGTCAGTCTTCTTGTACTTAAGTCGGCATTGTGCCTTTTGTATTTAATTCCGATGCAATATCTGAGTTTCATCGTCAATAAGAAGGTCAGAGGGATACAGTAAACCTGAAGTGAAGCATTGGAATCTATAACTAGTGTCACAGGAATGGTTCAAAACAGTCAGTAAGAAGAGTCAGTCTTCTTGTACTTAAGTCGGCATTGTGCCTTTTGTATTTAATTCCGCTGCAATTTCTGTGTTTCATCGACAATAAGAAGGTCCAAGGGATACAGTAAATCTGAGGTGAAGCATCGGAATCTATAACAAGTGTCTCAGGAATGGTTCAAATCATTGACAGTAAGAACAGTCAGTCTTCTTGTACTTAAGTCGGCATTGTGCCTTTTCTATTTAATTCCGATGCAATTTCTGTGTTTCATCATCAAAAAGAAGGTCAGACGGATACAGTAAACCTGAAGTGATGCATCGGAATCTATAACTAGTCTCACAGGAATGGTTCAAACATAGACAGTAGGAAGAGTCAGTCTTCTTGTACTTAAGTCGGCATTGTGCCTTTTCTATTTCATTCTGATGCAATATCTGTGTTTCGTCGTCAATAAGAAGGTCCTAGGGATACAGTACACCTGAAGTGAACCATCGGAATCTATAACTAGGGTCACAGGAATAGTTCAAAAAATAGTCAGTACGAAGAGTCAGTCTTCTTAAACTTAAGTCGGCATTGTGCGTTTTGTATTTAATTCCGATGCAATTTCTGTGTTTCATCGTCAATAAGAACGTCCAAGGGATACAGTAAACCTGAAGTGAAGCATCGGAATCTATAACTAGTGTCATAGGAATGGTTCAAAACATAGACAGTAGGATGAGTCAGTCTTCTTGTACTTATGTCGGCATTGTGCCTCTTCTATTTAATTCCGATGCAATTTCTGTGTTTCATCGTCAATAAGAAGGTCAGAGGTATACAGTAAACCTGACGTGAAGCATCGCAATCTGTAACTAGCGTCACAGGAATGGTTCAAAGCATAGTTAGTAAGAAGAGTCAGTCTTCTTGTACTTAAGACTTCATTGTGCCTTTTCTAATTAATCCCGATGCAATTTCTGTGTTTCATCGTCAAAATGAATATCAAAGGGATACAGTAAACCAGGAGTGAAGCATCGGAATCAATAACTAGTGTCACAGGAATGGTTCAAACATAGACAGTAAGAAGAGTCACTCTTCTTGTACATAAGTCGGCATTGTGCCTTTTCAATTTAATTCCGATGCAATTTCTCTGTTTCATCGTCAATAAGAAGGTCAGAGGGATAGAGTGAATCTGCAGTGAAGCATCGGAATCAATTACTAGTGTCACAGGAATGGTTCAAAACATAGTCATTAAGAAGAGTCAGTCTTCTTGTACGTAAGTCGGCATTGTGCCTTTTCTATTTAATTCCGATGCAATATCTGTGTTTCATCGTCAATAAGAAGGTCAGAGGGATACAGTAAACCTGAAGTGAAGCACCGGAATCTGTAACTAGTGTCACAGGAATGGTTCCAAACATAGTCAGTAAGAAGAGTCAGTCTTCTTGTACTTAAGTCGGCATTGTGCCTTTTCTATTTAATTCCGATGCAATTTCTGTGTTTCATCGTCAATAGGAAGGTCCTAGGGATACAGTACAACTGAAGTGAATCATCGGAATCTATAACTAGTGTCACAGGAATAGTTCAAATCATAGTCAGTACGAAGAGTCAGTCTTCTTGTACTTAAGTCGGCATTGTGCCTTTTGTATCTAATTCCGATGCAATTTCTGTGTTTCATCGTCAATAAGAAGGTCAGAGGGATACAGTAAACCTGAAGTGAAGCATCGGAATCTATAACTAGTGTCACAGGAATGGTTAAAAACATTGCCTTTTCCATTTAATTCCGATGCAATATCTTTGTTTCATCGTCAATAAGAAGGACAGAGGGATACAGTAAACCTGAAGTGAAGCATCGGAATCTATAACTAGTGTCACAGGAATGGTTCCAAACATAGTCAGTAAGAAGAGTCAGTCTACTTGTATTTAAGTCGGCAATGTGCCTTTTGTATTTAATTCCGATGCAATTTCTGTGTTTCGTCGTCAATAAGAAGGTCCAAGGGATACAGTAAACCTGAAGTAAAGCATCGGAATCTATAACTAGAGTCACAGGAATGGTTCAAAACATAGACAAAAAGAAGAATCAGTCTTCTTGTACTTAAGTCGGCATTTTGATTTTTGTATTTAATTCCGATGCAATTTCTGAGTTTCATCGTCGATAAGAAGGTCAGAGGGATACAGCAAACCTGAAGTGAAGCATCGGAATCTCTAACTAGTGTCACAGGAATGGTTGAAAGCAGTCAGCAAGAAGAGTCAGTCTTCTTGTACTTATGTCGGCATTGTGCCTTTTGTATTTAACTCCGATGCACTATCTGTCTTTCATCGTCAATAAGAAGATCCAAGGGTTACAGTAAACCTGAAATGAAGCATCGGAATCTATAACAAGTGTCACAATAATGGTTCAAAACATAGACAGTAGGAAGATTCATTCTACATGTACTTATGTCGGCATCGTGCCTTTTGTATTTATTTCCGATGCAATTTCTGTGTTTCATCGTCAATAAGTAGGTCAGAGGGAAACAGTTAATCTGAAGTGAAGCATCGGAATCTATAACTAGTGTCACAGGAATGGTTCAAATCATAGTCAGTAAGCAGAGTCAGTCTTCTTGTACTTAAGTCGGCATTGTGCCTTTTGTATTTAATTCCGATTCAATTTCTGTGTTTCATTGTCAATATGAAGGTCCAAGGGATACAGTAAACCTGAAGTGAAGCGTCGGAATCTATAACTAGTGTCACAGGAATAGTTCAAAACATAGTCAGTACGAAGAGTCAGTCTTCTTGTACTTAAGTCGGCAATGTGCCTTTTGTATCTAATTCCGATGCAATTTCTGTGTTTCATCGTCAATAAGAAGGTCAGAGGGAAACAGTAAACCTGAAGTCAAGCATCGGAATCTTTAACTCGTGTTACAGGAATGGTTCAAAGCATTGTCAGTAAGAAGAGTCAGTCTTCTTGTACTTAAGTCGGCATTGTGCCTCTTGTATTTATTCCGATGCAATTTCTGTGTTTCATCGTCAATACGAAGGTCCAAGGGATACAGTAAACCTGAAATGAAGCATCGGTATCTATATCATCGGTATGGATTGGGGCTAAGAAATGAAAGAGGAAGCCGCCTGATAGAATTTTGCACAGAGCACAACTTAATCATAGCTAACACTTGGTTTAAGAATCATAATAGAAGGTTGTAGACATGGAGAAACCCTGGAGATACTAAATGGTATCAGATAGATTATATAATCGTAAGACAGAGATTTAGGAACCAGGTTTCAAATTGTAAGACATTTCCAGGGGCAGATGTGGACTCTGACCACAATCTATTGGTTATGACCTGTAGATTAAAACTGAAGAAACTGCAAAAAGGTGGGAATTTAAGGAGATGGGACCTGGATAAACTGAAAGAACCAGAGGTTGTACAGAGTTTCAGGGAGAGCATAAGGGAACAATTGAAAGGAATGGGGGAAAGAAATACAGTAGAAGAAGAATGGGTAGCTCTGAGGGATGAAGTAGTGAAGGCAGCAGACGATCAAGTAGGTAAAAAGAAGAGGGTTAGTAGAAATCCTTGGGTAACAGAAGAAATATTGAATTTAATTGATGAAAGGAGAAAATATAAAAATGCAGTAAATGAAGCAGGCAAAAAGGAATACAAACGTCTCAAAAATGAGATCGACAGGAAGTGAAAAATGGCTAAGCAGGGATGGCTAGAGGACAAATGTAAGGATGTCGAGGCTTGTCTCACTAGGGGTAAGATAGATACTGCCTACAGGAAAATTAAAGAGACCTTTGGAGATAAGAGAACCACCTGTATGAACATCAAGAGCTCAGATGGAAACCCAGTTCTAAGCAAAGAAGGTAAAGCAGAAACGTGGAAGGAGTATATAGAGGGTCTATACAAGGGCGATGCACTTGATGACAATATTATGGAAATGGAAGAGGATGTAGATGAAGATGAAATGGGAGATACGATACTGCGTGAATAGTTTGACATAGCACTGAAGGACCTGAGTCGAAACAAGGCCCCCGGAGTAGACAACATTCCATTGGAACTACTGACGGCCTTGGGAGAGCCAGGTCTGACAAAACTCTACCATCTGGTGAGCAAGATGTATGAAACAGGCGAAATACCCTCCGACTTCAAGAAGAATATAATAATTCCAATCCCA
The DNA here is from genome assembly GCF_021461385.2 of Schistocerca piceifrons. Classification (NCBI taxonomy): domain Eukaryota; kingdom Metazoa; phylum Arthropoda; class Insecta; order Orthoptera; family Acrididae; genus Schistocerca; species Schistocerca piceifrons. Next base: position 599,747 of record NW_025728466.1, on the reverse strand, counting down.
AAGAAAGCAGGTGTTGACAGATGTGAAAATTACCGTACAATCAGTTTAATAAGTCACAGCTGCAAAATACTAACACGAATTCTTTACAGACGAATGGAAAAACTAGTAGAAGCCGACCTCGGGGAAGATCAGTTTGGATTCCGTAGAAATACTGGAACACGTGAGGCAATACTGACCTTACGACTTATCTTAGAAGAAAGATTAAGGAAAGGCAAACCTACGTTTCTAGCATTTGTAGACTTAGAGAAAGCTTTTGACAATGTTGACTGGAATACTCTCTTTCAAATTCTAAAGGTGGCAGGGGTAAAATACAGGGAGCGAAAGGCTATTTACAACTTGTACAGAAACCAGATGGCAGTTATAAGAGTTGAGGGACATGAAAGGGAAGCAGTGGTTGGGAAGGGAGTGAGACAGGGTTGTAGCCTCTCCCCGATGTTATTCAATCTCTATATTGAGCAGGCAGTAAAGGAAACAAAAGAAAAATTTGGAGTAGGTATTAAAATCCATGGAGAAGAAATAAAAACTTTGAGGTTCGCCGATGACATTGTAACTCTGTCAGAGACAGCAAAGGACTTGGAAGAGCAGTTGAACGGAATGGATGGTGTCTTGAAGGGAGGATATAAGATGAACATCAACAAAAGCAAAACGAGGATAATGGAATGTAGTCGAGTTAAGTCGGGTGATGCTGAGGGTATTAGATTAGGAAATGAGACACTTAAAGTAGTAAAGGAGTTTTGCTATTTGGGGAGCAAAATAACTGATGATGGACGAAGTAGAGAGGATATAAAATGTAGACTGGCAATGGCAAGGAAAGCGTTTCTGAAGAAGAGAAATTTGTTAACATCGAGTATAGATTTAAGTGTCAGGAAGTTATTTCTGAAAGTATTTGTATGGAGTGTAGCCATGTATGGAAGTGAAACATGGACGGTAAATAGTTTGGACAAGAAGAGAATAGAAGCTTTCGAAATGTGGTGCTACAGAAGAATGCTGAAGATTAGATGGGTAGATCACATAACTAATGAGGAAGTATTGAATAGAATTGGGGAGAAGAGAAGTTTGTGGCACAACTTGACCAGAAGAAGGGATCGGTTGGTAGGACATGTTCTGAGGCATCAAGGGATCACCAATTTAGTATTGGAGGGCAGCGTGGAGGGTAAAAATCATAGGGGGAGACCAAGAGATGAATACACTAAGCAGATTCACAAGGATGTTGGTTGCAGTAGGTACTGGGAGATGAAGAGGCTTGCACAGGATAGAGTAGCATGGAGAGCTGCATCAAACCAGTCTCAGGACTGAAGACCACAACAACAACAATATCTATAACTAGTGTCCCAGGAATGTTTCAAAATATAGACAGTAGGAAGAGTCAGTCTACATGTACTTAAGTCGGCATTGTGCCTTTTGTATTTAATTCCGATGCAATTTCTGTGTTTCATCGTCAATAAGAAGGTCAGAGAGAAACAGTAAACCTGAAGTCAAGCATCGGAATCTTTAACTCGTGTCACAGGAATGGTTCAAAGCATTGTCAGTAAGAAGAGTCAGTCTTCTTGTACTTAAGTCGGCATTGTGCCTCTTGTATTTATTCCGATGCAATTTCTGTGTTTCATCGTCAATACGAAGGTCCAAGGGATACAGTAAACCAGAAGTGAAGCATCGGAATCTATAACTAGTGTCACAGGAATGGTTCAACACATAGACAGTAAGAAGAGTCAGTCTTCTTGTACTTAAGTCGGCATTATGCCCTTTTCAATTTATTACCGACGCAATTACAGTGTTTCATCGTCAATAAGAAGGTCAGAGGGATACAGTAAACCTGAAGTGAAGCATCGAAATCTCTAACTATTGTCACAGGAATGGTTCAAAACATAGTCAGTAAGAAAAGTCAGTCCTCTTGTATTTAAGTCGGCATTGTGCCTTTTGTATTTATTTCCGATGCAATATCTGTGTTTCATCGTCAATAAGAAGGTCCAAGGGATACAGTAACCCTGAAGTGAAGCATCGGAATCTGTAACTAGCGTCACAGGAATGGTTCAAAACTTAGACAGTATGAAGAGTCAGTCTTCTTGTACTTCAGTCGGCATTGTGCCATTTCTATTTAATTCCGATGCAATTTCTGTGTTTCATCGTCAATAAGAAGGTCAGATGAATACAGTAAACCTGAAGTGAAGCATCGGAATCTGTAACAAACGTCACAGGAATGGTTCAAAACATAGATAGTAAGAAGGATCAGTCTTCTGGTACTTAAGTCGGCATTGTGCCTTTTCTATTAAATTCCGATGCAATTTCTGTGATTCATCGTCAAAAAGAAGGTCAAAGGGATACAGTAAACCTGGAGTGAAGCATCGGAATCCATAACTAGTGTCCCAGGAGTGGTTAAAACATAGACAGTAAGAAGAGTCAGTCTTCTTGTACTTAAGTCGGCATTGTGCCTTTTCTATTTAATTCCGATGCGATTTCTTTGCTTCATCGTCAATATGAAGGTCAGAGTTATACAGTGAACCTGAAGTGAAGCATCGCAATCTATATCTAGTGTCACAGGAATGGTTCAAAGCATAGTCAGTAGGAAGAATCAGTCTTCTTGTACTTAAGTCGGCATTGTGCCTTTTCTATTTAATTCCGATGCAAATTCTGTGTTTCGTCGTCAATAAGAAGGTCAGAGGGATACAGTAAACCCGAAGTGAAGCATCGGAATCTATAACTAGTATCACAGGAATGGTTCAAAGCATGGTCACTAAGAAGAGTCAGTCTTCTTATACTTAAGTCGGCATTGTGCCTTTGGTATTTAATTCCGATGCAATATCTGTGTTTCATCGTCAATAAGAATGTCAGAGGGATACAGTAAACCTGAAGTGAAGCATCGGAATCTACAACTAGTGTCACAGGAATTGTTGAAAACACAGTCAGTACGAAGAGTCAGTCTTCTTGTACGTAAGTCGGCATTGTGCCTTTTGTATCTAATTCCGATGCAATTTCTGTGTTTCATCGTCAATAAGAAGGTCAGAGGGTACAGTAAACCTGAAGTGAAGAATCGGAATCTATAACTAGTGTCACAGGAATGGTCAAAACATAGACGGTAAGAAAGGTCAGTCTTCTTGTACTTAAGTCGGCATTGTGCCTTTTGTATTTAATTCCGATGCAATATCTGAGTTTCATCGTCAATAAGAAGGTCAGAGGGATACAGTAAACCTGAAGTGAAGCATCGGAATCTATAACTAGTGTCACAGGAATGGTTCAAAACAGTCAGTAAGAAAAGTCAGTCTTCTTGTACTTAAGTCGGCATTGTGCCTTTTGTATTTAATTCCGCTGCAATTTCTGTGTTTCATCGACAATAAGAAAGTCCAAGGGATACAGTAAATCTGAGGTGAAGCATCGGAATCTATAACAAGTGTCTCAGGAATGGTTCAAATCATTGACAGTAAGAAGAGTCAGTCTTCTTGTACTTAAGTCGGCATTGTGCCTTTTCTATTTAATTCCGATGCAATTTCTGTGTTTCATCATCAAAAAGAAGGTCAGACGGATACAGTAAACCTGAAGTGATGCATCGGAATCTATAACTAGTCTCACAGGAATGGTTCAAACATAGACAGTAGGAAGAGTCAGTCTTCTTGTAGTTAAGTCGGCATTGTGCCTTTTCTATTTCATTCTGATGCAATATCTGTGTTTTATCGTCAATAAGAAGGTCCTAGGGATACAGTACACCTGAAGTGAATCATCGGAATCTATAACTAGGGTCACAGGAATAGTTCAAAACATAGTCAGTACGAAGAGTCAGTCTTCTTGTACTTAAGTCGGCATAGTGCCTTTTCTATTCAATTCCGATGCAATATCTGTGTTTGATCGTCAATAAGAAGGTCAGAGGGATACAGTAAACCTGAAGTGAAGCATTGGAATCTATAACTAGTGTCACAGGAATGGTTCCAAACATAGTCAGTAAGAAGAGTCAGTGTTCGTGTACTTAAGTCGGCATTGTGCCTTTTCTATTTCATTCTGATGCAATATCTGTGTTTCGTCGTCAATAAGAAGGTCCTAGGGATACAGTACACCTGAAGTGACCCATCGGAATCTATAACTAGGGTCACAGGAATAGTTCAAAACATAGTCAGTACGAAGAGTCAGTCTTCTTAAACTTAAGTCGGCATTGTGCGTTTTGTATTTAATTCCGATGCGATTTCTGTGTTTCATCGTCAATAAGAACGTCCAAGGGATACAGTAAACCTGAAGTGAAGCATCGGAATCTATAACTAGTGTCACAGGAATGGTTCAAAACATAGTTAGTAGGAAGAGTCAGTCTTCTTGTACTTAAGACTTCATTGTGCCTTTTCTATTTAATCCCGATGCAATTTCTGTGTTTCATCGTCAAAATGAATATCAAAGGGATACAGTAAACCAGGAGTTAAGCATCGGAATCTATAACTAGTGTCACAGGAATGGTTCAAACATAGACAGTAAGAAGGGTCACTCTTCTTGTACATAAGTCGGCATTGTGCCTTTTCAATTTATTTCCGATGCAATTTCTCTGTTTCATCGTCAATAAGAAGGTCAGAGGGATAGAGTGAATCTGCAGTGAAGCATCGGAATCAATAACTAGTGTCACAGGAATGGTTCAAAACATAGTCATTAAGAAGAGTCAGTCTTCTTGTACGTAAGTCGGCATTGTGCCTTTTCTATTTAATTCCGATGCAATATCTGTGTTTCATCGTCAATAAGAAGGTCAGAGGGATACAGTAAACCTGAAGTGAAGCACCGGAATCTGTAACTAGTGTCACAGGAATGGTTCCAAACATAGTCAGTAAGAAGAGTCAGTCTTCTTGTACTTAAGTCGGCATTGTGCCTTTTCTATTTAATTCCGATGCAATTTCTGTGTTTCATCGTCAATAAGAAGGTCCTAGGGATACAGCACAACTGAAGTGAATCATCGGAAACTATAACTAGTGTCACAGGAATAGTTCAAATCATAGTCAGTACGAAGAGTCAGTCGTCTTGTACTTAAGTCGGCATTGTGCCATTTGTATCTAATTCCGATGCAATTTCTGTGTTTCATCGTCAATAAGAAGGTCAGAGGGATATAGTAAACCTGAAGTGAAGCATCGGAATCTGTAACTAATGTCACAGGAATGGTTCAAAACATTGACAGTAAGAAGGGTCAGTCTTCTTGTACTTTAGTCAACATTGTGCCTTTTGTATTTAATTCCGATGCAATTTCTGTGTTTCGTCGTCAATAAGAAGGTCCAAGTGATACAGTAAATCTGAGGTGAAGCATCGGAATCTATAACTAGTGTCACAGGAATGGTTCAAACATTGACAGTAGGAAGAGTCAGTCTTCTTGTACTTAAGTCGGCATTATGGATTTTCTATTTAATTCCGATGCAATTTCTGTGTTTCATCGTCAAAAAGAAGGTCAGAGGGATACAGTAAACCAGAAGTGAAGCATCGGAATCAATAACTAGTCTCACAGGAATGGTTCAAAGCATAGACAGTAGGAAGAGTCAATCATCTTGTACTTAAGTCGGCATTGTGCCTTTTGTATTTAACTCCGATGCACTGTCTGTTTTTCATCGTCAACAAGAAGATCCAAGGGGTACAGTAAACCGGAAATGAAGCATCAGAATCTGTAACATGTGTCACAGGAGTGGTTCAAAACATAGACAGTAGGAAGAGTCAGTCTTCTTGTACTTAAGTCGACATTGTGCCTATTGTATTTACTTCCGATGCAATTTCTGTGTTTCGTCGTCAATAAGAAGGTCCAAGGGATACAGTAAACCTGAAGTGAAGCATCGGAATCTATAACTAGTGTCACAGGAATGGTTCAAAACGTAGACAAAAGAAGAGTCAGTCTTCTTGTACTTAAGTCGGCATTGTGCCTTTTGTATTTACTTCCGATGCAATTTCTGAGTTTCATCGTCAATAAGAAGGTCAGAGGGATACAGTAAACCTGAAGTGAAGCATCGGAATCTATAACTAGTGTCACAGGAATGGTTCAAAACATTGCCTTTTCCATTTAATTCCGATGCAATATCTTTGTTTCATCGTCAATAAGAAGGACAGAGGGATACAGTAAACCTGAAGTGAAGCATCGGAATCTATAACTAGTGTCACAGGAATGGTTCCGAACATAGTCAGTAAGAAGAGTCAGTCTACTTGTATTTAAGTCGGCATTGTGCCTTTTGTATTTAATTCCGATGCAATTTCTGTGTTTCGTCGTCAATAAGAAGGTCCAAGGGATACAGTAAACCTGAAGTAAAGCATCGGAATCTATAACTAGAGTCACAGGAATGGTTCAAAACATAGACAAAAAGAAGAATCAGTCTTCTTGTACTTATGTCGGCATTGTGATTTTTGTATTTAATTCCGATGCAATTTCTGAGTTTCATCGTCGATAAGAAGGTCAGTGGGATACAGCAAACCTGAAGTGAAGCATCGGAATCTCTAACTAGTGTCACAGGAATGGTTGAAAGCAGTCAGTAAGAAGAGTCAGTCTTCTTGTACTTATGTCGGCATTGTGCCTTTTGTATTTAACTCCGATGCCCTATCTGTCTTTCATCGTCAATAAGAAGATCCAAGGGTTACAGTAAACCTGAAATGAAGCATCGGAATCTATAACAAGTGTCACAATAATGGTTCAAAACATAGACTGTAGGAAGATTCATTCTACATGTACTTATGTCGGCATCGTGCCTTTTGTATTTATTTCCGATGCAATTTCTGTGTTTCATTGTCAATAAGTAGGTCAGAGGGAAACAGTTAATCTGAAGTGAAGCATCGGAATCTATAACTAGTGTCACAGGAATGGTTCAAATCATAGTCAGTAAGCAGAGTCAGTCTTCTTGTACTTAAGTCGGCATTGTGCCTTTTGTATTTAATTCCGATTCAATTTCTGTGTTTCATTGTCAATAAGAAGGTCCAAGGGATACAGTAAACCTGAAGTGAAGCGTCGGAATCTATAACTAGTGTCACAGGAATAGTTCAAAACATAGTCAGTACGAAGAGTCAGTCTTCTTGTACTTAAGTCGGCATTGTGCCTTTTGTATCTAATTCCGATGCAATTTCTGTGTTTCATCGTCAATAAGAAGGTCAGAGGGAAACAGTAAACCTGAAGTCAAGCATCGGAATCTTTAACTCGTGTCACAGGAATGGTTCAAAGCATTGTCAGTAAGAAGAGTCAGTCTTCTTGTACTTAAGTCGGCATTGTGCCTCTTGTATTTATTCCGATGCAATTTCTGTGTTTCATCGTCAATACGAAGGTCCAAGGGATACATTAAACCTGAAATGAAGCATCGGTATCTATATCATCGGTATGGATTGGGGCTAAGAAATGAAAGAGGAAGCCGCCTGATAGAATTTTGCACAGAGCACAACTTAATCATAGCTAACACTTGGTTTAAGAATCATAATAGAAGGTTGTAGACATGGAAAAACCCTGGAGATACTAAAAGGTATCAGATAGATTATATAATCGTAAGACAGAGATTTAGGAACCAGGTTTTAAATTGTAAGACATTTCCAGGGGCAGATGTGGACTCTGACCACAATCTATTGGTTATGACCTGTAGATTAAAACTGAAGAAACTGCAAAAAGGTGGGAATTTAAGGAGATGGGACCTGGATAAACTGAAAGAACCAGAGGTTGTGCAGAGTTTCAGGGAGAGCATAAGGGAACAATTGAAAGGAATGGGGGAAAGAAATACAGTAGAAGAAGAATGGGTAGCTCTGAGGGATGAAGTAGTGAAGGCAGCAGACGATCAAGTAGGTAAAAAGAAGAGGGTTAGTAGAAATCCTTGGGTAACATAAGAAATATTGAATTTAATTGATGAAAGGAGAAAATATAAAAATGCAGTAAATGAAGCAGGCAAAAAGGAATACAAACGTCTCAAAAATGAGATCGACAGGAAGTGCAAAATGGCTAAGCAGGGATGGCTAGAGGACAAATGTAAGGATGTCGAGGCTTGTCTCACTAGGGGTAAGATAGATACTGCCTACAGGAAAATTAAAGAGACCTTTGGAGATAAGAGAACCACCTGAATGAACATCAAGAGCTCAGATGGAAACCCAGTTCTAAGCAAAGAAGGGAAAGCAGAAACGTGGAAGGAGTATATAGAGGGTCTATACAAGGGCGATGCACTTGATGACAATATTATGGAAATGGAAGAGGATGTAGATGAAGATGAAATGGGAGATTCGATACTGCGTGAAGAGTTTGACATAGCACTGAAGGACCTGAGTCGAAACAAGGCCCCCGGAGTAGACAACATTCCATTGGAACTACTGACGGCCTTGGGAGAGCCAGGTCTGACAAAACTCTACCATCTGGTGAGCAAGATGTATGAAACAGGCGAAATACCCTCCGACTTCAAGAAGAATATAATAATTCCAATCCCAAAGAAAGCAGGTGTTGACAGATGTGAAAATTACCGTACAATCAGTTTAATAAGTCACAGCTGCAAAATACTAACACGAATTCTTTACAGACGAATGGAAAAACTAGTAGAAGCCGACCTCGGGGAAGATCAGTTTGGATTCCGTAGAAATACTGGAACACGTGAGGCAATACTGACCTTATGACTTATCTTAGAAGAAAGATTAAGGAAAGGCAAACCTACGTTTCTAGCATTTGTAGACTTAGAGAAAGCTTTTGACAATGTTGACTGGAATACTCTCTTTCAAATTCTAAAGGTGGCAGGGGTAAAATACAGGGAGCGAAAGGCTATTTACAACTTGTACAGAAACCAGATGGCAGTTATAAGAGTTGAGGGACATGAAAGGGAAGCAGTGGTTGGGAAGGGAGTGAGACAGGGTTGTAGCCTCTCCCCGATGTTATTCAATCTCTATATTGAGCAGGCAGTAAAGGAAACAAAAGAAAAATTTGGAGTAGGTATTAAAATCCATGGAGAAGAAATAAAAACTTTGAGGTTCGCCGATGACATTGTAACTCTGTCAGAGACAGCAAAGGACTTGGAAGAGCAGTTGAACGGAATGGATGGTGTCTTGAAGGGAGGATATAAGATGAACATCAACAAAAGCAAAACGAGGATAATGGAATGTAGTCGAGTTAAGTCGGGTGATGCTGAGGGTATTAGATTAGGAAATGAGACACTTAAAGTAGTAAAGGAGTTTTGCTATTTGGGGAGCAAAATAACTGATGATGGACGAAGTAGAGAGGATATAAAATGTAGACTGGCAATGGCAAGGAAAGCGTTTCTGAAGAAGAGAAATTTGTTAACATCGAGTATAGATTTAAGTGTCAGGAAGTTATTTCTGAAAGTATTTGTATGGAGTGTAGCCATGTATGGAAGTGAAACATGGACGGTAAATAGTTTGGACAAGAAGAGAATAGAAGCTTTCGAAATGTGGTGCTACAGAAGAATGCTGAAGATTAGATGGGTAGATCACATAACTAATGAGGAAGTATTGAATAGAATTGGGGAGAAGAGAAGTTTGTGGCACAACTTGACCAGAAGAAGGGATCGGTTGGTAGGACATGTTCTGAGGCATCAAGGGATCACCAATTTAGTATTGGAGGGCAGCGTGGAGGGTAAAAATCATAGGGGGAGACCAAGAGATGAATACACTAAGCAGATTCACAAGGATGTTGGTTGCAGTAGGTACTGGGAGATGAAGAAGCTTGCACAGGATAGAGTAGCATGGAGAGCTGCATCAAACCAGTCTCAGGACTGAAGACCACAACAACAACAATATCTATAACTAGTGTCCCAGGAATGTTTCAAAATATAGACAGTAGGAAGAGTCAGTCTACATGTACTTAAGTCGGCATTGTGCCTTTTGTATTTAATTCCGATGCAATTTCTGTGTTTCATCGTCAATAAGAAGGTCAGAGAGAAACAGTAAACCTGAAGTCAAGCATCGGAATCTTTAACTCGTGTCACAGGAATGGTTCAAAGCATTGTCAGTAAGAAGAGTCAGTCTTCTTGTACTTAAGTCGGCATTGTGCCTCTTGTATTTATTCCGATGCAATTTCTGTGTTTCATCGTCAATACGAAGGTCCAAGGGATACAGTAAACCAGAAGTGAAGCATCGGAATCTATAACTAGTGTCACAGGAATGGTTCAACACATAGACAGTAAGAAGAGTCAGTCTTCTTGTACTTAAGTCGGCATTATGCCCTTTTCAATTTATTACCGACGCAATTACAGTGTTTCATCGTCAATAAGAAGGTCAGAGGGATACAGTAAACCTGAAGTGAAGCATCGAAATCTCTAACTATTGTCACAGGAATGGTTCAAAACATAGTCAGTAAGAAAAGTCAGTCCTCTTGTATTTAAGTCGGCATTGTGCCTTTTGTATTTATTTCCGATGCAGTATCTGTGTTTCATCGTCAATAAGAAGGTCCAAGGGATACAGTAACCCTGAAGTGAAGCATCGGAATCTGTAACTAGCGTCACAGGAATGGTTCAAAACTTAGACAGTATGAAGAGTCAGTCTTCTTGTACTTCAGTCGGCATTGTGCCATTTCTATTTAATTCCGATGCAATTTCTGTGTTTCATCGTCAATAAGAAGGTCAGATGAATACAGTAAACCTGAAGTGAAGCATCGGAATCTGTAACAAACGTCACAGGAATGGTTCAAAACATAGATAGTAAGAAGGATCAGTCTTCTGGTACTTAAGTCGGCATTGTGCCTTTTCTATTAAATTCCGATGCAATTTCTGTGTTTCATCGTCAAAAAGAAGGTCAAAGGAATACAGTAAACCTGGAGTGAAGCATCGGAATCCATAACTAGTGTCCCAGGAGTGGTTAAAACATAGACAGTAAGAAGAGTCAGTCTTCTTGTACTTAAGTCGGCATTGTGCCTTTTCTATTTAATTCCGATGCGATTTCTTTGCTTCATCGTCAATATGAAGGTCAGAGTTATACAGTGAACCTGAAGTGAAGCATCGCAATCTATATCTAGTGTCACAGGAATGGTTCAAAGCATAGTCAGTAGGAAGAATCAGTCTTCTTGTACTTAAGTCGGCATTGTGCCTTTTCTATTTAATTCCGATGCAATATCTGTGTTTCATCGTCAATAAGGTCAGAGGGATACAGTAAACCTGAAGTGAAGCCTCGGAATCTATAACTAGTGTCACAGGATCGGTTCCAAACATAGTCAGTAAGAAGAGTCAGTCTTCTTGTACTTAAGTTGGCATTGTGCCTTTTCTATTTAATTCCGATGCAATTTCTGTGTTTCATCGTCAATAAGAAGGTCCAAGGGATACAGTACACCTGAAGTGAATCATCGGAATCCATAAGTAGTGTCACAGGAATGGTTCAAAACATAGTCAGTACGAAGAGTCAGTCTTCTTGTACGTAAGTCGGCATTGTGCCTTTTGTATCTAATTCCGATGCAATTTCTGTGTTTCATCGTCAATAAGAAGGTCAGAGGGTACAGTAAACCTGAAGTGAAGAATCGGAAACTATAACTAGTGTCACAGGAATGGTTCAAAACATAGACAGTAAGAAAGGTCAGTCTTCTTGTACTTAAGTCGGCATTGTGCCTTTTGTATTTAATTCCGATGCAATTTCTGAGTTTCATCGTCAATAAGAAGGTCAGAGGGATACAGTAAACCTAAAGTGAAGCATCGGAATCTATAAGTAGTGTCACAGGAATGGTTCAAACATTGCCTTTTCTATTTAATTCCGATGCAATATCTGTGTTTCATCGTCAATAAGAAGGACAGAGGGATACAGTAAACCTGAAGTGAAGCATCGGAATCTATAACTAGTGTCACAGGAATGGTTCCAAACATAGTCAGTAAGAAGAGTCAGTCTTCTTGTACTTAAGTCGGCATTGTGCCTTTTCTATTTAATTCCGATGCAATTTCTGTGTTTCATCGTCAATAAGAAAGTCCAAGGGATACAGTACACCTGAAGTGAATCATCGGAATCTATAACTAGTGTCACAGGAATGGTTCAAAACATAATCAGTACGAAGAGCAAGCCTTCTTGTACTTAAGTCGGCATTGTCCCTTTTGAATCTAATTCCGATGCAATATCTGTGTTTCATCGTCAATTAGAAGGTCAGAGGGATACAGTAAACCTGAAGTGAAGCACCGGAATCTATAACTAGTGTCACAGGAATGGTTCAAAACATAGACGGTAAGAAGGGTCAGTCTTCTTGTACTGAAGTCGGCATTGTGCCTTTTGTATTTAATTCCGATGCAATTTCTGTGTTTCGTCGTCAATAAGAAGGTCCAAGGGATACAGTAAACCTGAAGTAAAGCATCGGAATCTATAACTAGAGTCACATGAATGGTTCAAAACATAGACAAAAAGAAGAATCAGTCTTCTTGCACTTAAGACGGCATTGTGCCTTTTGTATTTAATTCCGATGCAATTTCTGAGTTTCATCGTCAATAAGAAGGTCAGAGGGATACAGCAAACCTGAAGTGAAGCATCGGAATCTATAACTAGTGTCACAGGAATGGTTCCAAACAGTCAGTAAGAAGAGTCAGTCTTCTTGTACTTAAGTCGGTATTGTGCCTTTCGTATTTAACTCCGATGCACTATCTGTGTTTCATCGTCAATAAGAAGATCCATGTGATACAGTAAACCTGAAATGAAGCATCGGAATCTATAGCAAGTGTCACAGGAATGGTTCAAAACATAGACAGTAGTAAGATTCATTCTACATGTACTTAAGTCGGCCTTGTGCCTTTTGTATTTAATTCCGATGCAATTTCTGAGTTTCGTCGTCAATAAGAAGGTCCAAGGGATACAGTAAACCTGAAGTGAAGCATCGGAATCTATAACTAGTGTCACAGGAATGGTTCAAAACATAGTCAGTAAGAAGAGTCAGTCTTCTTGTACTTAAGTCGGCATTGTGCCTTTTCAAATTAATTCCGATGCAATTTCTGTATTTCATCGTCAAAAAGGAGGTCAGAGGGATACAGTAAACCTGAAGTGAAGCATCGGAATCAATAACTTGTCTCACAGGAATGGTTCAAATCATTGACAGTAGGAAGAATCAGTCTTCTTGTACTTAAGTCGGCATTGTGCCTTTTGTATTTACCTCCGATGCACTATCTGTGTTTCATCGTCAATAAGAAGGTCAGAGGGATACAGTAAACTTGAAGTGAAGCATCGGAATCTATAACTAGTGTCACAGGAATGGTTCAAAACATGGTCAGTAAGAAGATTCAGTCTTCTTGTACTTAAGTCGGCAGTGTGCCTTTTGTATTTAATTCCGATGCAATTTCTGTGTTCCATCGTCAATACGAAGGTCCAACGGATACAGTAAACCTTTAGGGAAGCATCGGAATCTATAACTAGTGTCACAGGAATGGTTCAAAACATAGTCAGTAAGAAGAGACAGTCCTCTTGTACTTATGTTGGCATTGTGCCTTTTGTATTTAATTCCGATGCAATTTCTGTGTTTCATCGTCAATAAGAAGGTCAGAGGGATACAGTGAACCTGAAGTGAAGCATCGGTATCTATAACTAGTGTCACAGGACTGGTTCAAAACAGTCAGTTAGAAGAGTCAGCCTTCTTGTACTTAACTCAGCATTGTGCATTTTGTATTTAATTTGATGCCATTTCTGTGTTTCATTGTCAATAAAAAGGTCCAAGGGATACAGTAAAAATGAAGTGAAGCATCGGAATCTATAACTAGTGTCACAGGAATGGTTCAAAACATAGACAGTAAGAAGAGTCAGTTTTCTTGTACTTAAGTCGGAATTGTGCCTTTTCTATTTAATTCCGATGCAAATTCTGTGTTTCGTCGTCAATAAGAAGGTCAGAGGGATACAGTAAACCCGAAGTGAAGCATCGGAATCTATAACTAGTGTCACAGGAATGGTTCAAAACACAGACCGTAGGAAGAGTCAGCCTTCATGTACTTAAGTCGGCATTGTGCCTTTTCTATTTAATGCCGATGCAAATTCTGTGTTTCATCGTCAATAACATAGTCAGAGGGATACAGTAAACCTGAAGTGAAGCATCGGTATCTATAACTAGTATCACAGGAATGGTTCAAAGCATGGTCACTAAGAAGAGTCAGTCTTCTTATACTTAAGTCGGCATTGTGCCTTTTGTATTTAATTCCGATGCAATATCTGTGTTTCATCGTCAATAAGAATGTCAGAGGGATACAGTAAACCTGAAGTGAAGCATCGGAATCTACAACTAGTGTCACAGGAATTGTTCAAAACATAGTCAGTATGAAGAGTCAGTCTTCTTGTACGTAAGTCGGCATTGTGCCTTTTGTATCTAATTCCGATGCAATTTCTGTGTTTCATCGTCAATAAGAAGGTTAGAGGGTACAGTAAACCTGAAGTGAAGAATCGGAATCTATAACTAGTGTCACAGGAATGGTCAAAACGTAGACAGTAAGAAAGGTCAGTCTTCTTGTACTTAAGTCGGCATTGTGCCTTTTGTATTTAATTCCGATGCAATATCTGAGTTTCATCGTCAATAAGAAGGTCAGAGGGATACAGTAAACCTGAAGTGAAGCATCGGAATCTATAACTAGAGTCACAGGAATGGTTCAAAACAGTCAGTATGAAGAGTCAGTCTTCTTGTACTTAAGTCGGCATTGTGCCTTTTGTATTTAATTCCGCTGCAATTTCTGTGTTTCATCGACAATAAGAAGGTCCAAGGGATACAGTAAACCTGAGGTGAAGCATCGGAATCTATAACAAGTGTCTCTGGAATTGGTCAAATCATTGACAGTAAGAAGAGTCAGTCTTCTTGTACTTAAGTCGGCATTGTGCCTTTTCTATTTAATTTAGATGCAAATTCTGTGTTTCATCATCAAAAAGGAGGTCAGACGGATACAGTAAACCTGAAGTGATGCATCGGAATCTATAACTAGTCTCACAGGAATGGTTCAAACATAGACAGTAGGAAGGGTCAGTCTTCTTGTACTTAAGTCGGCATTGTGCCTTTTCTATTTCATTCTGATGCAATATCTGTGTTTCATCGTCAATAAGAAGGTCCTAGGGATACAGTACACCAGAAGTGAATCATCGGTATCTATAACTAGGGTCACAGGAATAGTTCAAACATAGTCAGTACGAAGAGTCAGTCTTCTTGTACTTAGGTCGGCATTGTGCGTTTTGTATTTAATTCCGATGCAATTTCTGTGTTTCATCGTCAATAAGAAGATCCATGTGATACAGCAAACCTGAAATGAAGCATCGGAATCTATAACAAGTGTCACTGGAATGGTTCAAAACATAGACAGTAGGAAGATTCATTCTACATGCACTTAAGTTGGCATCGTGCCTTTTGTATTTATTTCCGATGCAATTTCTGTGTTTCTTCGTCAATAAGAAGGTGCAAGGGATACAGTAAACCTGAAGTGAAGCATCGGAATCAATAAATAGTGTCACAGGAATGGTTCAAAACATACTCAGTAAGAAGAGTCAGTCTTCTTGTACTTAAGTCGGCATAGTGCCTTTTCTATTCAATTCCGATGCAATATCTGTGTTTGATCGTCAATAAGAAGGTCAGAGGGATACAGTAAACCTGAAGTGAAGCATCGGAATCTATAACTAGAATCACAGGAATGGTTCCAAACATAGTCAGTAAGAAGAGTCAGTCTTCGTGTACTTAAGTCGGCATTGTGCCTTTTCTATTTCATTCTGATGCAATATCTGTGTTTCGTCGTCAATAAGAAGGTCCTAGGGATACAGTACACCAGAAGTGAACCATCGGAATCTACAACTAGGGTCACAGGAATAGTTCAAAACATAGTCAGTACGAAGAGTCAGTCTTCTTGTACTTAAGTCGGCATTGTGTGTTTTGTATTTAATTCCGATGCAATTTCTGTGTTTCATCGTCAATAAGAACGTCCAAGGGATACAGTAAACCTGAAGTGAAGCATCGGAATCTATAACTAGTGTCATAGGAATGGTTCAAAACATAGACAGTAGGAAGAGTCAGTCTTCTTGTACTTAAGTCGGCATTGTGCCTCTTCTACTTAATTCCGATGCAATTTCTGTGTTTCATCGTCAATAAGAAGGTCAGAGGTATACAGTAAACCTGACGTGAAGCATCGCAATCTGTAACTAGCGTCACAGGAATGGTTCAAAACATAGTTAGTAAGAAGGGTCAGTCTTCTTGTACTTAAGACGGCATTGTGCCTTTTCTATTTAATCCCGAATCAATTTCTGTGTTTCATCGTCAAAATGAATATCAAAGGGATACAGAAAACCAGGAGTGAAGCATCGGAACCTATAACTAGTGTCACAGGAATGGTTCAAACATAGACAGTAAGAAGAGTCACTCTTCTTGTACATAAGTCGGCATTGTGCCTTTTCAATTTAATTCCGATGCAATTTCTCTGTTTCATCGTCAATACGAAGGTCAGAGGGATAGAGTGAATCTGCAGTGAAGCATCGGAATCAATAACTAGTGTCACAGGAATGGTTCAAAACATAGTCATTAAGAAGAGACAGTCTTCTTGTACTTAAGTCGGCATTGTGCCTTTTGTATCTAATTCCGATGCAATTTCTGTGTTTCATCGTCAATAAGAAGGTCAGAGGGATACAGTAAACCTGAAGTGAAGCATCAGAATCTATAACTAGTGTCACAGGAATGGTTCAAAACAGTCAGTAAGAAGAGTCAGTCTTCTTGTACTTAAGTCGGCATTGTGCCTTTTGTATTTAATTCCGCTGCAATTTCTGTGTTTCATCGACAATAAGAAGGTCCAAGGGATACAGTAAATCTGAGGTGAAGCATCGGAATCTATAACAAGTGTCTCAGGAATGATTCAAATCATTGACAGTAAGAAGAGTCAGTCTTCTTGTACTTAAGTCGGCATTGTGCCTTTTCTATTTAATTCCGATGCAATTTTTGTGTTTCATCATCAAAAAGAAGGTCAGACGGATACAGTAAACCTGAAGTGATGCATCGGAATCTATAACTAGTCTCACAGGAATGGTTCAAACATAGACAGTAGGAAGAGTCAGTCTTCTTGTACTTAAGTCGGCATTGTGCCTTTTCTATTTCATTCTGATGCAATATCTGTGTTTCATCGTCAATAAGAAGGTCCTAGGGATACAGTACACCTGAAGTGAATCATCGGAATCTATAACTAGGGTCACAGGAATAGTTCAAAACATAGTCATTACGAAGAGTCAGTCTTCTTGTACTTAAGTCGGCATTGTGCGTTTTGTATTTAATTCCGATGCAATTTCTGTGTTTCATCGTCAATAAGAACGTCCAAGAGATACAGTAAACCTGAAGTGAAGCATCGGAATCTATAACTAATGTCACAGGAATCGTTCAAAACATTGACAGTAAGAAGGGTCAGTCTTCTTGTACTTTAGTCGACATTGTGCCTTTTGTATTTAATTCCGATGCAATTTCTGTGTTTCGTCGTCAATACGAAGGTCCAAGTGATACAGTAAATCTGAGGCGAAGCATCGGAATCTATAACTAGTGTCACAGGAATGGTTCAAACATTGACAGTAGGAAGAGTCAGTCTTCTTGTACTTAAGTCGGCATTATGGATTTTCTATTTAATTCCGATGCAATTTCTGTGTTTCATCGTCAAAAAGAAGGTCAGAGGGATACAGTAAACCAGAAGTGAAGCATCGGAATCTATAACTAGTCTCACAGGAATGGTTCAAAGCATAGACAGTAGGAAGAGTCAATCATCTTGTACTTAAGTCGGCATTGTGCCTTTTGTATTTAACTCCGATGCACTGTCTGTGTTTCATCGTCAACAAGAAGATCCAAGGGGTACAGTAAACCGGAAATGAAGCATCGGAATCTGTAACATGTGTCACAGGAGTGTTTCAAAACATAGACAGTAGGAAGAGTCAGTCTTCCTGTACTTAAGTCGGCAATGTGCGTTTTGTATTTAATTCCGATGCAATTTCTCTGTTTCATCGTCAATAAGAAGATCTATGTGATACAGCAAACCTGAAATGAAACATCGGAATCTATAACAAGTGTCACTGGAATGGTTCAAAACATAGACAGTAGGAAGATTCATTCTACATGCACTTAAGTCGGCATCGTGCCTTTTGTATTTATATCCGATGCAATTTCTGTGTTTCTTCGTCAATAAGAAGGTGCAAGGGATACAATAAACCTGAAGTGAAGCATCGGAATCTATAACTAGTGTCACAGGAATGGTTCCAAACATAGTCAGTAAGAAGAGTCAGTCTTCGTGTACTTAAGTCGGCATTGTGCCTTTTCTATTTCAATCTGATGCAATATCTGTGTTTCGTCGTCAATAAGAAGGTCCTAGGGATACAGTACACCTGAAGTGAACCATCGGAATCTATAACTAGGGTCACAGGAATAGTTCAAAACATAGTCAGTACGAAGAGTCAGTCTTCTTGTACTTAAGTCGGCATTGTGCGTTTTGTATTTAATTCCGATGCAATTTCTGTGTTTCATCGTCAATAAGAACGTCCAAGGGATACAGTAAACCTGAAGTGAAGCATCGGAATCTATAACTAGTTTCATAGGAATGGTTCAAAACATTGACAGTAAGAAGGGTCAGTCTTCTTGTACTTTAGTCGACATTGTGCCTTTTGTATTTAATTCCGATGCAATATCTGTGTTTCATCGTCAATAAGAAGGTCAGAGGGATACAGTAAACCTGAAGTGAAGCATCAGAATCTATAACTAGTGTCACAGGAATGGTTCAAAACAGTCAGTAAGAAGAGTCAGTCTTCTTGTACTTAAGTCGGCATTGTGCCTTTTGTATTTAATTCCGCTGCAATTTCTGTGTTTCATCGAGAATAAGAAGGTCCAAGGGATACAGTAAATCTGAGGTGAAGCATCGGAATCTGTAACATGTGTCACAGGAGTGGTTCAAAACATAGACAGTAGGAAGAGTCAGTCTTCTTGTACTTAAGTCGACATTGTGCCTATTGTATTTACTTCCGATGCAATTTCTGTGTTTCGTCGTCAATAAGAAGGTCCAAGGGATACAGTAAACCTGAAGTGAAGCATCGGAATCTATAACTAGTGTCACAGGAATGGTTCAAAACGTAGACAAAAGAAGAGTCAGTCTTCTTGTACTTAAGTCGGCATTGTGCCTTTTGTATTTACTTCCGATGCAATTTCTGTGTTTCGTCGTCAATAAGAAGGTCCAAGGGATACAGTAAACCTGAAGTGAAGCATCGGAATCTATAACTAGTGTCACAGGAATGGTGAAAATCATAGTCAGTAAGCAGAGTCAGTCTTCTTGTACTTAAGTCGGCATTGTGCCTTTTGTATTTAATTCCGATTCAATTTCTGTGTTTCATCGTCAACAAGAATGTCAGAGGGATACAGTAAACCTGAAGTGAAGCATCGGAATCTACAACTAGTGTCACAGGAATTGTTCAAAACATAGTCAGTACGAAGAGTCAGTCTTCTTGTACGTAAGTCGGCATTGTGCCTTTTGTATCTAATTCCGATGCAATTTCTGTGTTTCATCGTCAATAAGAAGGTCAGAGGGTACAGTAAACCTGAAGTGAAGAATCGGAATCTATAACTAGTGTCACAGGAATGGTCAAAACGTAGACAGTAAGAAAGGTCAGTCTTCTTGTACTTAAGTCGGCATTGTGCCTTTTGTATTTAATTCCGATGCAATATCTGAGTTTCATCGTCAATAAGAAGGTCGGAGGGATACAGTAAACCTGAAGTGAAGCATCGGAATCTATAACTAGTGTCACAGGAATGGTTCAAAACGTAGACAAAAGAAGAGTCAGTCTTCTTGTACTTAAGTCGGCATTGTGCCTTTTGTATTTACTTCCGATGCAATTTCTGAGTTTCATCGTCAATAAGAAGGTCGGAGGGATACAGTAAACCTGAAGTGAAGCATCGGAATCTATAACTAGTGTCACAGGAATGGTTCAAACATTGCCTTTTCCATTTAATTCCGATGCAATATCTTTGTTTCATCGTCAATAAGAAGGACAGAGGGATACAGTAAACCTGAAGTGAAGCATCGGAATCTATAACTAGTGTCACAGAAATGGTTCCAAACATAGTCAGTAAGAAGAGTCAGTCTACTTGTATTTAAGTCGGCATTGTGCCTTTTGTATTTATTTCCGATGCAATTTCTGTGTTTCATCGTCAATAAGTAGGTCAGAGGGATACAGTTAATCTGAAGTGAAGCATCGGGATCTATAACTAGTGTCACAGGAATGGTTCAAATCATAGTCAGTAAGCAGAGTCAGTCTTCTTGTACTTAAGTCGGCATTGTGCCTTTTGTATTTAATTCCGATTCAATTTCTGTGTTTCATTGTCAATAAGAAGGTCCAAGGGATACAGTAAACCTGAAGTGAAGCGTCGGAATCTATAACTAGTGTCACAGGAATAGTTCAAAACATAGTCAGTACGAAGAGTCAGTCTTCTTGTACTTAAGTCGGCATTGTACCTTTTGTATCTAATTCCGATGCAATTTCTGTGTTTCATCGTCAATAAGAAGGTCAGAGGGATACAGTTAACCTGAAGTCAAGCATCGGAATCTTTAACTCGTGTCACAGGAATGGTTCAAAGCATTGTCAGTAAGAAGAGTCAGTCTTCTTGTACTTAAGTCGGCATTGTGCCTTTTGTATTTATTCCGATGCAGTTTCTGTGTTTCATCGTCAATACGAAGGTCCAAGGGATACAGTAAACCAGAAGTGAAGCATCGGAATCTATAACTAGTGTCACAGGAATGGTTCAACACATAGACAGTAAGAAGAGTCAGTCTTCTTGTACTTAAGTCGGCATTATCCCCTTTTCAATTTATTTCCGACGCAATTACAGTGTTTCATCGTCAATAAGAAGGTCAGAGGGATACAGTAAACCTGAAGTGAAGCATCGGAATCTTTAACTCGTGTCACAGGAATGGTTCAAAGCATTGTCAGCAAGAAGAGTCAGTCTTCTTGTACTTAAGTCGGCATTGTGCGTCTTGTATTTATTCCGATGCAATTTCTGTGTTTCATCGTCAATACGAAGGTCCAAGGGATACTGTAACCCTGAAGTGAAGCATCGGAATCTGTAACTAGCGTCACAGGAATGGTTCAAAACTTAGACAGTATGAAGAGTCAGTCTTCTTGTACTTCAGTCGGCATTGTGCCATTTCTATTTAATTCCGATGCAATTTCTGTGTTTCATCGTCAATAAGAAGGTCAGATGAATACAGTAAACCTGAAGTGAAGCATCGGAATCTGTAACTAACGTCACAGGAATGGTTCAAAACATAGATAGTAAGAAGGGTCAGTCTTCTGGTACTTAAGTCGTCATTGTGCCTTTTCTATTAAATTCCGATGCAATTTCTGTGTTTCATCGTCAAAAAGAAGGTCAAAGGAATACAGTAAACCTGGAGTAAAGCATCGGAATCCATAACTAGTGTCCCAGGAGTGGTTAAAACATAGACAGTAAGAAGAGTCAGTCTTCTTGTACTTAAGTCGGCATTGTGCCTTTTCTATTTAATTCCGATGCGATTTCTTTGCTTCATCGTCAATATGAAGGTCACAGTTATACAGTGAACCTGAAGTGATGCATCGGAATCTATATCTAGTGTCACATAAATGGTTCAAAGCATAGTCAGTAGGAAGAATCAGTCTTCTTGTACTTAAGTCGGCATTGTGCCTTTTCTATTTAATTCCGATGCAATATCTGTGTTTCATCGTCAATAAGAAGGTCAGAGGGATACAGTAAACCTGAAGTGAAGCATCGGAATCTATAACTAGTGTCACAGGATTGGTTCCAAACATAGTCAGTAAGAAGAGTCAGTCTTCTTGTACTTAAGTTGGCATTGTGACTTTTCTATTTAATTCCGATGCAATTTCTGTGTTTCATCGTCAATAAGAAGGTCCATGGGATACAGTACACCTGAAGTGAATCATCGGAATCCATAAGTAGTGTCACAGGAATGGTTCAAAACATAGTCAGTACGAAGAGTCAGTCTTCTTGTACGTAAGTCGGCATTGTGCCTTTTGTATCTAATTCCGATGCAATTTCTGTGTTTCATCGTCAATAAGAAGGTCAGAGGGTACAGTAAACCTGAAGTGAAGAAACGGAAACTATAACTAGTGTCACAGGAATGGTTCAAAACATAGACAGTAAGAAAGGTCAGTCTTCTTGTACTTAAGTCGGCATTGTGCCTTTTGTATTTAATTCCGATGCAATATCTGAGTTTCATCGTCAATAAGAAGGTCAGAGGGATACAGCAAACCTGAAGTGAAGCATCGGAATCTATAACTAGTGTCACACGAATGGTTAAAAACATTCAGTAAGAAGAGTCAGTCTTCTTGTACCTAAGTTGGCATTGTGCCTTTTGTATTTAATTCCAATGCAATTTCTGTGTTTCATCGTCAATAAGAAGGTCCAAGTGATACAGTAAATCTGAGGTGAAGCATCGGAATCTATAACTAGTGTCACAGGTATGGTTCAAAACATTGACAGTAGGAAGAGTCAGTCTTCTTGTACTTAAGTCGGCATTATGGATTTTCTATTTAATTCCAATGCAATTTCTGTCTTTCATCGTCAAAAAGAAGGTCAGAGGGATACAGTAAGCCTGAAGTGAAGTATCGGAATCTGTAACTAGTCTCAAATAAATGGTTCAAAACATAGTCAGTAAGAAGAGTCAGTCTTCTTGTACTTAAGTCGGTATTGTGCCTTTTGTATTTAATTCCGATGCAATTTCTGTGTTTCATCGTCAATAAGAAGGTCCTAGGGATACAGTACACCTGAAGTGAATCATCGGAATCTATAACTAGTGTCACAGGAATAGTTCAAAACATAGTCAGTACGAAGAGTCAGTCTTCTTGTACTTAAGTCGGCACTGTGCGTTTTGTATTTAATTCCGATGCAATTTCTGTGTTTCATCGTCAATAAGAACGTCCAAGGGATACAGTAAACCTGAAGTGAAGCATCGTAATCTATAACTAGTGTCACAGGAATGGTTCAAAACATAGACAGTAGGAAGAGTCAGTCTTCTTGTACTTAAGTCGGCATTGTGCCTTTTTTATCTAATTCCGATGCAATTTCTGTGTTTCATCGTCAATAAGAAGGTCAGAGGTATACAGTAAACCTGACATGAAGCATCGGAATCAGTAACTAGCGTCCCAGGAATGGTTCAAAACATAGATAGTAAGAAGAGTCAGTCTTCTTGTACTTAAGACGGCATTGTGCCTTTTCTCTTTAATCCCGATGCAATTTCTGTGTTTCATCGTCAATAAGAAGGTCAGAGGTTACAGTAAACCAGAAGTGATGCATCGGAATCTATAACTAGTGTTACAGGAATGGTTCAGAACATAGTCAGTAAGAACAGTCAGCCTTCTTGTACTTAAGTCGGCATTGTGCCTTTTCTATTTAATTCCGATGCAATATCTGTGTTTCATCGTCAATAAGAAGGTCAGAGGGATACAGTAAACCTGAAGTGAAGCATCGGAATCTGTAACTAGTGTCACAGGACTGGTTCCAAACATAGTCAGTAAGAGGAGTCAGTCTTCTTGTACTTAAGTCAGCATTGTGCCTTTTCTATTTTATTCCGATACAATTTCTGTGTTACATCGTCAATAAGAAGGTCCTAGGGATACAGTACACCTGAAGTGAATAATCGGAATCTATAACTAGTGTCACAGGAATAGTTCAAAACATAGTCAGTACGAAGAGTCAGTCTTCTTGTACTTAAGTCGGCATTGTGCCTTTTGTATCTAATTCCGATGCAATTTCTGTGTTTCATCGTCAATAAGAAGGTCAGAGGGATACAGTAAACCTGAAGTGAAGCATCGGAATCTGTAACTAATGTCACAGGAATGGTTCAAAACATTGACAGTAAGAAGGGTCAGTCTTCTTGTCCTTTAGTCGACATTGTGCCTTTTGTATTTAATTCCGATGTAATTTCTGTGTTTCGTCGTCAATACGAAGGTCAGAGGGATACAGTAAACCTGAAGTGAAGCATCGGAATCTATAACTAGTGTCACAGGAATGGTTAAAAACAGTCAGTAAGAAGAGTCAGTCTTCTTGTACCTAAGTTGGCATTGTGCCTTTTGTATTTAATTCCGATGCAATTTCTGTGTTTCATCGTCAATAAGAAGGTCCAAGTGATACAGTAAATCTGAGGTGAAGCATCGGAATTTATAACTAGTGTCACAGGTATGGTTCAAAACATTGACAGTAGGAAGAGTCAGTCTTCTTGTACTTAAGTCGGCATTATGGATTTTCTATTTGATTCCGATGCAATTTCTGTGTTTCATCGTCAAAAAGAAGGTCAGAGGGATACAGTAAACCTGAAGTGAAGCATCGGAATCTGTAACTAGTCTCAAATAAATGGTTCAAAACACAGACAGTTGGAAGAGTCAATCTTCTTGTACTTAAGTCGGCATTGTGCCTATTGTATTTTACTCCGATGCACTATCTGTGTTTCATCGTCAATAAGAAGATCCAAGGGATACAGTAAACCTGAAATGAAGCATCGGAATCTGTAACAAGTGTCACAGGAATGGTTCAAAACATAGACAGTAGGAAGAGACAGTTATCTTGTACTTAAGTCGGCATTGTGCCTATTGTATTTACTTAGGATGCCATCTCTGTGTTTCGTCGTCAATAAGAAGGTCCAAGGGATACAGTAAACCTGAAGTGAAGCATCGGAATCTAGAACTAGTGTCACAGGAATGGTTCAAAACATAGAGAAAAAGAAGAGTCAGTCTTCTTGTACTTAAGTCGGCATTGTGCCTTTTGTATTTACTTCCCATGCAATTTCTGAGTTTCATCGTCAATAAGAAGGTCAGAGGGATACAGTAAACCTGAAGTGAAGCATCGGAATCTATAACTAGTGTCACAGGAATGGTTCAAAACATTGCCTTTTCTATTTAATTCCGATGCAATATCTGTATTTCATCGTCAATAAGAAGGACAGAGGGATACAGTAAACCTGAAGTGAAGAATCGGAATCTATAACTAGTGTCACAGGAATGGTTCCAAACATAGTCAGTAAGAAGAGTCAGTCTTCTTGTACTTAAGTCGGCATTGTGCCTTTTCTATTTAATTCCGATGCAATTTCTGTGTTTCATCGTCAATAAGAAAGTCCAAGGGATACAGTACACCTGAAGTGAATCATCGGAATCTATAACTAGTGTCACAGGAATGGTTCAAAACATAGTCAGTACGAAGAGCCAGGCTTCTTGTACTTAAGTCGGCATTGTGCCTTTTGTATCTAATTCCGATGCAATATCTGTGTTTCATCGTCAATTAGAAGGTCAGAGGGATACAGTAAACCTGAAGTGAAGCAGCGGAATCTATAACTAGTGTCACAGGAATGGTTCAAAACATAGACGGTAAGAAGGGTCAGTCTTCTTGTACTTAAGTCGGCAATGTGCCTTTTGTATTTAATTCCGATGCAATTTCTGTGTTTCGTCGTCAATAAGAAGGTCCAAGGGATACAGTAAACCTGAAGTAAAGCATCGGAATCTATAACTAGAGTCACATGAATGGTTCAAAACATAGACAAAATGAAGAATCAGTCTTCTTATACTTAAGTCGGCATTGTGCCTTTTGTATTTAATTCCGATGCAATTTCTGAGTTTCATCGTCAATAAGAAGGTCAGAGGGATACAGCAAACCTGAAGTGAAGAATCGGAATCTATAACTAGTGTCACAGGAATGGTTCAAAACAGTCAGTAAGAAGAGCCAGTCTTCTTGTACTTAAGTCGGTATTGTGCCTTTCGTATTTAACTCCGATGCACTATCTGTGTTTCATCGTCAATAAGAAGATCCCAGAGTTACAGTAAACCTGAAATGAAGCATCGGAATCTAGAACAAGTGTCACAGGAATGGTTCAAAACATAGACAGTAGGAAGATTCATTCTACATGTACTTAAGTCGGCATCGTGCCTTTTGTATTTATTTCCGATGCAATTTCTGTGTTTCATCGTCAATAAGTAGGTCAGAGGGATACAGTTAACCTGAAGTGAAGCATCGGAATCTGTAACTAGTGTCACAGGAATGGTTCAAATCATAGTCAGTAAGAAGAGTCGGTCTTCCTGTACTTAAGTCGGCATTGTGCCTTTTGTATTTATTTCCGATGTAATTTCTGTGTTTCATCGTCAATAAGAAGATCCATGTGATACAGTAAACCTGAAATGAAGCATCGGAATCTATAGCAAGTGTCGCAGGAATGGTTCAAAACATAGACAGTAGTAAGATTCATTCTACATGTACTTAAGTCGGCCTTGTACCTTTTGTATTCAATTCCGATGCAATTTCTGTGTTTCGTCGTCAATAAGAAGGTCCAAGGGATACAGTAAACCTGAAGTGAAGCATCGGAATCTATAACTAGTGTCACAGGAATGGTTCAAAACATAGACAGTAAGAAGAGTCAGTCTTCTTGTACTTAAGTCGGCATTGTGCCTTTTGTATTTAATTCCGATGCAATTTCTGTGTTTCATCGTCAATAAGAAGGTGAGAGGGATACAGTGAACCTGAAGTCAAGTCAGATTGAAGAGTCAGCCTTCTTGTACTTAAGTCTGCATTGTGCATTTTGTATTTAATTTCATGCCATTTCTGTGTTTCATTGTCAATAAAAAGGTCCAAGGGATACAGTAAACCTGAAGTGAAGCATCGGAATCTATAACTAGTGTCACAGGAATGGTTCAAAACATAGACAGTAAGAAGAGTCAGTTTTCTTGTACTTAAGTCGGCATTGTGCCTTTTCTATTTAATTCCGATGCAAATTCTGTGTTTCGTCGTCAATAAGAAGGTCAGAGGGATACAGTAAACCCGAAGTGAAGCATCGGAATCTATAACTAGTGTCACAGGAATGGTTCAAAACATAGACCGTAGGAAGAGTCAGCCTTCATGTACTTAAGTCGGCATTGTGCCTTTTCTATTTAATGCCGACGCAATTTCTGTGTTTCATCGTCAATAACAAAGTCAGAGGGATACAGTAAACCTGAAGTGAAGCATCGGAATCTATAACTAGTATCACAGGAATGGTTCAAAGCATGGTCAGTAAGAAGAGTCAGTCTTCTTATACTTAAGTCGGCATTGTGCCTTTTGTATTTGATTCCGATGCAATTTGTGTGTTTCATCGTCAATAAGAAGGTCCAAGGGATACAGTACACCTGAAGTGAATCATCGGAATCCATAAGTAGTGTCACAGGAATGGTTCAAAACATAGTCAGTAGGAAGAGTCAGTCTTCTTGTACTTAAGTCGGCATTATGGATTTTCTATTTAATTCCGATGCAATTTCTGTCTTTCATCGTCAAAAAGAAGGTCAGAGGGATACAGTAAGCCTGAAGTGAAGTATCGGAATCTGTAACTAGTCTCAAATAAATGGTTCAAAACATAGTCAGTAAGAAGAGTCAGTCTTCTTGTACTTAAGTCGGTATTGTGCCTTTTGTATTTAATTCCGATGCAATTTCTGTGTTTCATCGTCAATAAGAAGGTCCTAGGGATACAGTACACCTGAAGTGAATCATCGGAATCTATAACTAGTGTCACAGGAATAGTTCAAAACATAGTCAGTACGAAGAGTCAGTCTTCTTGTACTTAAGTCGGCATTGTGCGTTTTGTATTTAATTCCGATGCAATTTCTGTGTTTCATCGTCAATAAGAACGTCCAAGGGATACAGTAAACCTGAAGTGAATCATCGTAATCTATAACTAGTGTCACAGGAATGGTTCAAAACATAGACAGTAGGAAGAGTCAGTCTTCTTGTACTTAAGTCGGCATTGTGCCTCTTTTATCTAAATCCGATGCAATTTCTGTGTTTCATCGTCAATAAGAAGGTCAGAGGTATACAGTAAACCTGACATGAAGCATCGGAATCAGTAACTAGCGTCCCAGGAATGGTTCAAAACATAGATAGTAAGAAGAGTCAGTCTTCTTGTACTTAAGACGGCATTGTGCCTTTTCTATTTAATCCCGATGCAATTTCTGTGTTTCATCGTCAATAAGAAGGTCAGAGGTTACACTAAACCAGAAGTGATGCATCGGAATCTATAACTAGTGTTACAGGAATGGTTCAGAACATAGTCAGTAAGAAGAGTCAGCCTTCTTGTACTTAAGTCGGCATTGTGCCTTTTCTATTTAATTCCGATGCAATATCTGTGTTTCATCGTCAATAAGAAGGTCAGAGGGATACAGTAAACCTGAAGTGAAGCATCGGAATCTGTAACTAGTCTCAAATAAATGGTTCAAAACACATACAGTTGGAAGAGTCAATCTTCTTGTACTTAAGTCGGCATTGTGCCTATTGTATTTTACTCCGATGCACTATCTGTGTTTCATCGTCAATAAGAAGATCCAAGGGATACAGTAAACCTGAAATGAAGCATCGGAATCTGTAACAAGTGTCACAGGAATGGTTCAAAACATAGACAGTAGGAAGAGACAGTTGTCTTGTACTTAAGTCGGCATTGTGCCTATTGTATTTACTTAGGATTGCCATTTCTGTGTTTCGTCGTCAATAAGAAGGTCCAAGGGATACAGTAAACCTGAAGTGAAGCATCGGAATCTAGAACTAGTGTCACAGGAATGGTTCAAAACATAGAGAAAAAGAAAAGTCAGTCTTCTTGTCCTTAAGTCGGCATTGTGCCTTTTATATTTAATTCCGATGCAATTTTGGGTGTTTCATCGTCAATAAGAAGGTCAGAGGGATGTAGTATACCTGAAGTGAAGCATCGGAATCCAAAACTAGTGTCACAGGAATGGTTCAAAACATAGACAGTAGGAAGAACCAGTCTTCTTGTACGTAAGTCGGCATTGTGCCTTTTGTATGTAATTCCGATGCAATTTCTGTTTTTCATCGTCAATACGAAGGTCCAAGGTATACAGTAAACCTGAAGTGAAGCATCGGACTCAATAACTAGTGTCACAGAAATGGTTCCAAATATAGACAGTAGAAGAGTCAGTCTTCTTGTACTTAAGTCGGCATTGTGCCTTTTGTATTTAATTCCGATGCAATTTCTGTGTCTCATCGTGAATAAGAAGGTCCAAGGGATACAGTAAACCTGAAGTGAAGCATCTGAATCTACAACTAGTGTCACAGGATTGGTTCAAAACATAGACAGTAAAAAGAGTCAGTCTTCTTGTACTTAAGTCGGCATTGTGCCTTTTTGTATTTAATTCCGATGCAATTTCTGTGTCTCATCGTGAATAAGAAGGTCCATGGGATACAGTAAGCCTGAAGTGAAGCATCGGAATCTATAACTAGTGTCACAGGAATGGTTGAAACATAGACAGTAAGAAGAGTCAGGCTTCATGTACTTAAGTTGGCATTGTGCCTTTTGTATTTAATCCCGATGCAATTTCTGTGTTTCATCGTCAATAAAATGGTCAGAGGGATACAGTAAACCGGAAGTGAAGCATCGGAATCTATAACTAGTGTCACAGGAATTGTTCAAAACATAGTCAGTAAGAAGAGTCAGTCTTCTTGTCCTTAAGTCGGCATTGTGCCTTTTGCATTTAATTTCGATGCAATTTTGTGTTTCATCGTCAATAAGAACGTCCAAGGGATA
This sequence comes from Schistocerca piceifrons, assembly GCF_021461385.2. Classification (NCBI taxonomy): domain Eukaryota; kingdom Metazoa; phylum Arthropoda; class Insecta; order Orthoptera; family Acrididae; genus Schistocerca; species Schistocerca piceifrons. The sequence goes on along the minus strand of NW_025728466.1, from coordinate 570,348 downwards.
CAGTAAAACCTGAAGTGAAGCATCGGAATCTACAACTAGTGTCACAGGATTGGTTCAAAACATAAACAGTAAGAAGAGTCAGCCTTCTTGTACTTAAGTCGGCATTGTGCATTTTCTAGTTAATACCGATGCAATTTCTGTGTTTCATCGTCAATAAGAAGGTCAGAGGGATACAGTAAACCTGAAGTGAAGCATCGGAATCTATAACTAGTGTCACAGGAATGTTTAACAAATACTCAGAAAGAAGAGTCGGTCTTATTGTACTTAATTGAGCATTGTGCCTTTCGTATTTAATACCGATGCAATTTCTGTGCTTCACCGTCAATATGAAGGCCAGAGGGATACAGTAAACCTGAAGTGAAGCATCGGAATCTATAACTAGTGTCACAGGAATGGTTCAAACATAGACATTGAGAAAAGTAAGTCTTCTTGTCCTTAAGTCGGCATTGTGCCTTTTGTATTTAATTCCGATGCGATTTCTGTGTTTAATCGTCAATAAGAAAGTACATGGGATACAGTAAACATGAAGTGAAGCATCGGAATCTATAACTAGTGTCAAAGGAATGGTTCAAATCATAGACAGAAGGAAGAGTCAGTGTTCTTGTACTTAAGTCGGCATTGTGCCTTTTGTGTTTAATTGCGATGCAAGTTCTGTGTTTCATCGGCAATAAGAAGGTCCAAGGGATACAGTAAACCTGAAGTGAAGCATGGGAATATACAACTAGTGTCACAGGATTGGTACAAAACATAGACAGTAAGAAGAGTCAGTCTTCTTGTACTTAAGTCGGCATTGTGCCTTTCGTATTAAATTCCAATGCAATTTCTGTGTTTTACTGTCAATAAGAAGGTCAGAGGGATACAGCAAACCTGACGTGAAGCATCGGAATCTATAACTAGTGTCACAGGAATGGTACAAACATAGACAGTAAGGAGAGTCAGTCTTCATGTACTTAAGTCGGCATTGTGCCTTCTGTATTTAATCCCTATGCAATTTCTGTGTTTCATCGTCAATAAGAAGGTCAGAGGGATACAGTAAACCGGAAGTGAAGCATCGGAAACTATAACTAGTGTCACAGGAATGGTTCGAAACATAGTCAATAAGAAGAGTCAGTCTTCTTGTCCTTAAGTCGGCATTGTGCCGTTTGCATTTAATTCCGATGCAATTTTGTGTTCCATCGTCAATAAGAATGTCCAAGGGATACAGTAAACCTGTAGTGAAGCATCGGAATCTATAACTAGTGTCACAGGAATGGTTCAAATCATTGTCAATAAGAAGAGTCGGTCTTCATGTACTTAAGTCGGCATTTTGCCTTTTGTATTTAATTCCGATGCAATTTCTGTGTTTCATCGTCAATAAGAAAGTACAAGGGAAACAGTAAACCTGAAGTGGAGCATCGGAATCTATATCTAGTGTCATAGGAATGGTTCAAAACATAGAGAGTAGGAAGAGTCAGTCTTCCTGTACTTAAATCGGCATTGTGCCTTTTCTATTTAATACCGATGCAATTCATGTGTTTCATCGTCAATAAGAAGGTCCAAGGGATACAGTAAACCTGAAGTGAAGCATGGGAATATACCACTAGTGTCACAGGATTGGTACAAAACATAGACAGTAAGAGGAGACAGTCTTCTTGTACTTAAGTCGGCATTGTGCCTTTCGTATTAAATTCCGATGCAATTTCTGTGTTTTACTGTCAATAAGAAGGTCAGAGGGATACAGTAAACCAGAAGTGAAGCATCGGAATCTATAACTAGTGTCACAGGAATGATTCAAAAGCATAGTCATAAAGAAGAGTCAGTCTTCTTGTACTTAATTGGGCATTGTGCCTTTCGTATTTAATTCCGATGCAATTTCTGTGCTTCACCGTCAATAAGAAGGTCAGAGGGATACAGTAAACCTGAAGTGAAGCATCGGAATCTATAACTAGTGTCACTGGAATGGTTCAAAATATAGACAGTAAGAAGAGTCAGTCTTCTTGTACTTAAGTCGGCATTGTGCCTTTTGTATTTAATTCCGATGCAATTTCTGTGTTTGATCGTCAATAAGAAGGTCCAATGGATACAGTAAACCTGGAGTGAAGCATCGGAATCTATAACTAGAGTCACAGTAATGGTTCAAAACATAGACAGTAAGAAGGGTTAATCTTCTTGTACTTAAGTCGGCATTGTGCCTTTTGTATTTAATTCCGATGCAATTTCTGTGTTTCATCGTCAATAAGAATGTCCAAGGGTTACAGTAAACCTGAAGTGAAGCATCGGAATCTATAACTAGTGTCACTCGAGTGGTTCAAAATATAGTCAGTAAGAAAGGTCAGTCTTCTTGTACTTAAGTCGGCATTGTGCCTTTTGTATTTCATTCCGATGCAATTTCTGTGATTCATCGTCAATAAGAAGGTCCAAGGGATACAGTAAACCTCAAGTGAAGCATCGGACTCTATAACTAGTGTCACAGAAATGGATCAAAACATAGACAGTAGGAAGAGTTAGTCTTCATATACTTTAGTCGGCATTGTGCCTTTTGTATTTAATTCCGATGCAATTTCTGTGTTTCATCGTCAATAAGAAGGTCAGAGGGATACAGTAAACCTAAAGTGGAGCATCGGAATCTAAAGCTAGTGTCACAGGAATGGTTCAAAACATAGACAGTAGGAAGAGTCAATCTTCCTGTACTTAAGTCGGCATTGTGGCTATTGTATTTAAATCCGATGCAATTTCTGTGTTTCATCGTCAATAAGAATGTCCAAGAGATACAGTACACCTGAAGTGAAGCATCGGAATTGATAAGTAGTGTCACAGGAATGGTTCAAATCATTGTCAATAAGAAGAGTCGGTCTTCATGTACTTAAGTCGGCATTGTGCCTTTTGTATATAATTCAGACGCAATTTCTGTGTTTCATCGTCAATAAGAAAGTACAAGGGATACAGTAAACCTGAAGTGAAGCATCGGAATCTATAACTAGTGTCATAGGAATGGTTCAAAACATAGAGAGTAGGAAGAGTCAGTCTACTTGTACTTAAGTCGGCATTGTGCCTTTTGTATTCAATTTCGATGCAATTTCTGTGTTTCATCGTCAATAAGAAGGTCCAAGGGATACAGTATACCTGAATTGAAGCATCGGAATCTACATCTAGTGTCACAGGATTGGTTCAAAACATAGACAGTAAGAAGTGTCAGTCTTCTTGTACTTAAGTCGGCATTGTGCCTTTTCTATTTAATACCGATGCAATTTCTGTGTTTCATCGCCAATAAGAAGGTCAGAGGGACACAGTAAACCTGAAGTGAAGCATCGGAATCTATAACTAGTGTCACAGGAATGTTTCAAAACATAGTCAGAAAGAAGAGTCAGTCTTCTTGTACTTAATTGGGCATTGTGCCTTTCGTATTTAATTCCGATGCAATTTCTGTGTTTCATCGTCAATAAGAAAGTACAAGGGATACAGTTAACCTGAAGTGAAGCATCGGACTCTATAACTAGTGTCACAGAAATGGATCAAAGCATAGACAGTAGGAAGAGTTAGTCTTCAGATACTTAAGTCGGCATTGTGCCTTTTGTATTTAATTCCGATGAAATTTCTGTGTTTCATCGTCAATAAGAAGGTCCAAGGGATGCAGTAAACCTGAAGTGAAGCATCGGAATCTATAACTAGTGTCACAGGAATGGTTCAAAACATAGACAGCAGGATGAGTCAGTATTCTTGTACTTAAGTCGGCTTTGTGCCTTTTGTATTTAATTCCGATGCAATTTCTGTGTTTCATCGTCAATAACATAGTCCAAGGTATACAGTAAACCTGAAGTGAAGCATCAGAATCTATAACTAGTGTCAGAGGAGTGGTTCAAAACATAGTCGTTAAGAAGATTCAGTCTTCTTGTACTTAAGTCGGCATTGTGCCTTTTGTATTTAATTCCGATGCAATTTCTGTATTTCATCGTCAATTAGAAGGTGCAAGCGATACAGTAAACCGGAAGTGAAGCATCGAAATCTATAACTAGTGTCACACTAATGGTTCTAATCAAAGTCAGTAAGAAGAGTCAGTCTTCTTGTCCTTAAGTCGGCATTGTGCCTTTTGTATTTAATTCCGATGCAATTTCTGTGTTTCATCGTCAATAAGAATGTCCAAGGGAAACTATAAACCTGAAGCGAAGCATCGGAATCTATAACAAGTGTCACAGGAATGGTTCAAATCATTGTCAGTAAGAAGAGTCGGTCTTCATGTACTTAAGTCGGCATTGTGCCTTTTGTATTTAATTCCGATGCAATTTCTGTGTTTCATCGTCAATAAGAAAGTACAAGGGATACAGTAAACCTGAAGTGAAGCATCGGAATCTGTAACTAGTGTCACAGGAATGGTTCAAAACATAGATAGTAGGAAGACTCAGTGTTGTTGTACTTAAGTCGGCATTGTGCCTGTTGTATTTAATTCCGATGCGATTTCTGTGTTTCATCGTCAATAAGAAGGTCCAAGGGATACAGTAAACCTGAAGATACCCATCGGAATCTATAACTAGTGTCACAGGATTGGTTCAAAACATAGACAGTAACAGGAATCAGTCTTGTTGTACTTAAGTCGTTATTGTGCCTTTTCTATTTAATACCGATGCAATTTTTGTGTTTCATCGTCAATAAGAAGGTCAGAGGGATATAGAAAACCTGAAGTGAACCATCGGAATCTATAACTAGTGTCACAGGATTGGTTCAAAACATAGACAGTAACAGGAATCAATCTTCTTGTACTTAAGTCGTTATTGTGCCTTTTCTATTTAATACCGATGCAATTTCTGTGTGACATCGTCAATAAGAATGTCCAAGGGATACAGTAAACCGGAAGTGAAGCATCGGATTCCATAACTAGTGTCACAGGAATGGTTCAAATCATTGTCAATAAGAAGAGTCGGTCTTCATGTACTTAAGACGGCATTGTGCCCTTTTGTATTTAATTCCGATGCAATTTCTGTGTTTCATCGTCAATAAGAAGCTACAAGTGTTACAGTAAACCTGAAGTGAAGCATCGGAATCTATATCTAGTGTCACAGGAATGGTTCAAATCATAGACAGTAGGAAGAGTCAGTGTTCTTGTACTTAAGTCATCATTGTGCCTTTTGTGTTTAATTCCGATGCAGTTTCTGTGTTTCATCGTCAATAAGAAGGTACAAGGGATACAGTAAACCTGAAGTGAAGCATCGGAATCTACAACTAGTGTCACAGGATTGGTTAAAAGCATAGACAGTAAGAAGAGTCAGTCTTCTTGTACTTAAGTCGGCATTGTGCCTTTTCTATTTAATACCGATGCAATTTCTGTGTTTCATCGCCAATAAGAGGCTCAGAGGGATACAGTAAACCTGAAGTGAAGCATCGGAATCTGTAACTAGTGTCACAGGAATGGTTCAAAACATAGTCAGTAAGGAGAGTCAGTCTTCTTGTACTTAATTCGGCATTGTGCCTTTCGTATGGAATTCGGATGCAATTTCTGTCTTTCACTGTCAATAAGAAGGTCAGAGGGATACAGTAAACCTGAAGTGAAGCATCGGAATCTATAACTAGTGTCACAGGAATGGTGCAAACATAGACAGTAAGAAGAGTCGGTCTTCATGTACTTAAGTCGGCATTGTGCCTTTTGTATTTAATAACGATGCAATTTCTGTGTTTCATCGTCAATAAGAAGGTCAGAGGGATACAGTAAACCGGAAGTGAAGCATCGGAATCTATAACTAGTGACACAGGAATGGTTCAAAACATAGTCAGTAAGAAGGGTCAGTCTTCTTGTCCTTATGTCGGCATTGTGCATTTTGTATTTAGTTCCAATGCAATTTTGTGTTTCATCGTCAATAAGAATGTCCAAGGGATACAGTAAACCTGAAGTGAAACATCGGAATCTATAACTAGTGTCACAGGAATGGTTCTAATCATTGTTAATAAGAAGAGTCGGTCTTCATGTACATAAGTTCGCATTGTGCCATTTGTATTTAATTCCGATGCAATTTCTGTGTTTCATCGTCAATAAGAAGGTCAGAGGGATACAGTAAACCGGAAGTGAAGCATCGGAACCTATAACTAGTGTCACAGGAATGGTTCAAAGCATAGTCAGTAAGAAGAGTCAGTCTTCTTGTCCTTAAGTCGGCATTGTGCCTTTTGTATTTAATTCCGATGCAATTTCTGTGTTTCATCGTCAATAAGAAGGTCCAAGGGATACAGTAAACCTGGAGTAAAGCATCGGAATCTATAACTAGAGTCACAGTAGTGGTTCAAATCATTGACAGTAAGAAGAGTCAGTCTTCTTGTACTTAAGTCGGCATTGTGCCTTTTGTATTTAATTCCGATGCAATTTCTGTGTTTCATCGTCAATAAGAAGGTATAAGGGATACAGTAAACCTGAAGAGAAGCATCGGAATCTATAACTAGTGTCACTGGAATGGTTGGAAATATAGACAGTAAGAAGAGTCAGTCTCCATGTACTTAAGTCGGCAATGTGCCTTTTGTATTTAATTCCGATGCAATTTCTGTGTTTCATCGTCAATAAGAAAGTGCAAGGGATACAGTAAACCTGAGGTGAAGCATCGGAATCTACACTCCTGGAAATGGAAAAAAGAACACATTGACACAGGTGTGTCAGACCCACCATACTTGCTCCGGACACTGCGAGTGGGCTGTACAAGCAATGATCACACGCACGGCACAGCGGACACACCAGGAACCGCGGTGTTGGCCGTCGAATGGCGCTAGCTGCGCAGCATTTGTGCACCGCCGCCGTCAGTGTCAGCCAGTTTGCCGTGGCATACGGAGCTCCATCGCAGTCTTTAACATTGGTAGCATGCCGCGACAGCGTGGACGTGAACCGTATGTGCAGTTGACGGACTTTGAGCGAGGGCGTATAGTGGGCATGCGGGAGGCCGGGTGGACGTACCGCCGAATTGCTCAACACGTGGGGCGTGAGGTCTCCACAGTACATCGATGTTGTCGCCAGTGGTCGGCGGAAGGTGCACGTGACCTTCGACCTGGGACCGGACCGTAGCGACGCACGGATGCACGCCAAGACCGTAGGATCCTTCGCAGTGCCGTAGGGGACCGCACCGCCACTTCCCAGCAAATTAGGGACACTGTTGCTCCTGGGGTATCGGCGAGGACCATTCGCAACCGTCTCCATGAAGCTGGGCTACGGTCCCGCACACCGTTAGGCCGTCTTCCGCTCACGCCACAACATCGTGCAGCCCGCCTCCACTGGTGTCGCGACAGGCGTGAATGGAGGGACGAATGGAGACGTGTCGTCTTCAGCGATGAGAGTCGCTTCTGCCTTGGTGCCAATGATGGTAGTATGCGTGTTTGGCGCCGTGCAGGTGAGCGCCACAATCAGTACTGCATACGACCGAGGCACACAGGGCAAACACCCGGCATCATGGTGTGGGGAGCGATCTCCTACACTGGCCGTACACCACTGGTGATCGTCGAGGGGACACTGAATAGTGCACGGTACATCCAAACCGTCATCGAACCCATCGTTCTACCATTCCTAGACCGGCAAGGGAACTTGCTGTTCCAACAGGACAATGCACGTCCGCATGTATCCCGTGCCACACAACGTGCTCTAGAAGGTGTAAGTCAACTACCCTGGCCAGCAAGATCTCCGGATCTGTCCCCCATTGAGCATGTTTGGGACTGGATGAAGCGTCGTCTCACGCAGCCTGCACGTCCAGCACGAATGCTGGTCCAACTGAGGCGCCAGGTGGAAATGGCACGGCAAGCCGTTCCACAGGACTTCATCCAGCATCTCTACGATCGTCTCCATGGGAGAATAGCAGCCTGCATTGCTGCGAAAGGTGGATATACACTGTACTAGTGCCGACATTGTGCATGCTCTGTTGCCTGTGTCTATGTGCCTGTGGTTCTGTCAGTGTGATCATGTGATGTATCTGACCCCAGGAATGTGTCAATAAAGTTTCCCCTTCCTGGGACAATGAATTCACGGCGTTCTTATTTCAATTTCCAGGAGTGTATAACTAGTGTCACAGGAATGGTTCAAAACATAGACAGTAGGAAGAGTCAGTGTTCTTGTATTTAAGTCGGCATTGTGCCTTTTGTATTTAATTCTGATGCAATTTCTGTGTTTCATCGTCAATAAGAAGGTCCAAGGGATACAGTAAACCTGAAGTGAAGCATCGGAATCTACAACTAGTGTCACAGGATTGGTTCAAAACATAGACAGTAAGAAGAGACAGTCTTCTTGTACTTAAGTCGGCATTGTGCCTTTTCTGTTTAATACCGATGCAATTTCTGTGTTACATCGTCAGTAAGAAGGTCAGAGGGATTCAGTAAACCTGAAGAGAAGCATCGGAATCTATAACTAGTGTCACTGGAATGGTTCGAAATATAGACAGTAAGAAGAGTCAGTCTTCTTGTACTTATGTCGGCATTGTGCCTTTTGTATTTCATTCTGATGCAATTTCTGTGATTCATCGTCAATAAGAAGGTGCAAGGGATACAGTAAACCTGAAGTGAAGCATCGGACACTATAACTAGTGTCACAGAAATGGATCAAAACATAGACAGTAGGAAGAGTCATTTTTCTTATACTTAAGTCGGCATTGTGCCTTTTGTATTTAATTCTGAAGCAATTTCTGTGTTTCATCGTCAATAAGAAGGACCCAGGGATACAGTAAACCTGAAGTGAAGCATCGGAATCTATAACTAGTGTCACAGGAATGGTTCGAAACATAGACAGTAGGAAGAGTCAGTCTTCTTGTACTTAAGTCGGCATTGTGCCTTTTGTATTTAATTCCGATGCAATTTCTATGTTTCATCGTCAATAAGATAGTCCAAGGTATACAGTAAACCTGAAGTGAAACATCAGAATCTATGACTAGTGTCACAGGAATGGTTCAGAACATAGTCAGAAAGAAGAGTCAGTCTTCTTGTACTTAAGTCGGCATTGTGCCTTTTGTATTTAATTCCGATGCAATTTCTGTGTTTCACCTCAATAAGAATGTCCAAGGGATACAGTAAACCTGAAGTGAAGCATCGGAATCTATAACTAGTGTCACAGGAATGGTTCAAATCATTGTCAATAAGAAGAGTCGGTCTTCATGTACTTATGTCGGCAATGTGCCTTTTGAATTTAATTCCGATGCAATTTCTGTGTTTCATCGTCAATAAGAAGATCCAAGGGTTACAGGAAACCTGATGTGAAGCATCGGAATCCACAACTAGTGTCACATGATTGGTTCAAAACATAGTCAGTGAGAAGAGTCAGTCTTCATGTACTTATTCGGCATTGTGCTTTTTGTATTTAATTCCGATGCACTTTGTGTGTTTCATCGTCAGTAAGAAGGTCAGAGGGATTCAGTAAACCTGAAGAGAAGCATCGGAATCTATAACTAGTATCACTGGAATGGTTCGAAATATAGAGAGTAAGAAGAGTCAGTTTTCTTGTCCTTAAGTCGGCATTGTGCCCTTTGTATTTAATTCCGATGCAATTTCTGTGTTTCATCGGCAATAAGGTCAGACTGATACAGTAAACCTGAAGTGAAGCATCGGAATCTATAACTAGTGTCACAGCACTGGTTCAAAACATAGACAGTAAGAAGATTGAGTTTTCTTGTACTGGAATCGGCATTGTGCTTTTTGTATTTAATTCCGATGCAATTTCTGTGTTTCATCGTCAATAATAAGGTCAGAGGGATACAGTAAACCTGAAGTGAAGCATCGGAATCAAAACTAGTTTCACAGGAATAGTTCAAAATATAGTCAGTAAGAAGAGTCAGTCTTCTTGTACTTAAGTCGACATTTTGCCTTTTGTATTTAATTCCGAAGCAATTGCTGTGTTTCATCGTCAAGAAGAATGTCCAAGGGATACAGTAAACCTGAAGTGAGGCATCGGAATCTATAAGTAGTGTCACAGGAATGGTTCAAAACATGGTCAGTAAGAAGAGTCAGTCTTCTTGTTATTAAGTCGGCTTTGTGAATTTTGTATTTAATTCCGATGCAATTTCTGTGTTTCATCGTCAATAAGAAGGTCCAAGGGAAACAGTAAACCTGAAGTGAAGCATCGGAATCTAAAACTAGTGTCACAGGAATGGTTCAAAACATAGTCAGTAAGAAGAGTCAGTCTTCTTGTCCTTAAGGCGGCATTGTGCCTTTTGTATTTAATTCCGATGCAATTTCTGTGTTTCATCGGCATTAAGGTCAGAGGGATACAGTAATCCTAAAGTGAAGCATCGGAATCTACAACTAGTGTCACAGGAATGGTTCAAAACATAGACAGTAGGAAGAGTCAGTCTTCCTGTGCTTAAGTCGGCATTGTGCCTTTTGTATTTAATTCCGATGCAATTTCTGTGTTTCATCGTCAATAAGAAGGTCAGAGGGATACAGTAAACATGAAGTGAAGCATCGGAATCCATAACTAGTGTCACAGGAATGGTTCAAAGCATAGTCAGTAAGAACAGTCAGTCTTCTTGTACTTAAGTCGGCATTGTGCCTTTTGTGTTTAATTCCGATGCAATGTCTGTGATTCATCGTCAATAAGAAGGTCCAAGGGATACAGTAAACATGGAGTGAAGCATCGGAATCTACAACTAGTGTCACAGGATTGGTTCAAAACATAGACAGTAAGAAGAGACAGTCTTCTTGTACTTAAGTCGGCATTGTGCCTTTTCTGTTTAATACCGATGCAATTTCTGTGTTACATCGTCAGTAAGAAGGTCAGAGGGATTCAGTAAACCTGAAGAGAAGCATCGGAATCTATAACTAGTGTCACTGGAATGGTTCGAAATATAGACAGTAAGAAGAGTCAGTCTTCTTGTACTTATGTCGGCATTGTGCCTTTTGTATTTCATTCTGATGCAATTTCTGTGATTCATCGTCAATAAGAAGGTGCAAGGGATACAGTAAACCTGAAGTGAAGCATCGGACACTATAACTAGTGTCACAGAAATGGATCAAAACATAGACAGTAGGAAGAGTCATTTTTCTTATACTTAAGTCGGCATTGTGCCTTTTGTATTTAATTCTGAAGCAATTTCTGTGTTTCATCGTCAATAAGAAGGACCCAGGGATACAGTAAACCTGAAGTGAAGCATCGGAATCTATAACTAGTGTCACAGGAATGGTTCGAAACATAGACAGTAGGAAGAGTCAGTCTTCTTGTACTTAAGTCGGCATTGTGCCTTTTGTATTTAATTCCGATGCAATTTCTATGTTTCATCGTCAATAAGATAGTCCAAGGTATACAGTAAACCTGAAGTGAAACATCAGAATCTATGACTAGTGTCACAGGAATGGTTCAGAACATAGTCAGAAAGAAGAGTCAGTCTTCTTGTACTTAAGTCGGCATTGTGCCTTTTGTATTTAATTCCGATGCAATTTCTGTGTTTCACCTCAATAAGAATGTCCAAGGGATACAGTAAACCTGAAGTGAAGCATCGGAATCTATAACTAGTGTCACAGGAATGGTTCAAATCATTGTCAATAAGAAGAGTCGGTCTTCATGTACTTATGTCGGCAATGTGCCTTTTGAATTTAATTCCGATGCAATTTCTGTGTTTCATCGTCAATAAGAAGATCCAAGGGTTACAGGAAACCTGATGTGAAGCATCGGAATCCACAACTAGTGTCACATGATTGGTTCAAAACATAGTCAGTGAGAAGAGTCAGTCTTCATGTACTTATTCGGCATTGTGCTTTTTGTATTTAATTCCGATGCACTTTGTGTGTTTCATCGTCAGTAAGAAGGTCAGAGGGATTCAGTAAACCTGAAGAGAAGCATCGGAATCTATAACTAGTATCACTGGAATGGTTCGAAATATAGAGAGTAAGAAGAGTCAGTTTTCTTGTCCTTAAGTCGGCATTGTGCCCTTTGTATTTAATTCCGATGCAATTTCTGTGTTTCATCGGCAATAAGGTCAGACTGATACAGTAAACCTGAAGTGAAGCATCGGAATCTATAACTAGTGTCACAGCACTGGTTCAAAACATAGACAGTAAGATGATTGAGTTTTCTTGTACTGGAATCGGCATTGTGCTTTTTGTATTTAATTCCGATGCAATTTCTGTGTTTCATCGTCAATAATAAGGTCAGAGGGATACAGTAAACCTGAAGTGAAGCATCGGAATCAAAACTAGTTTCACAGGAATAGTTCAAAATATAGTCAGTAAGAAGAGTCAGTCTTCTTGTACTTAAGTCGACATTTTGCCTTTTGTATTTAATTCCGAAGCAATTGCTGTGTTTCATCGTCAAGAAGAATGTCCAAGGGATACAGTAAACCTGAAGTGAGGCATCGGAATCTATAAGTAGTGTCACAGGAATGGTTCAAAACATGGTCAGTAAGAAGAGTCAGTCTTCTTGTTATTAAGTCGGCTTTGTGAATTTTGTATTTAATTCCGATGCAATTTCTGTGTTTCATCGTCAATAAGAAGGTCCAAGGGAAACAGTAAACCTGAAGTGAAGCATCGGAATCTAAAACTAGTGTCACAGGAATGGTTCAAAACATAGTCAGTAAGAAGAGTCAGTCTTCTTGTCCTTAAGGCGGCATTGTGCCTTTTGTATTTAATTCCGATGCAATTTCTGTGTTTCATCGGCATTAAGGTCAGAGGGATACAGTAATCCTAAAGTGAAGCATCGGAATCTACAACTAGTGTCACAGGAATGGTTCAAAACATAGACAGTAGGAAGAGTCAGTCTTCCTGTGCTTAAGTCGGCATTGTGCCTTTTGTATTTAATTCCGATGCAATTTCTGTGTTTCATCGTCAATAAGAAGGTCAGAGGGATACAGTAAACATGAAGTGAAGCATCGGAATCCATAACTAGTGTCACAGGAATGGTTCAAAGCATAGTCAGTAAGAACAGTCAGTCTTCTTGTACTTAAGTCGGCATTGTGCCTTTTGTGTTTAATTCCGATGCAATGTCTGTGATTCATCGTCAATAAGAAGGTCCAAGGGATACAGTAAACATGGAGTGAAGCATCGAAACCTATAACTAGTGTCACAGGGACGGTTCAAAACATAGACAGTAAAAGGAGTCAGTATTCTTGTACTGAAGTCGGCATTGTGCTCTTTGTATTTATTTCCGATGCAATTTCTGTGTTCCATCGTCAACAAGATGGTCCAAGGGATACAGTAATCTTGAAGTGAAGCATCGGAATCTATAATTAGTGTCACAGGAATGGTTCAAATCACAGTCAGTAGGAAGAGTCGGTCTTCATGTACTTAAGTTGGCATTGTGCCTTTTGTATTTAACTCCGATGCAATTTCTGTGTTTTATCGTCAATAAGAAGTTCCAAGGGATACAGTAAACCTGAAGTGAAGCATCGGAATCTATAACTAGCGTCACAGGAATGGTTCAAAACATAGACAGTAGGAAGAGTCAGTGTTCTTGTACTTTAGTCGGCACTGTGCCATTTGTATTTAATTCCGATCCAATTTCTGTGTTTCATCGTCAATAAGAAGGTCCAAGTTATACAGTAAACCTGACGTGAAGCAGCGGAATCTATAACTAGTGTCACAGGAATGGTTCAAAACATAGTCAGTAAGAGGAATCAGTCTTCTTGTACCTAAGTCGGCATTGTGCCTTTGGTATTTAACTCCGATGCAACTTCTGTGTTTCATCGTCAATAGGTAGGTCCAAGCGATACAGTAAACCGGAAGTTAAGCATCGGAATCTATAACTAGTGTCACAGGAATGGTTCAAATCATTGTCAATAAGAAGAGTCGGTCTTCATGTACATAGGTCGGCATTGTGCCATTTGTATTTAATTCCGATGCAATTTCTGTGTTTCATCGTCAATAAGAAGGTCAGAGGGATACAGTAAACCGGAAGTGAAGCATCGGAACCTATATCTAGTGTCACAGGAATGGTTCAAAGCATAGTCAGTAAGAAGAGTCAGTCTTTTTGTCCTTAAGTCGGCATTGTGCCTTTTGTATTTAATTCCGATGCAATTTCTGTGTTTCATCGTCAATAAGAAGGTCCAAGGGATACAGTAAACCTGGAGTGAAGCATCGGAATCTATAACTAGAGTCACAGTAGTGGTTCAAAACATTGACAGTAAGAAGACTCAGTCTTCTTGTACTTAAGTCGGCATTGTGCCTTTTGTATTTAATTCCGATGCAATTTTTGTGTTTCATCGTCAATATGAATGTATAAGGGATACAGTAAACTTGAAGAGAAGCATCGGAATCTTTAACTAGTGTCACTGGAATGGTTCGAAATATAGACAGTAAGAAGAGTCAGTCTTCTTGTACTTAAGTCGGCATTGTGCCTTTTGTATTTAATCCGATGCAATTTCTGTGATTCATCGTCAATAAGAAGGTCCAAGGGATACAGTAAACCAGAAGTGAAGCATCGGACTCTGTAACTAGTGTCACAGAAATGGATCAAAGCATAGACAGTAGGAAGAGTCAGTTTTCTTATTCTTAAGTCGGCATTGTGGCTATTGTATTTAATTCTGAAGCAATTTCTGTGTTTCATCGTCAATAAGAGGGACCAAGTGATACAGTAAACCTGAAGTTAAGCTTTGGAATCTATAACTAGTGTCACAGGAATGGTTCAAATCATAGACAGTAGGAAGAGTCAGTCTTCTTGTACTTAAGTCGGCATTGTGCCTTTTGTATTTAATTCCGATGCAATTTCTGTGTTTCATCGTCAATAAGATAGTCCAAGGTATACAGTAAACCTGAAGTGAAGCATCGGAATCTATAACTAGTGTCACAGGAAAGGTTCAGAACATAGTCAGTAAGAAGAGTAGGTCTCCATGTACTTAAGTCGGCAATGTGCCTTTTGTATTTAATTCCGATGCAATTTCTGTGTTTCATCGTCAATAAGAAAGTACAAGGGATACAGTAAACCTGAAGTGAAGCATCGGAATCTACACTCCTGGAAATGGAAAAAAGAACACGTTGACACCGGTGTGTCAGACCCACCATACTTGCTCCGGACACTGCGAGAGGGCTGTACAAGCAATGATCACACGCACGGCACAGCGGACACACCAGGAACCGCGGTGTTGGCCGTCGAATGGCGCTAGCTGCGCAGCATTTGTGCACCGCCGCCGTCAGTGTCAGCCAGTTTGCCGTGGCATACGGAGCTCCATCGCAGTCTTTAACATTGGTAGCATGCCGCGACAGCTTGGACGTGAACCGTATGTGCAGTTGACGGACTTTGAGCGAGGGCGTATATTGGGCATGAGGGAGGCCGGGTGGACGTACCGCCGAATTGCTCAACACGTGGGGCGTGAGGTCTCCACAGTACATCGATGTTGTCGCCAGTGGTCGGCGGAAGGTGCACGTGACCGTCGACCTGGGACCGGACCGCAGCGACGCACGGATGCACGCCAAGACCGTAGGATCCTTCGCAGTGCCGTAGGGGACCGCACCGCCACTTCCCAGCAAATTAGGGACACTGTTGCTCCTGGGGTATCGGCGAGGACCATTCGCAACCGTCTCCATGAAGCTGGGCTACGGTCCCGCACACCGTTATTCCGTCTTCCGCTCACGCCACAACATCGTGCAGCCCGCCTCCACTGGTGTCGCGACAGGCGTGAATGGAGGGACGAATGGAGACGTGTCGTCTTCAGCGATGAGAGTCGCTTCTGCCTTGGTGCCAATGATGGTAGTATGCGTGTTTGGCGCCGTGCAGGTGAGCGCCACAATCAGGACTGCATACGACCGAGGCACACAGGGCCAACACCCGGCATCATGGTGTGGGGAGCGATCTCCTACACTGGCCGTACACCACTGGTGATCGTCGAGGGGACACTGAATAGTGCACGGTACATCCAAACCCTCATCGAACCCATCGTTTTACCATTCCTAGACCGGCAAGGGAACTTGCTGTTCCAACAGGACAATGCACGTCCGCATGTATCCCGTGCCACACAACGTGCTCTAGAAGGTGTAAGTCAACTACCCTGGCCAGCAAGATCTCCGGATCTGTCCCCCATTGAGCATGTTTGGGACTGGATGAAGCGTCGTCTCACGCAGCCTGCACGTCCAGCACGAATGCTGGTCCAACTGAGGCGCCAGGTGGAAATGGCACGGCAAGCCGTTCCACAGGACTTCATCCAGCATCTCTACGATCGTCTCCATGGGAGAATAGCAGCCTGCATTGCTGCGAAAGGTGGATATACACTGTACTAGTGCCGACATTGTGCATGCTCTGTTGCCTGTGTCTATGTGCCTGTGGTTCTGTCAGTGTGATCATGTGATGTATCTGACCCCAGGAATGTGTCAATAAAGTTTCCCCTTCCTGGGACAATGAATTCACGGCGTTCTTATTTCAATTTCCAGGAGTGTATAACTAGTGTCACAGGAATGGTTCAAAACATAGACAGTAGGAAGAGTCAGTGTTCTTGTACTTAAGTCGGCATTGTGCCTTTTGTATTTAATTCTCATGCAATTTCTATGTTTCATCGTCAATAAGAAGGTCCTAAAGATACAGTAAACCTGAAGTGAAGCATCGGAATCTACAACTGGTGTCACAGGATTGGTTCTAAACATAGACAGTAAGAAGAGACAGTCTTCTTGTACTTAAGTCGGCATTGTGCCTTTTGTATTTAATTCCGATGCAATTTCTGTGTTTCACCTCAATAAGAATGTCCAAGGGATACAGTAAACCTGAAGTGAAGCATCGGAATCTATAACTAGTGTCACAGGATGGTTCAAATCATTGTCAATAAGAATAGTCGGTCATCATGTACTTAAGTCGGCAATGTGCCTTTTGTATTTAATTCCGATGCAATTTCTGTGTTTCATCGTCAATAAGAAAGTACAAGGGATACAGTAAACCTGAAGTGAAGCATCGGAATCTATAACTAGTGTCACAGGAATGGTTCAAAACATAGACAGTAGGAAGAGTCAGTGTTCTTGTACTTAAGTCGGCATTGTGCTTTATGTATTTAATTCCGATGCAATTTCTGTGTTTCATCGTCAATAAGAAGGTCCAAGGGATACAGTAAACCTGAAGTGAAGCATCGGAATCTACAACTAGTGTCACAGGATTGGTTCAAAACATAGACAGTAAGAAGAGTCAGTCTTCTTGTACTTAAGTCGGCATTGTGCCCTTTGTATTTAATTCCGATGCAATTTCTGTGTTTCATCGGCAATAAGGTCGGACTGATAGAGTAAACCTGAAGTGAAGCATCGGAATCTATAACTAGTGTCACAGCAATGGTTCAAAACATAACCAGTAAGAAGATTGAGTTTTCTTGTACTGGAATCGGTATTGTGCCTTTTGTATTTAATTCCGATGCAATTTCTGTGTTTCATCGTCAATAATAAGGTCAGAGGGATACAGTAAACCTGAAGTGAAGCATCGGAATCAAAACTAGTTTCACAGGAATAGTTCAAAATATAATCAGTAAGAAGAGTCAGTCTTCTTGTACTTAAGTCGGCATTGTGCCTTTGTATTTAATTCCGATGCAATTTCTGTGTTTCATCGTCAATAAGAAGGTCCAAGGGATACAGTAATCCTAATGTGAAGCCTCGGAATCTACAACTAGTGTCACAGGAATGGTTCAAAACATAGACAGTAGGAAGAATCAGTCTTCTTGTACTTAAGTCGGCATTGTGCCTTTTGTATTTAATTCCGATGCAATGTCTGTAATTCATCGTCAATAAGAAGGTCCAAGGGATACAGTAAACCTGAAGTGAAGCATCGAAATCTATAACTAGTGTCACAGGGACGGTTCAAAACATAGACAGTAAGAGGAGTCAGTATTCTTGTTCTGAAGTCGGCATTGTGCTCTTTGTATTTATTTCCGATGCAATTTCTGTGTTCCATCGTCAATAAGATGGTCCAAGGGATACAGTAATCTTGAAGTGAAGCTTCGGAATCTATAATTAGTGTCACAGGAAAGGTTCAAATCACAGTCAGTAGGAAGAGTCGGTCTTCATGTTCTTAAGTCGGCATTGTGCCTTTTGTATTTAACTCCGATGCAATTTCTGTGTTTTATCGTCAATAAGAAGGTCCAAGGGATACAGTAAACCTGAAGTGAAGCATCGGAATCTATAACTAGCGTCACAGGAATGGTTCAAAACATAGACAGTAGGAAGAGTCAGTGTTCTTGTACTTTAGTCGGCACTGTGCCATTTGTATTTAATTCCGATGCAATTTCTGTGTTTCATCGTCAATAAGAAGGTCCAAGTTATACAGTAAACCTGAAGTGAAGCTGCGGAATCTATAACTAGTGTCACAGGAATGGTTCAAAACATAGTCAGTAAGAGGAATCAGTCTTCTTGTACCTAAGTCGGCATTGTGCCTTTTGTATTTAACTCCGATGCAACTTCTGTGTTTCATCGTCAATTAGTAGGTCCAAGCGATACAGTAAACCGGAAGTTAAGCATCGGAATCTATAACTAGTGTCACACTAATGGATCAAAGCAATGTCAGTAAGAAGAGTCATTCTTCTTGTCCTTAAGTCGGCATTGTGCCTTTTGTAATTAATTCCGATGCAATTTCTGTGTTTCATCGTCAATAAGAATGTCCAAGGGATACAGTAAACCTGAAGTGAAGCATCGGAATCTATAACTAGTGTCACAGGAATGGTTCAAATCATTGTCAATAAGAAGAGTCGGTCTTCATGTACTTAAGTCGGCATTGTGCCTTGTGTGTTTAATTCCGATGCAATTTCTGTGTTTCATCGTCAATAAGATGGTACAAGGGATACAGTAAACCTGAAGTGAAGCATCGGAATCTATAACTGATGTCACAGGAATGGTTCAAAACATAGTCAGTAAGAAGACCCAGTCTTCTTGTACTTAATTCGGCATTGTGCCTTTCGTATTGAATTCCGATGCAATTTCTGTGCTTCACCGTCAATAAGAAGGTCAGAGGGATACAGTAAACCTGAAGTGAAGCATCGGAATCTATAACTAGTGTCACAGGAATGGTTCAAACATAGACAGTAAGATGAGTCAGTCTTCATGTACTTAAGTCGGCATTTTGCCTTTTGTATTTAATTCCGATGCAATTTCTGTGTTTCGTCGTCATAAGAAGGTCAGAGTGATACAGTAAACCGGAAGTGAGGCATCGGAATCCATAACTAGTGTCACAGGAATGGTTCAAAACATAGACAGTAGGAAGAGTTAGTCTTCTTGTACTTAAGTCGGCATTGTGCCTTTTGTATTTAATTCCTATGCAATTTCTGTGTTTCATCGTCAATAAGAGGGTCCAAGGGATACAGTAAACCAGGAGTGAAGCATCGGAATCTATAACTAGTGTCACAGGAATGGTTCAAAACATAGACAGTAAGAAGAGTCAGGCTTCTTACACTTAAGTCGACTTTGTACCTTTTCTATTTAATTCCGATGCAATTTCTGTGTTTCATCGTCAATAAGAAGGTCAGAGGGATACAATAAACCTGACGTGAAGCATCAGAATCTATGACTAGTGTCACAGGAATGGTTCATAACAAAGACAGTAAGAAGAGTCAGTCTTCATGTCCTTAAGTCGGCATTGTGCTTTTTGTACTTAATTCCGATGAAATTTCTGTGTTTCATAATCAATAAGAAGGTCCAAGGGATACAGTAAACCTGGAGTGTGTCATCGGAATCTATAACTAGTGTCACAGGAATGGTTCAAAACATAGACAGTAAAAGAGTCAGTCTTCGTGTACATAAGTCGGCATTTAGCCTTTTGTATTTAATTCCGATGCAATTTCTGTGTTTCATCGTCAATAAGAAGGTCCAAATTTTACAGTAAACCTGAGGTGAAGCATCGGAATCTATAACTAGTGTCACAGGAATGGTTCAAAACATAGTCAGTAAGAAGAGTCAGTCTTCTTGTACTTAAGTCGCCATTGTACCTTTTCTATTTAATTCTGATGCAATTTCTGTGTTTCATCGTCAATAACAAGGTACAAGGGATACAGTAAACCTGGAGTGAAGCATCGGAATCTATAACTAGTGTCAATGGAATGGTTCAATGCATAGACAGTAAAAAGAGTCAGTCTTCTTGTACTTAAGTCGGAATTGTGCCTTTTGTATTCAATTTCGATGTAATTTCTGTGTTTCATCGTCATTAAGAAGGTCAGAGGGATACAGTAAACCTGAAGTGAAGCATCGGAATCTATAGCTAGTGTCACAGGAATGGTTCAAAACATAGACAGTAGGAAGAGACAGTCTCCTTGTACTTAAGTCGGCATTGTGTCTTTTGTATTTTATTCCGATGCAATTTTGTGTTTCATCATCAATAAGAAGGTCCAAGGTATACAGTAAACCTGAAGTGAAGCATCAGAATCTATAACTAGTTTCACAGGAATGGTTCAAACATAGTCAGTAAGAAGAGTCAGTCTTCTTGTATCTAAGTCTTCATTGTGCCTTTTCAATGTAATTCCGACGCTATTTCTGTGTTTCATCGTCAATAAGAAGGTCCAAGGGATACAGTAAACTTGGAGTGAAGCATCTGAATCTATAACTATGTCACAGGAATGGTTCAAAACATAGACAGTAAGAAGAGTCAGTCTTCGTGACTTAAGTCGGCATTTTGCCTTTTGTATTTAATTCTGATGCAATTGCTGTGTTTCATCGTCAATAAGAAGGTCCAAGGGAAACAGTATACCTGAAGTGAAGCATCGGAATCTATAACTAGTGTCACAGGAATGGTTCAAAGCATAGACAGTAGGAAGAGTCAGTCTTCTTGTACTTAAGTCGGCATTGTGCTCTTTGTATTTAATTCCGATGCAATTTCTGTGTTTCATCGTCAATAAGAAGGTCAGAGGGATACAGTAAACCAGAAGTGAAGCATCGGAATCCATAACTAGTGTCACAGGAATGGTTCAAAACATAGTCAGTAAGAAGATTCAGTCTTCTTGTACTTAAGTCAGCATTGTGCCTTTTGTATTTAATTCTGATGCAAATTCTGTGTTTCATCGTCAATAAGAAGGTCCAAGGGATACAGTAAACCTGGAGTGATGCATCGGAATCTATAAGTAGTGCCACAGGGTCGGTTCAAACCATAGACAGTAAGATGTGTCAGTATTCTTGTACTTAAGTCGGCATTGTGCTTTTTGTATTTATTTCCGATGCAATTTCTGAGTTTCATCGTCAATAAGAAGGTCCAAGGGATACAGTAAACCTCA
Organism: Schistocerca piceifrons; assembly: GCF_021461385.2. Lineage (NCBI taxonomy): Eukaryota > Metazoa > Arthropoda > Insecta > Orthoptera > Acrididae > Schistocerca > Schistocerca piceifrons. Next base: position 549,292 of record NW_025728466.1, on the reverse strand, counting down.
AGTGAAGCATCGGAATCTATAACTAGTGTCACAGGAATGGTTCAAATCATAGTCAGTAGGAAGAGTCGGTCTTCATGTACTTAAGTCGGCATTGTGCCTTTTGTATGTAATTCCGATGCAATTTCTGTGTTTCATCGTCAATAAGAAGGTCCAAGGGATACAGTAGACCTGAAGTGATGCATCGGAATCTATAACTAGTGTCACAGGAATGGTTCAAAACATAGACAGTAGGAAGAGTCAGTCTTCTGTACTCATGTCGGCATTGTGCCTTTTGTATTTAATTCCGATGCAATTTCTGTGTTTCATCGTCAATAAGAAGGTCCAAGGCATACAGTAAACCTGAAGTGAAGCATCGGAATCTATAACTAGTGTCACAGGAATGGTTCAAAACATAGTCAGTAAGAAGAGTCAGTCTTCTTGTACTTAAGTCGGCATTGTACCTTTTCTATTTAATTCCGATGCAATTTCTGTGTCTCATCATCAATAAGAAGGTCAGAGGGATACTGTAAACCAGAAGTGAAGCATCGGAATCCATAACTAGTGTCACTGGAATGGTTCAAAACATAGTCAGTAAAAAGATTCAGTCTTCTTGTACTTAAGTCGGCATTGTGCCTTTTGTATTTAATTCTGATGCAATTTCTGTGTTTCATCGTCAATAAGAAGGTCCAAGGTATACAGTAAACCTGGAGTGAAGCTTCGGAATCTATAAGTGGTGTCACAGGGACAGTTCAAAACATAGCCAGTGAGATGATTTAGTATTCTTGTACTTAAGTCGGCATTGTGTTTTTGTATTTATTTCCGATGCAATTTCTGTGTTTCATCGTCAATAAGAAGGTCCATGGCATACAGTAAACCTGAAGTGAGGCATTGGAATCTATAACTAGTGTCACAGGAATGGTTCAAAACATAGTCAGTAAGAAGAGTCAGTCTTCTTGTACTTGAGTCGGCATTGTACCTTTTCTATTTAATTCCGATGCAATTTCTGTGTTTCATCATCAATTAGAAGGTCCAAGGGATACAGTAAACCTGGAGTGATGCATCGGAATCTATAACTAGTGTCACAGGAATGGTTCAAAACATAGTCAGTAAGAAGAGTCAGTCTTCTTGTCCTTAAGTCGGCATAGTGCCTTTGGTATTTAATTCCGATGCAATTTCTGTGTTTCATCGTCAATAAGACGGTCAGAGGGATACAGTAAACCAGAAGTGAAGCATCGGAATCCATAACTAGTGTCACAGGAATGGTTCAAAACATAGTCAGTAAGAAGATTCAGTCTTGTTGTACTTAAGTCAGCATTGTGCCTTTTTTATTTAATTCTGATGCAAATTCTGTGTTTCATCGTCAATAAGAAGGTCCAAGGGATACAGTAAACCTGGAGTGATGCATCGGAATCTATAAGTAGTGCCACAGGGTCGGTTCAAACCATAGACAGTAAGATGTGTCAGTGTTCTTGTACTTAAGTCGGCATTGTGCTTTTTGTATTTATTTCCGATGCAATTTCTGAGCTTCATCGTCAATAAGAAGGTCCAAGGGATACAGTAAACCTCAAGTGAAGCATCGGAATCTATAACTAGGTTCACAGGAATGGTTCAAATCATAGTCAGTAGGAAGAGTCGGTCTTCATGTACTTAAGTCGGCATTGTGCCTTTTGTATGTAATTCCGATGCAATTTCTGTGTTTCATCGTCAATAAGAAGGTCCAAGGGATACAGTAGACCTGAAGTGATGCATCGGAATCTATAACTAGTGTCACAGGAATGGTTCAAAACATAGACAGTAGGAAGAGTCAGTCTTCTGTACTCATGTCGGCATTGTGCCTTTTGTATTTAATTCCGATGCAATTTCTGTGTTTCATCGTCAATAAGAAGGTCCAAGGCATACAGTAAACCTGAAGTGAAGCATCGGAATCTATAACTAGTGTCACAGGAATGGTTCAAAACATAGTCAGTAAGAAGAGTCAGTCTTCTTGTACTTAAGTCGGCATTGTACCTTTTCTATTTAATTCCGATGCAATTTCGGTGATTCATCGTCAAAAAGAAGGTCCAAGGGATACAGTAAACCTGGAGTGATGCATCGGAATCTATAAGTATTGTCACAGGAATGGTTCAAATTATAGACAGTAAGAAGAGTCAGTCTTCTTGTACTTAAGTCGACATTGTGCCTTTTCTATTTAATTCCGATGCAATTTCTGTGTCTCATCATCAATAAGAAGGTCAGAGGGATACTGTAAACCAGAAGTGAAGCATCGGAATCCATAACTAGTGTCACTGGAATGGTTCAAAACATAGTCAGTAAAAAGATTCAGTCTTCTTGTACTTAAGTCGGCATTGTGCCTTTTGTATTTAATTCTGATGCAATTTCTGTGTTTCATCGTCAATAAGAAGGTCCAAGGTATACAGTAAACCTGGAGTGAAGCTTCGGAATCTATAAGTAGTGTCACAGGGACAGTTCAAAACATAGACAGTGAGATGATTTAGTATTCTTGTACTTAAGTCGGCATTGTGTTTTTGTATTTATTTCCGATGCAATTTCTGTGTTTCATCGTCAATAAGAAGGTCCAAGGCATACAGTAAACCTGAAGTGAGGCATTGGAATCTATAACTAGTGTCACAGGAATGGTTCAAAACATAGTCAGTAAGAAGAGTCAGTCTTCTTGTACTTGACTCGGCATTGTACCTTTTCTATTTAATTCCGATGCAATTTCTGTGTTTCATCATCAATTAGAAGGTCCAAGGGATACAGTAAACCTGCAGTGATGCATCGGAATCTATAACTAGTGTCACAGGAATGGTTCAAAACATAGTCAGTAAGAAGAGTCAGTCTTCTTGTCCTTAAGTCGGCATAGTGCCTTTGGTATTTAATTCCGATGCAATTTCTGTGTTTCATCGTCAATAAGAAGGTCCAAGGGATACAGTAAACCTGGAGTGAAGCATCGGAATCTATAACTAGGGTCACAGGAATGGTTCAAAACATAGACAGTAAGAAGAGTCAGTCTTCTTGTACTTAATTCTGCATTGTGCCTTTTGTATTTAATTCCGATGCAATTTCTATGTTTCGTCGTCAATAAGAAGATCCAAGGGATACAGTAAACCTGAAGTGAAGCATCGGAATTTATAACTAGTGTCACAGGAATGGTCCAAAACAAAGTCAGCAAGAACAGTCAGTCTTCTTGTCCTTAAGTCGGCATTGAGCTTTTGTATTTAATTCCGATGCAATTTCTGTGTTTAATCGTCAATAAGAAGGTCCAAGGGATACAGTAAACCTGAAGTGAAGCATCGGAATCTATAACTAGAGTCACAGTAGTGGTTCAAAACATGGACAGCAAGAAGAGTCAGTCTTCTTGTACTTAAGTCGGGATTGTGCCTTTTGTATTTAATTCCAATGCAATTTCTGTTTTTCATCGTCAATAAGAAGGTCTAAGGGATACAGTAAACCTGGAGTGAAGCATCGGAATCTATAACTAGTGTCACAGGAATGGTTCAAACATAGACAGTAAGAAGAGTCAGACTTCTTGTACTTAAGTCGACTTTGTGCCTTTTCTATTTAATTCCGATGCAATTTCTGTTTTGCATCGATAATAAGAAGGTCAGATGGATACAGTAAATCTGGAGTGAATCATCGGAATCTATAACTAGTGTCACAGGAAGGGTTCAAACATAGTTAGTAAGAAGAGTCAGTCTTCTTGTACTTAAGTCGGCATTGTGCCTTTTCTATTTAATTCCGATGCAATTTCTGTGTTTCATCGTCAATAAGAAGGTCAGAGGGATAATATAAACCTGAAGTGAAGCATCAGAATCTATAACTAGTGTCACAGGAATGGTTCAAAACAAAGTCAGTAAGAAGAGTCAGTCTTCTTGTTCTTAAGTCGGCGTTGTGCCTTTTGTATTTAATTCCGATGAAATTTCTGTGTTTCATCGTCAATAAGAAGGTCCAAGGGATACAGTAAACCTGGAGTGTATCATCGGAATCTATAACTAGTGTCACAGGAATGGTTCAAACATAGACAGTAAGAAGAGTCAGTCTTCGTGTACATTAGTCGGCATTTAGACTTTTGTATTTAATTCCGATGCAATTTCTGTGTTTCATCATCTATAAGAAGGTGCAAGGCTTACAGTAAACCTGAGGTGAAGCATCGGAATCTATATGTTTTGACCATTCCTGCGACACTAGTTAGTCAGTATGACGAGTCAGTCTTCTTGCACTTAAGTCGGCATTGTACCTTTTCTATTTAATTCTGATGCAATTTCTGTGTTTCATCGTCAATAACAAAGTCCAAGGGATACAGTAAACCTGGAGTGAAGCATCGGAATCTATAACTAGTGTCACAGGAATGGTTCAAAACGTAGGGAGTAAGAAGAGTCAGACCTCTTGTACTTAAGTCGTCATTGTGCCTTTTCTATTTAATTCCGAAGCAATTTCTGTGTTTCATCGTCAATAAGAAGGTCAGAGGGATACAATAAACCTGAAGTGAAGCATCGGAATCTATAACTAGTGTCACAGGAATGGTTCAAACAAAGTCAGTAAGAACAGTCAGTCTTCTTGTCCTTAAGTCGGCATTGTGCCTTTTGTATTTACTTCCGATGCAATTTCTTTGTTTCATCGTCAATAAGGAGGTCCAAGGGATACAGTAAACCTGGAGTGAAGCATCGGAATCTATAACTAGTGTCACAGGAATGGTCTAAAGCATAGACAGTAAGAAGAGTCAGTCTTCGTGTACTTAAGTCGGCATTTTGCCTTTTGTATTTAATTCTGATGCAATTGCTGTGTTTCATCGTAAATAAGAAGGTCCATGGGATACAGTAAACCTGAAGTGAAGCAACGGAATCTATAACTAGTGTCACAGGAATGGTTCAAAACATAGTCAGTAAGATGAGTCAGTCTTCTTGTACTTTACTCGGCATTGTGCCTTTTCTACTAAATTCCGATGCAATTTCTGTGATTCATCGTCAATAAGAGGGCCCAAGGGTTACACGAAAACCTGAAGTGAAGCATCGGACACTATAACTAGTGTCACAGAAATGGTTCAAAACATAGACAGTAGAAGAGTCAGTCTTCTTGTACTTAAGCCGGCATTGTGCCTTTTGTATTTAATTCCGATGCAATTTCTATGTTTCAACGTCAATAAGAAGGTCCAAGGGAAACAGTATACCTGAAGTGGAGCATCGGAATCCATAACTAGTGTCACAGCAATGGATCAAAACATAGTAAGAGGAGTCAGTCTTCTTGTCCTTAAGTCGGCATTGTGCCTTTTGTATTTAATTCCGTTCCAATTTCTGTGTTTCATCGGCAAAAAGGTCAAAGGGATACAGTAAACCTGAAGTGAAGCATCAGAATCTATAACTAGTGTCACAGGAGTGGTTCAAAACATAGACAGCAGGAAGAATCAGTCTTCTTGTACTTAATTCGGCATTGTGCATTTTGTATTTATTTCCGATGCAATTTCTGTGTTTCATCGACAATAAGAAGGTCAGAGAGATACAATAAACCTGAAGTGGAGCATCGGAATCCATAAGTAGTGTCACAGCAATGGTTCAAAACAAAGTCAGTAAGAAGAGTCAGTCTTCTTGTCCTTAAGTCGGCATTGTGCCTTTTGTATTTAATTCCGTTCCAATTGATGTGTTTCATCGGCAATAAGGTCAAAGGGATACAGTAAACCTGAAGTGAAGCATCGGAATCTGTAACTAGTGTCACAGGAATGGTTCAAAACATCGACAGTGGGAAGAATCAGTCTTCTTGTACTTAAGTCGGCATTGTGCCTTTTGTATTTATTTCTGAAGCAATTTCTGTGTTTCATCGGCAATAAGAAGGCCCAAGGGATACAGTAAACCTGGAGTGAAGTATCGGAATCTATAAGTAGTGTCACAGGGACGATTCAAAACATAGACAGTAAGATGAGTCAGTATTCTTGTACTTAAGTCGGCATTGTGCTTTTTGTATTTATTTCCAATGCAATTTCTGTGGTTCATCGTCAATAAGAAGGTCCAAGGGATACAGTAAACTTCAAGTGAAGCATCGGAATCTATAACTAGTGTCACAGGAATGGTTCAAATCATAGTCAGTAGGAAGAGTCGGTCTTCATGTACTTAAGTCGGCATTGTGCCTTTTGTATGTAATTTCGATGCAATCTCTGTGTTTCATCGTCAATAAGAAGGTCCAAGGGATACAGTAAACCCGGAGTGATGCATCGGAATCTATAACTAGTGTCGCAGGAATGGTTCAAAACATAGAGAGTAAGAAGAGTCATTCTTCTTTTACTTAAGTCGACATTGTGCCTTTTCTATTTAATTCCGATGCAATTTCTGTGTTTCATCATCAATAAGAAGGTCAGAGGGATACAATAAACCTGAAGTGAAGCATCGGAATCTATAACTAGTGTCACAGGAATGGTTCAAAATATAGTCAGTAAGAAGAGTCAGTCTTCTCGTACTTAAGTCGGCATTGTACGTTTTCTATTTAATTCCGATGCAATTTCTGTGATTCATCGTCAATAAGAAGTCCCAAGGGTTACAGAAAACCTGACGTGAAGCATCGGACTCTATAACTAGTGTCACAGAAATGGTTCAAATCATAGACAGTAGAAGAGTCGGTCTTCTTGTACTTAAGTCGGCATTGTGCCTTTTGTATTTAATTCCGATGCAATTTCTGTGTTTCATCGTCAAAAAGAAGGTCCAAGGGAAACAGTATACCTGAAGCGAAACATCGGAATCTATATCTAGTGTCACAGGAATGGTTCAAAACGTAGTCAGTAAGAAGAGTCAGTCTTCTTGTCCTTAAGTCGGCATTGTGCCTTTTGTATTTAATTCCGTTCCAATTTCTGTGTTTCATCAGCAATAAGGTCAAAGGGATACAGTAAACCTGAAGTGAAGCATCAGAATCTATAACTAGTGTCACAGGAATGGTTCAAATTATAGTCAGTAGGAAGAGTCGGTCTTCATGTACTTAAGTCGGCATTGTGCCTTTTGTATGTAAATCCGATGCAATTTCTGTGTTTCATCGTCAATAAGAAGGTCCAAGGGATACAGTACACCTGAAGTGAAGCATCGGAATCTATAACTAGTGTCACAGGAATGGTTCAAAACATAGACAGTAGGAAGAGTCAGTCTTCTTGTACTTAAGTCGGCATTGTGCCTTTTGTATTTAATTCCGATGCAATTTCTGTGTTTCATCGTCAATAAGAAGGTCCAGGGCATACAGTAAACCTGAAGTGAAGCATCGGAATCTATAACTAGTGTCACAGGAATGGTTCAAACATAGTCAGTAAGAAGAGTCAGTCTTCTTGTCCTTAAGTCGGCATTGTGCCTTTTGTATTTAAGTCCGATGCAATTTCTGTGTTTCATCGTCAATAAGAAGGTCCAAGGGATACAGTAAACCTGTAGTGAAGCATCGGAATATATAATTAGTGTCACAGGAATGGTTCAAAACATAGACAGTAAGAAGAGTCAATCTTCTTGTACTTAATTCTGCATTGTGCCTTTTGTATTTAATTCTGATGCAATTTCTGTGTTTCATCGTCAATAAGAATGTCCAAGGGATACAGTAAACCTGAAGTGAAGCATCGGAATTCATAACTAGTGTCACAGGAATGGTTCAAAACATAGTCAGTAAGGAGAGTCAGTCTTCTTGTACTTAAGTCGGCATTGTGCCTTTTGAGTTTAATTCCGATGCAATTTTTGTGTTTCATCGTCAATAAGAAGGACCAAGGGATACAGTAAACCTTGAGTGAAGCATCGGAATCTATAACTAGTGTCACAGGGATAGTTCAAAACATAGACAGTAAGAAGAGTCAGTCTTCTTGTACTTAAGTCGGCATTGTGCCTTTTCTATTTAATTCCGATGCAATTTCTGGGTTTCATCGTCAATAAGAAGGTCAGAGGGATACAGTAAACTTGAAGTGAAGCATCGGAATCTATAGCTGGTGTCACAGGAATGTTTCAAAACATAGACAGTATGAAGAGTCAGTCTTCTTGTACTTAAGTCGGCATTGTTCCCTTTCTATTTAATTCCGATGCAATTCCTGTGTTTCATCGTCAATAAGAAGGTCAGAGGGATATAGTAATCCTGAAGTGAAGCATCGGAATCTATAACTAGTGTGACAGGAATGTTTCAAAACATAGTCAGTAAGAAGAGTCAGTCTTCTTGTACTTAAGTCGGCATTGTGCCTTTTCTATTTAATTCCGATGCAATTTCTGTGTTTCATCGTCAATAAGAAGGTCCAAGGGATATAGTAAACCTGGAGTGAAGCACCGAAATCTATAACTAGTGTCACAGGAATGGTTCAAAACATAGTCAGTAAGTAGAGTCAGTCTTCTTGTACTTACGTCCATATTGCGCCTTTTCTATTTAATTCCGATGCTATTTCAGTGTTTCATCGTCAATAAGAAGGTCAGAGGGATACAATAAACCTGAAGTGAAGCATCGGAATCTATAACCAGGGTCACAGGAATGGTTCAAAACAAAGTCAGTAAGATGAGTCAGTCTTCTTGCACTTAATTCTGCTTTGTGCCTTTTGTATTTAATTCCGATGCAATTTCTGTGTTTCATCGTCAACAAGAAGGACCAAGGGAAGCAGTAAACCTGAAGTGAAGCATCGGAATCTATAACTAGTGTTACAGGAATGGTTCAAAACATAATCAGTAAGAAGAGTCAGTCTTCTTGTACTTAAGTCGGCATTGTGCTTTTTGTATTTAATTCCGATGCTATTTCTGTGTTTCATCGTGAATAAGAATGTTCAAGGGATACAGTAAATATGAAGTGAAGCCTCGGAATCTATAACTAGTGTCACAGGGATGGTTCAAAACATAGACAGTAAGAAGAGTCAGTCTTCTTGTACTTAAGTCGGCATTGTGCCTTTTCTATTTAATTCCGATGCAATTTCTGTGTTTCATCGTCAATAAGAAGGTCCAAGGGATACAATAAACCTGAAGTGAAGCATCGGAATTTATAACTAGTGTGACACGAATGGTTCAAAACATAGTCAGTAAGGAGAGTCAGTCTTCTTGTACTTAAGTCGGCATTGTGCCTTTTGTATTTAATTCCGATGCAATTTCTGTGTTTCATCGTCAACAAGAAGGACCAAGGGATACAGTAAACCTGGAGTGAAGCATCGGAATCTATAACTAGTGTCACAGGGATGGTTCAAAACATAGACAGTAAGAAGAGTCAGTCTTCTTGTACTTAAGTCGGCATTGTGCCTTTTCTATTTAATTCCGATGCAATTTCTGTGTTTCATCGTCAATAAGAAGGTCAGAGGGATACAGTAATCCTGAAGTGAAGCATCGGAATCTATAACTAGTGTCACAAAAATGGTTCAAAACATAGTGAGTAAGAAGAGTCAGTCTTCTTGTACTTAAGTCGGCATTGTGCCTTTTTTATTAAATTCCGATGCAATTCCTGTGTTTCATCGTCAATACGAAGGTCCATGGGATACAGTAAACCTGGAGTGAAGTATCACTATCTATAACTAGTGTCACAGGAATGGTTCAAAACATAGACAGTAAGAAGCGTCAGTCTTCTTGTACTTACGTCGACATTGTGCCTTTTCTATTTAATTCCGATGCAATATCTGTGTTTCATCGTCAATAAAAAGGTCAGAGGTATACAATAAACCTGAAGTGAAGCATCGGAATCGATAGCTAGTGTCACAGGAATGGTACAAATCATAGTCAGTAAGAAGAGTCAGTCTTCTTGTCCTTAAGTCGGCATTGTGCCTTTTGTATTTAATTCCGATGCAATTATGTGTTTCATCGTCAATAAGAAGGTCCAAGGGATACAGTAAACCTGTAGTGAAGCATCGGAATTCATAACTAGTGTCACAGGAATGGTTCAAAACATAGTCAGTAAGGAGAGTCAGTCTTCTTGTACTTAAGTCGGCATTGTGCCTTTTGGGTTTAATTCCGATGCAATTTTTGTTTTTCATCGTCAATAAGAAGGTCCAAGGGATACAGTAAACCTGGAGTGAAGCATCGGAATCTATAACTAGTGTCACAGGGATAGTTCAAAACATAGACAGTAAGAAGAGTCAGTCTTCTTGTACTTAAGTCGGCATTGTGCCTTTTCTATTTAATTCCGATGCAATTTCTGTGTTTCATCGTCAATAAGAAGGGCTGAGGGATACAGTAATCCTAAAGTGAAGCATCGGAATCTATAACTAGTGTCACAGGAATGGTTCAAAACAAAGTCAGTAAGAAGAGCCAGTCCTCTTGTCCTTAAGTCGGCATTGTGATTTTTGTATTTAATTCCGATGCAATTTCTGTGTTTCATCGTCAATAAGAAGGTCCAAGGGATACAGTAAACCTGGAGTGTAGCATCGGAATCTATAACTAGTTTTAGAGGAATGGTTCAAAGCATAGACAGTAAGAAGAGTCAGTCTTCGTGTACCTAAGTCGGCATTTTGCCTTTTGTGTTTAATTCCGATGCAATTTTTGTTTTTCATCGTCAATAAGAAGGTCCAAGGGATACAGTAAACCTGGAGTGAAGCATCGGAATCTATAACTAGTGTCACAGGGATAGTTCAAAACATAGACAGTAAGAAGAGTCAGTCTTCTTGCACTTAAGTCGGCATTGTGCCTTTTCTATTTAATTCCGATGCAATTTCTGTGTTTCATCGTCAATAAGAAGGGCTGAGGGATACAGTAATCCTAAAGTGAAGCATCGGAATCTATAACTAGTGTCACAGGAATGGTTCAAAACAAAGTCAGTAAGAAGAGCCAGTCCTCTTGTCCTTAACTCGGCATTGTGTCTTTTGTATTTAATTCCGATGCAATTTCTGTGTTTCATCGTCAATAAGAAGGTCCAAGGGATACAGTAAACCTGGAGTGTAGCATCGGAATCTATAACTAGTTTTAGAGGAATGGTTCAAAGCATAGACAGTAAGAAGAGTCAGTCTTCGTGTACCTAAGTCGGCATTTTGCCTTTTGTGTTTAATTCCGATTTAATTTCTGTGTTTAATCGTCAATAAGAAGGTCCAAGGGATACAGTAAACCTGAGGTGAAGCATCGGAATTTATAACTAGCGTCACAGGAATGGTTCAAAACATAGTCAGTAAGGAGAGTCAGTCTTCTTGTACTGAAGTCGGCATTGTGCCTTTTGAGTTTAATTCCGATGCAATTTTTGTTTTTCATCGTCAATAAGAAGGTCCAAGGGATACAGTAAACCTGGAGTGAAGCATCGGAATCTATAACTAGTGTCACAGGGATAGTTCAAAGCATAGACAGTAAGAAGAGTCAGTCTTCTTGTACTTAAGTCGGCATTGTGCCTTTTCTATTTAATTCCGATGCAATTTCTGTGTTTCATCGTCAATAAGAAGGGCTGAGGGATACAGTAATCCTAAAGTGAAGCATCGGAATCTATAACTAGTGTCACAGGAATGGTTCAAAACAAAGTCAGTAAGAAGAGCCAGTCCTCTTGTCCTTAAGTCGGCATTGTGACTTTTGTATTTAATTCCGATGCAATTTCTGTGTTTCATCGTCAATAAGAAGGTCCAAGGGATACAGTAAACCTGGAGTGTAGCATCGGAATCTATAACTAGTTTTAGAGGAATGGTTCAAAGCATAGACAGTAAGAAGAGTCAGTCTTCGTGTACCTAAGTCGGCATTTTGCCTTTTGTGTTTAATTCCGATTTAATTTCTGTGTTTAATCGTCAATAAGAAGGTCCAAGGGATACAGTAAACCTGAGGTGAAGCATCGGAATTTATAACTAGTGTCACAGGAATGGTTCAAACATAGTCAGTAAAAAGAGTCAGTCTTCTTTTACTTAAGTCGGCATTGTACCTTCTCTATTTAATTTCGATGCAATTTCTGTGTTTCATCGTCAATGACAAGGTTCAAGGGATACAGTAAACCTGGAGTGAAGCATCGGAATCTATAACTAGTGTCAATGGAATGGTAAAATTCATAGACACTAATAAGAATTAGTCTTCTTGTACTTAAGTCGGCATTGTGACTTTTGTATTTAACTCCGATGCAATATCTGTGTTTCATCGTCAATAAGAAGGCAGAGGGGTACAGTAAACCTGAAGTAAAGCATCGGAATCTATAGATAGTGTCACAGGAATGGTTCAACACATAGTCAGTAAGAAGAGTCAGACTTCTTGTCCTTAAGTCGGCATTGTGCCTTTTGTATTTAATTCCGATGCAATTTCTGTATTTCATCATCAATAAGAAGGTCCAAGGGATACATTAAACCTGGAGTGGGGCATCGGAATCTATAACTAGTGTCACAGGAATGGTTCAAAACATAGACAGTAAGAAGAGTCAGTCTCCTTGTACTTAATTCTGCACTGTGCCTTTTGAATTTAATTACGATGCAATTTCAGTGTTTCATCGTCAATAAGAAGGTCCAAGGGATATAGTAAACCTGAAGTGAAGCATCGGAATTTATAACTAGTGTCACAGGAATGATTCAAAACATAGTCAGTAAGAAGAGTCAGTCTTCTTGTACATAAGTCCGCATTGTGCCTTTTCTATTTAATTCCGATGCAATTTCTGTGTTTCATCGTCAATAAGAAGGACCAAGGGATACAGTAAACCTGGAGTGAAGCATCGGAGCCTATAAGTAGTGGCACAAATCTGGTTCAAAAATAGACAGTAATAAGAGTCAGTCTTTTTGGACTTAATTCGGCATTGTGCCGTTTGCATTTAATTCCGATGCAATTTCTGTGTTTCATCATCAGTAAGAAGGTCAGAGGGATACAGTAAACCTGAAGTGAAGCATCGGAATCCATAACTAGTGTCACAGGAATGGTTCAAAACATAGTCAGTAAGAAGAGTTAGTCTTCTTGTACTTATGTCGGCATTGTGCTTTTTGTATTTAATTCCGATGCAATTTCTGTGTTTCATCCTCAATATGAAGGTCCAAGGGATACAGTAAACGTGGACTGAAGCATCGGAATCTGTAGCTAGTGTCACAGGAATGGTTCAAATCATAGACAGTAAGAAGAGTCAGTCTTCGTGTACTTCAGTCGGCATTTTGCCTTTTGTATTTAATTCCGATGCAATTTTTGTGTTTCATCGTCAAGAAGAAGGTCCAAGGGATACAGTACACCTGAAGTGAAGCATCGGGATCTATAAGTGGTGTCACAGGAATCGTTCAAAACATAGTCAGTAAGAAGAGTCAGTCATCTTGTACTTAAGTCGGCATAGTGCTTTTTCTATTTAATTCCGATGCAATTTGTGTGTTTCATCGTCAATAAGAAGGTCCAAGGGATACAGTAAACCTGGAATGAAGCATCGGAATCTATAAATAGTGTCAATGGTATGGTTCAAAACATAGACAGTAAGAAGAGTCAGTCTTCTTGTACTTAAGTCGGCATTGTGCCGTTTGTATTTAATTGCGATGCAATTTCTGTGTTTCAACGTCATTAAGAAGGTCAGAGGGATACAGTAAACCTGAAGAAAAGCATCGGAATCTATAGCTAGTGTCACAGGAATGGTTCAAATCATAGTCAGTAAGAAGAGTCAGTCTTCTTGTACTTAAGTCGGCATTGTGCCTTTTCTATTTAATTCCGATGCAATTTCTGTGTTTCATCGTCAATAAGAAGGTCGGAGGGACACAGTAATCCTGAAGTGTAGCATCGGAATCTATAACAAGTGTCACAGGAATGGTTCAAAACAAAGTCAGTAAGAAGAGTCAGTCTTCTTGTACTTAAGTCGGCATTGTGCCTTTTGTATTTAATTCCGATGCAATTTCTGTGTTTCATCGTCAATAAGAAGGTCCAAGGGATACAGTAAAACTGAAGTGAAGCATCGGAATTCATAACTAGTGTCACAGGAATGGTTCAAAACATAGTCAGTTAGGAGAGTCAGTCTTCTTGTACTTAAGTCGGCATTGTGCCTTTTGAGTTTAATTCCGATGCAATTTTTGTGTTTCATCGTCAATAAGAAGGCCAAGGGATACAGTAAACCTGGAGTGAAGCATCGGAATCTATAACTAGTGTCACAGGGATAGTTCAAAACATAGACAGTAAGAAGAGTCAGTCTTCTTGTACTTAAGTCGGCATTGTGCCTTTTCTATTTAATTCCGATGCAATTTCTGTGTTTCGTCGTCAATAAGAAGGTCAGAGGGATACAGTAAACTTGAAGTGAAGCATCGGAATCTATAGCTAGTGTCACAGGAATGTTTCAAAACATAGACAGTATGAAGAGTCAGTCTTCTTGTACTTAAGTCGGCATTGTTCCCTTTCTATTTAATTCCGATGCAATTCCTGTGTTTCATCGTCAATAAGAAGGTCAGAGGGATATAGTAATCCTGAAGTGAAGCATCGGAATCTATAACTAGTGTCACAGGAATGTTTCAAAACATAGTCAGTAAGAAGAGTCAGTCTTCTTGTACTTAAGTCGGCATTGTGCCTTTTCTATTTAATTCCGATACAATTTCTGTGTTTCATCGTCAATAAGAAGGTCCAAGGGATATAGTAAACCTGGAGTGAAGCATCGGAATCTATAACTAGTGTCACAGGAATGGTTCAAAACATAGTCAGTAAGTAGAGTCAGTCTTCTGGTAGTTACGTCGACATTGCGCCTTTTCTATTTAATTCCGATGCTATTTCAGTGTTTCATCGTCAATAAGAAGGTCAGAGGGATACAATAAACCTGAAGTGAAGCATCGGAATCTATAACCAGTGTCACAGGAATGGTTCAAAACAAAGTCAGTAAGATGAGTCAGTCATCTTGCACTTAATTCTGCTTTGTGCCTTTTGTATTTATATCCGACGAAATTTCTGTGTTTCATCGTCAACAAGAAGGACCAAGGGAAACAGTAAACCTGAAGTGAAGCATCGGAATCTATAACTAGTGTTACAGGAATGGTTCAAAACATAGTCAGTTAAAAGAGTCAGTCTTCTTGTACTTAAGTCGGCATTGTGCTTTTTGTATTTAATTCCGATACTATTTCTGTGTTTCATCGTGAATAAGAATGTCCAAGGGATACAGTAAATATGAAGTGAAGCCTCGGAATCTATAACTAGTGTCACAGGGATGGTTCAAAACATAGACAGTAAGAAGAGTCAGTCTTCTTGTACTTAAGTCGGCATTGTGATTTTTCTATTTAATTCCGATGCAATTTCTGTGTTTCATCGTCAATAAGAAGGTCAGAGGGATACAGTAATCCTGAAGTGAAGCATCGGAATCTATAACTAGTGTCACAAAAATGGTTCAAAACATAGTCAGTAAGAAGAGTCAGTCTTCTTGTACTTAAGTCGGCATTGTGCCTTTTTTATTTAATTCCGATGCAATTCCTGTGTTTCATCGTCAATACGAAGGTCCATGGGATACAGTAAACCTGGAGTGAAGTATCACAATCTATAACTAGTGTCACAGGAATGGTTCAAAACATAGTCAGTAAGGACAGTCAGTCTTCTTGTACTTAAGTCGGCATTGTGCCTTTTGAGTTTAATTCCGATGTAATTTTTGTGTTTCATCGTCAATAAGAAGGACCAAGGGATACAGTAAACCTGGGGTGAAGCATCGGAATCTATAACTAGTGTCACAGGGATAGTTCAAATCATAGACAGTAAGAAGAGTCAGTCTTCTTGTACTTAAGTCGGCATTGTGCCTTTTCTATTTAATTACGATGCAATTTCTGTGTTTCATGTTCAATAAGAAGGGCTGAGGGATACAGTAATCCTAAAGTGAAGCATCGGAATCTATAACTAGTGTCACAGGAATGGTTAAAACAAAGTCAGTAAGAAGAGCCAGTCCTCTTGTCCTTAAGTCGGCATTGTGCCTTTTGTATTTAATTCCGATGCAATTTCTGTGTTTCATCGTCAATATGAAGGTTCAAGGGATACAGTAAACCTGGAGTGTAGCATCGGAATCTATAACTAGTTTTAGAGGAATGGTTCAAAGCATAGACAGTAAGAAGAGTCAGTCTTCGTGTACCTAAGTCGGCATTTTGCCTTTTGTGTTTAATTCCGATGCAATTTCTGTATTTCATCATCAATAAGAAGGTCCAAGGGATACAGTAAACCTGGAATGAAGCATCGGAATCTATAACTAGTGTCAATGGTATGGTTCAAAACATAGACAGTAAGAAGAGTCAGTCTTCTTGTACTTAAGTCGGCATTGTGCCTTTTGTATTTAATTACGATGCAATTTCTGTTTTTCAACGTCATTAAGAAGGTCAGGGGGATACAGTAAACCTGAAGATAAGCATCGGAATCTATAGCTAGTGTCACAGGAATGGTTCAAATCATAGTCAGTAAGAAGAGTCAGTCTTCTTGTACTTAAGTCGGCATTGTGCCTTTTCTATTTAATTCCGATGCAATTTCTGTGTTTCATCGTCAGTAAGAAGGTCGGAGGGATACAGTAATCCTGAAGTGTAGCATCGGAATCTATAACTAGTGTCACAGGAATGGTTCAAAACAAAGTCAGTAAGAAGAGTCAGTCTTCTTGTACTTGAGTCGGCATTGTGCCTTTTGTATTTAATTCCGATGCAATTTCTGTGTTTCATCGTCAATAAGAAGGACCAAGGGATACAGTAAACCTGGAGTGAAGCATCGGAGTCTATAACTAGTGTCACAGGACTGGTTCAAAAATAGACAGTAATAAGAGTCAGTCTTCTTGAACTTAATTCGGCATTGTGCCTTTTGTATTTAATTCCGATGCCATTTCTGTGTTTCATCGTCAATACGAAGGTCAGAGGGATACAGTAAACCTGAAGTGAAGCATCGGAATCCATAACTAGCGTCACAGGAATGGTTGCAAACATAGTCAGTGAGAAGAGTTATTCTTCTTGTACTTAAGTCGGCATTGTGCCTTTTGTATTTAATTCCGATACAATTTCTGTGTTTCGTCGTCAATAAGAAAATCCGAGGGATATAGCAAACCTGGAGTGAAGCATCGGAATCTGTAACTAGTGTCACAGGAATGGTTCAAATCATAGACAGTAAGAAGAGTCAGTCTTCGTGTACTTCAGTCGGCATTTTGCCTTTTGTATTTTATTCCGATGCAATTTATGTGTTTCATCGGCAATAAGAAGGTCCAAGGGATACAGTAAACCTGAGGTGAAGCATCGGAATCTATAACTAGTGTCACAGGAATGGTTCAAACATAGTCAGTAAGAAAAGTCAGTCTTCTTGTACTTAAGTCGGCATTGTACATTTTTCTATTTAATTCCGATGCAATTTCTGTTTTTCATCGTCAATAACAAGGTCCAAGGGATACAGTAAACCTGGATTGAAGCATCGGAATCTATAACTAGTGTCAATGGAATGTTTCAAAACATAGACAGTAAGAAGAGTCAGTCTTCTTGTACTTAAGTCGGCATTGTGCCTTTTGTATTTAATTCCGATGCAATTTCTGTGTTTCATCGTCAATAAGAGGGTCAGAGCGGTACAGTAAACCTGAAGTGAAGCATCGGAAATTATAGCTACTGTCACAGGAATGGTTAAAAACATAGTCAGTAAGAAGAGTCAGACTTCTTGTCGTTAAGTCGGCATTGTGCCTATTGTATTTAATTCCGATGCAATTTCTGTGTTTCATCAGCATTAAGAAGGTCCAAGGGATACAGTAAACCTGGAGTGAAGCATCGGAATCCATAACTAGTGTCACAGGAATGGTTCCAAACATAAACAGTAAGAAGAGTCAGTCTTCTTGTCCTTAATTCTGCACTGTGCCTTTTGTATTTAATTCCGATGAAATTTCTGTGTTTCATCGTCAATAAGAAGGTCCAAGGGACATAGTAAACCTGAAGTGAAGCATCGGAATTCATAACTAGTGTCACAGGAATGGTTCAAAACAGAGTCAGTAAGGAGAGTCAGTCCTCTTGTACTTAAGTCGGCATTGTGCCTTTTCTATTTAATTCCGATGCAATTTGTGTGTTTCATCGTCAATAAGAAGGTCCAAGGGACACAGTAAACCTGAAGTGAAGCATCGGAATCTATAACTAGTGTCACAGGGATGGTTCAAAACATAGACAGTAAGAAGTGTCAGTCTTCTTGTACTTAAGTCGGCATTGTGAATTTTCTATTTATTTCCGATGCAATTTCTGTGTTTCATCGTCAATAAGAAGGGCAGAAGGATACAGTAATCCTAAAGTGAAGCATCGGAACCTATAACTAGTGTCACAGGAATGGTTCAAAACAAAGTCAGTAAGAAGAGCCAGTCTTCTTGTCGTTAAGTCGGCATTGTGTCTTTTGTATTTAATTCCGATGCAGTTTCTGTGTTTCATCGCCAATAAGAAGGTCCAAGTGATACCGTAAACCTGAGGTGAAGCATCGGAATCTATAACTAGTGTCACAGGAATGGTTCAAACATAGTCAGTAAGAAGAGTCAGTCTTCTTGTACTTAAGTCGGCATTGTACCTTTTCTATTTAATTCCGATGCAATTTCTGTGTTTCATCGTCAATAAGAAGGGCAGAGGGATACAGTAATCCTAAAGTGAAGCATCCGAATCTATTACTAGTGTCAATGGAATGTTTCAAAACATAGACAGTAAGAAGAGTCAGTCTTCTTGTACCTAAGTCGGCAATGTGCCTTTTGTATTTAATTCCGATGCAATTTCTGTGTTTCATCGTCAATAAGAAGGTCAGAGGGGTACAGTAAACCTGAAGTGAAGCATCGGAATCTATAACTAGTGTCACAGGAATGGTTCAAAACATAGTCAGTAAGATGAGTCAGTCTCCTTGTACTTAATTTTGCACTGTGCCTTTTGTATTTAATTCCGATGCAATTTTTGTGTTTCATCGTCAATAAGAAGGACCAAGGGATACAGTAAACCTGGGGTGAAGCATCGGAATCTATAACTAGTGTCACAGGGATAGTTCAAAACATAGACAGTAAGAAGAGTCAGTCTTCTTGTACTTAAGTCGGCATTGTGCCTTTTCTATTTAATTACGATGCAATTTCTGTGTTTCATCGTCAATAAGAAGGGCTGAGGGATACAGTAATCCTAAAGTGAAGCATCGGAATCTATAACTAGTGTCACAGGAATGGTTAAAACAAAGTCAGTAAGAAGAGCCAGTCCTCTTGTCCTTAAGTCGGCATTGTGCCTTTTGTATTTAATTCCGATGCAATTTCTGTGTTTCATCGTCAATATGAAGGTCCAAGGGATACAGTAAACCTGGAGTGTAGCATCGGAATCTATAACTAGTTTTAGAGGAATGGTTCAAAGCATAGACAGTAAGAAGAGTCAGTCTTCGTGTACCTAAGTCGGCATTTTGCCTTTTGTGTTTATTTCCGATTTAATTTCTGTGTTTCATCGTCAATAAGAAGGTCCAAGGGATACAGTAAACCTGAGGTGAAGCATCGGAATTTTTAACTAGTGTCACAGGAATGGTTCAAACATAGTCATTAAAAAGAGTCAGTCTTCTTGTACTTAAGTCGGCATTGTACCTTTTCTATTTAATTTCGATGCAATTTCTGTGTATCATCGTCAATGACAAGGTCCAAGGGATACAGTAAACCTGGAGTGAAGCATCGGAATCTATAACTAGTGTCAATGGAATGGTAAAATTCATAGACACTAATAAGAATTAGTCTTCTTGTACTTAAGTCGGCATTGTGCCTTTTGTATTTAATTCCGATGCAATATCTGTGTTTCATCTTCAATAAGAAGGCAGAGGGGTACAGCAAACCTGAAATAAAGCATCGGAATCTATAGATAGTGTCACAGGAATGGTTCAACACATAGTCAGTAAGAAGAGTCAGACTTCTTGTCCTTAAGTCGGCATTGTGCCTTTTGTATTTAATTCCGATGCAATTTCTGTATTTCATCATCAATAAGAAGGTCCAAGGGATACATTAAACCTGGAGTGGGGCATCGGAATCTATAACTAGTGTCACAGGAATGGTTCAAAACATAGACAGTAAGAAGAGTCAGTCTCCTTGTACTTAATTCTGCACTGTGCCTTTTGTATTTAATTCCGATGCAATTTCAGTGTTTCATAGTCAATAAGAAGGTCCAAGGGATATAGTAAACCTGAAGTGAAGCATCGGAATTTGTAACTAGTGTCACAGGAATGGTTCAAAACATAGTCAGTAAGAAGAGTCAGTCATCTTGTACTTAAGTCGGCATAGTGCTTTTTCTATTTAATTCCGATGCAATTTGTGTGTTTCATCGTCAATAAGAAGGTCCAAGGGATACAGTAAACCTGGAATGAAGCATCGGAATCTATAACTAATGTCAATGGTATGGTTCAAAACATAGACAGTAAGAAGAGTCAGTCTTCTTGTACTTAAGTCGGCATTGTGCCTTTTGTATTTAATTACGATGCAATTTCTGTTTTTCAACGTCATTAAGAAGGTCAGGGGGATACAGTAAACCTGAAGATAAGCATCGGAATCTATAGCTAGTGTCACAGGAATGGTTCAAATCATAGTCAGTAAGAAGAGTCAGTCTTCTTGTACTTAAGTCGGCATTGTGCCTTTTCTATTTAATTCCGATGCAATTTCTGTGTTTCATCGTCAGTAAGAAGGTCGGAGGGATACAGTAATCCTGAAGTGTAGCATCGGAATCTATAACTAGTGTCACAGGAATGGTTCAAAACAAAGTCAGTAAGAAGAGTCAGTCTTCTTGTACTTGAGTCGGCATTGTGCCTTTTGTATTTAATTCCGATGCAATTTCTGTGTTTCATCGTCAATAAGAAGGACCAAGGAATACAGTAAACCTGGAGTGAAGCATCGGAGTCTATAACTAGTGTCACAGGACTGGTTCAAAAATAGACAGTAATAAGAGTCAGTCTTCTTGAACTTAATTCGGCATTGTGCCTTTTGTATTTAATTCCGATGCCATTTCTGTGTTTCATCGTCAATACGAAGGTCAGAGGGATACAGTAAACCTGAAGTGAAGCATCGGAATCCATAACTAGCGTCACAGGAATGGTTGCAAACATAGTCAGTGAGAAGAGTTATTCTTCTTGTACTTAAGTCGGCATTGTGCCTTTTGTATTTAATTCCGATGCAATTTCTGTGTTTCATCGTCAATAAGAAAATCCGAGGGATATAGCAAACCTGGAGTGAAGCATCGGAATCTGTAACTAGTGTCACAGGAATGGTTCAAATCATAGACAGTAAGAAGAGTCAGTCTTCGTGTACTTCAGTCGGCATTTTGCCTTTTGTATTTTATTCCGATGCAATTTATGTGTTTCATCGGCAATAAGTAGGTCCAAGGGATACAGTAAACCTGAGGTGAAGCATCGGAATCTATAACTAGTGTCACAGGAATGGTTCAAACATAGTCAGTAAGAAGAGTCAGTCTTCTTGTACTTAAGTCGGCATTGTACCTTTTCTATTTAATTCCGATGCAATTTCTGTTTTTCATCGTCAATAACAAGGTCCAAGGGATACAGTAAACCTGGATTGAAGCATCGGAATCTATAAATAGTGTCAATGGAATGTTTCAAAACATAGACAGTAAGAAGAGTCAGTCTTCTTGTACTTAAGTCGGCATTGTGCCTTTTGTATTTAATTCCGATGCAATTTCTGTGTTTCATCGTCAATAAGAGGGTCAGAGCGGTACAGTAAACCTGAAGTGAAGCATCGGAAATTATAGCTACTGTCACAGGAATGGTTAAAAACATAGTCAGTAAGAAGAGTCAGACTTCTTGTCGTTAAGTCGGCATTGTGCCTATTGTATTTAATTCCGATGCAATTTCTGTGTTTCATCAGCATTACGAAGGTCCAAGGGATACAGTAAACCTGGAGTGAAGCATCGGAATCTATAACTAGTGTCACAGGAATGGTTCAAAACATAAACAGTAAGAAGAGTCAGTCTCCTTGTCCTTAATTCTGCACTGTGCCTTTTGTATTTAATTCCGATGAAATTTCTGTGTTTCATCGTCAATAAGAAGGTCCAAGGGACATAGTAAACCTGAAGTGAAGCATCGGAAATCATAACTAGTGTCACAGGAATGGTTCAAAACAGAGTCAGTAAGGAGAGTCAGTCCTCTTGTACTTAAGTCGGCATTGTGCCTTTTCTATTTAATTCCGATGCAATTTGTGTGTTTCATCGTCAATAAGAAGGTCCAAGGGACACAGTAAACCTGGAGTGAAGCATCGGAATCTATAACTAGTGTCACAGGGATGGTTCAAAACATAGACAGTAAGAAGTGTCAGTCTTCTTGTACTTAAGTCGGCATTGTGAATTTTCTATTTATTTCCGATGCAATTTCTGTGTTTCATCGTCAATAAGAAGGGCAGAAGGATACAGTAATCCTAAAGTGAAGCATCGGAACCTATAACTGGTGTCACAGGAATGGTTCAAAACAAAGTCAGTAAGAAGAGCCAGTCTTCTTGTCGTTAAGTCGGCATTGTGTCTTTTGTATTTAATTCCGATGCAGTTTCTGTGTTTCATCGCCAATAAGAAGGTCCAAGTGATACCGTTAACCTGAGGTGAAGCATCGGAATCTATAACTAGTGTCACAGGAATGGTTCAAACATAGTCAGTAAGAAGAGTCAGTCTTCTTGTACTTAAGTCGGCATTGTACCTTTTCTATTTAATTCCGATGCAATTTCTGTGTTTCATCGTCAATAAGAAGGGCAGAGGGATACAGTAATCCTAAAGTGAAGCATCGGAATCTATTACTAGTGTCAATGGAATGTTTCAAAACATAGACAGTAAGAAGAGTCAGTCTTCTTGTACCTAAGTCGGCAATGTGCCCTTTGTATTTAATTCCGATGCAATTTCTGTGTTTCATCGTCAATAAGAAGGTCAGAGGGGTACAGTAAACCTGAAGTGAAGCATCGGAATCTATAACTAGTGTCACAGGAATGGTTCAAAACATAGTCAGTAAGAAGAGTCAGTCTCCTTGTACTTAATTTTGCACTGTGCCTTTTGTATTTAATTCCTATGCAATTTCTGTGTTTCATCGTCAATAAGAAGGTCCAAGGGATACAGTAAACCTGAGGTGAAGCATCGGAATTTATAACTAGTGTCACAGGAACGGTTCAAAACATAGTCAGTAAGAAGAGTCAGTCTTCTTGTACTTAAGTCGGCATTGTGAATTTTCTATTTAATTCCGATGCAATTTCTGTGTTTCATCGTCAATAACAAGGTCCATGGGATACAGTAAACCTGAAGTGAAGCATCGGAATCCATAACTAGCGTCACAGGAATGGTTCAAAACATAGTCAGTAAGAAGAGTTAGTCTTCTTGTACTTAAGTCGGCATTGTGCCTTTTGTATTTAATTCCGATGCAATTTCTGTGTTTCATCGTCAATAAGAAGGTCCAAGGGATACAGTAAACCTGGAGTGAAGCATCGGAATCTCTAACTAGTGTCTATGTCATGGTTCAAAACATAGACATTAAGAAGAGTCAGTCTTCTTGTACTTAAGTCGGCATTGTGCCTTTTGTATTTAATTACCATTCAATTTCTGTGTTTCATCGTCATTAAGAAGGTCAGAGGGGTACAGTAAACATGAAGTGAAGCATCGGAATCTATAGCTAGTGTCACAGGAATGGTTCAAATCATAGTCAGTAAGAAGAGTCAGTCTTCTTGTACTTAAGTCGGCATTGTGCCTTTTCTATTTAATTCCGATGCAAATTCTGTGTTTCATCGTCAATAAGAATGTCGGAGGGATACAGTTATCCTGAAGTGTAGCATCGGAATCTATAACTAGTGTCACAGGAATGGTTCAAAACAAAGTCAGTAAGAAGGGTCAGTCTTCTTGTCCTTAAGTCGGCATTGTGCCTTTTGTATTTAATTCCGATGCAATTTCTGTGTTTCATCGTCAATAAGAAGGTCCAAGTGATACAGTAAACCTGAGGTGAAGCATCGGAATCTATAACTAGTGTCACAGGAATGGTTCAAACATAGTCAGTAAGAAGAGTCAGTCTTCTTGTACTTAAGTCGGCATTGTGCCTTTTCTATTTAATTGCGATGCAATTTCTGTGTTTCATCGTCAATAACAAGGTCTAAGGGATACAGTAAACCTGAAGTGAAGCATCGGAATCCATAACTAGCGTCACAGGAATGGTTCAAATCATAGTCAGTAAGAAGAGTTAGTCTTCTTGTACTTAAGTCGGCATTGTGCCTTTTGTATTTAATTCCGATGCAATTTCTGTGTTTCATCGTCAATAAGAAGGTCCAAGGGATACAGTAAACCTGGAGTGAAGCATCGGAATCTATAACTTGTGTCAATGGAATGGTTCAAAACATTGACAGTAAGAAGAGTCAGTCTTCTTGTACTTATGTTGGCAATGTGCCTTTTTTATTTAATTCCGATGCAATTTCTGTGTTTCATCGTCAATAAGAAGGTCAGAGGGGTACAGTAAACCTAAAGTGAAGCATCGGAATCTATAGCTAGTGTCACAGGAATGGTTCAAAAGATAGTCAGTAAGAAGAGTCAGACTTCTTCTCCTTCAGTTGGCATTGTGCCTTTTGTTTTTAATTCCGATGCAATTCTTGTGTTTCATCATCAATAAGAAGGTCCAAAGGATACAGTAAACCTGGAGTGAAGCAGCGGAATCTATAACTAGTGCCACAGGAATGGTTCAAAACATAGACAGTAAGAAGGGTTAGTCTCCGTGTACTTAATTTTGCACTGTGCCTTTTGTATTTAATTCATATACAATTTCTGTGTTTCATCGTCAATAAGAAGGTCCAAGGGATACAGTAAACATGAAGTGAAGCATCGGAATTTATAACTAGTGTCACACGAATGGTTCAAAACATAGTCAGTAAGAAGAGTCAGTCTTTTTGTACTTAAGTCGGAATTGTGCCTTTCTATTTAATTCCGATGCAGTTTCTGCGTTTCATCGTCAATAAGAAGGTCAGAGGGATACAGTAATCCTGAAGTGGAGCATCGGAATCTGTCACTAGTGTCACAGGAATGGTTCAAATCATAGACAGTAAGAAGAGTCAGTCTTCGTGTACCTCAGTCGGCATTTTGCCTTTTGTATTTAATTCCGATGCAATTTATGTGTTTCATCGTCAATATGAAGGTCCAAGGGATACAGTAAACCTGAGGTGAAGCATCGGAATCTATAATTAGTGTCACAGGAATGGTTCAAACATAGTCAGTAAGAAGAGTCAGTCTTCTTGTACTTAAGTCGGCATTGTACCTTTTCTATTTAATTCCGATGCAATTTCTGTGTTTCATCAGCATTAAGAAGGTCCAAACGATACAGTAAACCTGGAGTGAAGCATCGGAATGTATAACTAGTGTCACAGGAATGGTTCAAAACATAAACAGTAAGAAGAGTCAGTCTCCTTGTCCTTAATTCTGCACTGTGCCTTTTGTATTTAATTCCGATGCAATTTCTGTGTTTCATCGTCAATAAGAAGGTCCAAGGGATATAGTAAACCTGAAGTGAAGCATCGGAATTCATAACTAGTGTCACAGGAATGGTTCAAAACAGAGTCAGTAAGGAGAGTCAGTCCTCTTGTACTTAAGTCGGCATTGTGCCTTTTCTATTTAAATCCGATGCAATTTGTGTGTTTTCGTCAATAAGAAGGTCCAAGGGATACAGTAACCCTGGAGTGAAGCATCGGAATCTATAACTAGTGTCACAGGGATGGTTCAAAACATAGACAGTAAGAAGAGTCAGTCTTCTTGTACTTAAGTCGGCATTGTGCCTTTTCTATTTAATTCCGATGCAATTTCTGTGTTTCATCGACAATAAGAAGGGCAGAGGGATACAGTAATCCTAAAGTGAAGCATCTGAACCTGTAACTAGTGTCACAGGAATGGTTCAAAGCAAAGTCAGTAAGAAGAGCCAGTCTTCTTGTCCTTAAGTCGGCATTGTGCCTTTTGTATTTAATTCCGATGCAGTTTCTGTGTTTCATCGTCAATAAGAAGGTCCAAGGGACACAGTAAACCTGGAGTGTAGCATCGGAATCTATAACTAGTTTTAGAGGAATGGTTCAAAACATAGACAGTAAGAAGAGTCAGTCTTCGTGTACTTAAGTCGGCATTTTGCCTTTTGTGTTTAATTCCGATTTAATTTCTGTGTTTCATCGTCAATAAGAAGGTCCAAGGGATACAGTAAACCTGAAGTGAAGCATCGGAATCCATAACTAGCGTCACAGGAATGGTTCAAAACATAGCCAGTAAGAAGAGTTAGTCTTCTTGTACTTAAGTCGGCATTGTGCCTTTTGTATTTAATTCCGATGCAATTTCTGTGTTTCATCGTCAATAAGAAGGTCCAAGGGATACAGTAAACCTGGAGTCAAGCATCGGAATCTCTAACTAGTGTCAATGTTATGGTTCAAAACATAGACATTAAGAAGAGTCAGTCTTCTTGTACTTAAGTCGGCATTGTGCCTTTTGTATTTAATTACCATTCAATTTCTGTGTTTCATCGTCATTAAGAAGGTCAGAGGGGTACAGTAAACATGAAGTGAAGCATCGGAATCTATAGCTAGTGTCACAGGAATGGATCAAATCATAGTCAGTAAGAAGAGTCAGTCTTCTTGTACTTAAGTCGGCATTGTGCCTTTTCTATTTAATTCCGATGCAAATTCTGTGTTTCATCGTCAATAAGAAGGTCGGAGGGATACAGTTATCCTGAAGTGTAGCATCGGAATCTATAACTAGTGTCACAGGAATGGTTCAAAACAAAGTCAGTACGAAGGGTCAGTCTTCTTGTCCTTAAGTCGGCATTGTGCCTTTTGTATTTAATTCCGATGCAAATTCTGTGTTTCATCGTCAATAAGAAGGTCCAAGTGATACAGTAAACCTGAGGTGAAGCATCGGAGTCTATAACTAGTGTCACAGGAATGGTTCAAACATAGTCAGTAAGAAGAGTCAGTCTTCTTGTACTTAAGTCGGCATTGTACCTTTTCTATTTAATTCCGATGCAATTTCTGTGTTTCATCGTCAATAAGAAGGACCAAGGGATACAGTAAACCTGGAGTGAAGCATCGGAATCTATAACTAGTGTCAATGGTATGGTTCAAAACATAGGCAGTAAGAAGAGTCAGTCTTCTTGTACTTAAGTCGGCATTGTACATTTTCTATTTAATTTCGATGCAATTTCTGTGTTTCATCGTCAATAAGAAGGTCCAAGGGATACAGAAAACCTGAGGAGAAGCATCGGAGTCTATAACTAGTGTCACCGGACTGGTTCAAAAATAGACAGTAATAAGAGTCAGTCTTCTTGAACTTAATTCGGCATTGTGCCTTTTGTATTTAATTCCGATCCCATTTCTGTGTTTCATCGTCAATACGAAGGTCAGAGGGATACAGTAAACCTGAAGTGAAGCATCGGAATCCATAACTAGCGTCACAGGAATGGTTGCAAACAAGGTCAGTAAGAAGAGTTATTCTTCTTGTACTTAAGTCGGCATTGTGCCTTTTGTATTTAATTCCGATGCAATTTCTGTGTTTCATCGTCAATAAGAAAGTCCAAGGGATACAGTAAACCTGGAGTGAAGCATCGGAATCTATAACTAGTGTCAATGGTATGGATCAAAACATAGGCAGTAAGAAGAGTCAGTCTTCTTGTACTTAAGTCGGCATTGTACCTTTTCTATTTAATTTCGATGCAATTTCTGTGTTTCATCGTCAATGACAAGCTTCAAGGGATACAGTAAACCTGGACTGAAGCATCGGAATCTATAACTAGTGTCAATGGAATGGTTAAAAACATAGACAGTAATAAGAATTAGTCTTCTTGTACTTAAGTCGGCATTGTGCCTTTTGTATTTAATTCCGTTGCAATTTCTGTGTTTCATAGTCAATAAGAAGGTCAGAGGGGTACAGTAAACCAGAAGTGAAGCGTCGGAATCTATAGATAGTATCACAGGAATGGTTCAAAACATAGTCAGTAAGAAGAGTCAGACTTCTTGTCCTTAAGTCGGCATTGTGCCATTTGTATTTAATTCCGATGCAATTTTTGTGTTTCATCGTCAATAAGAAGGTCCAAGGGACACAGTAAACCTGAAGTGAAGCATCGGAATCTATAACTGGTGTCACAGGAATCGTTCAAAACATACTCAGTTAGAAGAGACAGTCTTCTTGTACTTAAGTCGGCATAGTGCCTTATCTATTTAATTCCGATGCAATTTGTGTGTTTCATCGTCAATAAGAAGGTCCTAGGGATACAGTAAACCTGGAGTGAAGCATCGGAATCTATAACTAGTGTCAATGGTATGGTTCAAAACATAGGCAGTAAGAAGAGTCAGTCTTCTTGTACTTAAGTCGGCATTGTGCCTTCTGTATTTAATTACGATGCAATTTCTGTGTTTCGTCGTCATTAAGAAGGTCAGAGGGATACAGTAAACCTGAGGTGAAGCATCGGAATTTATAGCTAGTGTCACACGAATGGTTCAAAGCATAGTCAGTAAGAAGAGTCAGTCTTTTTGTACTTAAGTCGGAATTGTGCCTTTCTATTTAATTCCTATGCAATTTCTGTGTTTCATCGTCAATAAGAAGGTCAGAGGGATACAGTAATCCTGAAGAGAAGCATCGGAATCTGTAACTAGTGTCACAGGAATGGTTCAAATCATAGACAGTAAGAAGAGTCAGTCTTCGTGTACTTCAGTCGGCATTTTGCCTTTTGTATTTTATTCCGATGCAATTTATGTGTTTCATCGTCAATAAGAAGGTCCAAGGGATACAGTAAACCTGAGGTGAAGCATCGGAATCTATAACTAGTGTCACAGGAATGGTTCAAACATAGTCAATAAGAAGAGTCAGTCTTCTTGTACTTAAGTCGGCATTGTACCTTTTCTATTTAATTCCGATGCAATTTCTGTTTTTCATCGTCAATAACAAGGTCCAAGGGATACAGTAAACCTGGAGTGAAGCATCGGAATCTATAACTAGTGTCAATGGAATGTTTCAAAACATTGACAGTAAGAAGAGTCAGTCTTCTTGTACTTAAGTCGGCATTGTGCCTTTTGTATTTAATTCCGATGCAATTTCTGTGTTTCATCGTCAATAAGAGGGTCAGAGGGGTACAGTAAACCTGAAGTGAAGCATCGGAAATTATAGCTACTGTCACAGGAATGGTTAAAAGCATAGTCAGTAAGAAGAGTCAGACTTGTTGTCGTTAAGTCGGCATTGTGCCTTTTGTATTTAATTCCGATGCAATTTCTGTGTTTCATCAGCATTAAGAAGGTCCAAGGGATACAGTAAACCTGGAGTGAAGCATCGGAATCTATAACTAGTGTCACAGGAATGGTTCAAAACATAAACAGTAAGAAGAGTCAGTCTCCTTGTCCTTGATTCTGCACTGTGCCTTTTGTATTTAATTCCGATGCAATTTCTGTGTTTCATCGTCAATAAGAAGGTCCAAGGGATATAGTAAACCTGAAGTGAAGCATCGGAATTCATAACTAGTGTCACAGGAATGGTTCAAAACAGAGTCAGTAAGGAGAGTCAGTCCTCTTGTACTTAAGTCGGCATTGTGCCTTTTCTATTTAATTCCGATGCAATTTGTGTGTTTCATCGTCAATAAGAATGTCCAAGGGACATAGTAAACCTGGAGTGAAGCATCGGAATCTATAACTAGTGTCACAGGGATGGTTCAAAACATAGACAGTAAGAAGAGTCAGTCTTCTTGTAATTAAGTCGGCATTGTGAATTTTCTATTTAATTCCGATGCAATTTCTTTGTTTCATCGTCAATAAGAAGGGCAGAAGGATACAGTAATCCTAAAGTGAAGCATCGGAACCTATAACTAGTGTCACAGCAATGGTTCAAAACAAAGTCAGTAAGAAGAGCCAGTCTTCTTGTCCTTAAGTCGGCATTGTGTCTTTTGTATTTAATTCCGATGCAGTTTCTGTGTTTCATCGTCAATAAGAAGGTCCAAGGGACACAGTAAACCTGGAGTGTAGCATCGGAATCTATAACTAGTTTTAGAGGAATGGTTCAAAACATAGACAGTAAGAAGAGTCTGTCTTCGTGTACTTAAGTCGGCATATTGCCTTTTGTGTTTAATTCCGATTTAATTTCTGTGTTTCATCGTCAATAAGAAGGTCCAAGGGATACAGTAAACCTGAGGTAAAGCATCGGAATTTATAACTAGTGTCACAGGAATGGTTCAAACATAGTCAGTAAAAAGAGTCAGTCTTCTTGTACTTAAGTCGGCATGTACCTTTTCTATTTAATTTCGATGCAATTTCTGTGTTTCATCGTCAATGACAAGGTCCAAGGGATACAGTAAACATGAAGTGAAGCATCGGAATCTATAGCTAGTGTCACAGGAATGGTTCAAATCATAGTCAGTAAGAAGAGTCAGTCTTCTTGTACTTAAGTCGGCATTGTGCCTTTTCTATTTAATTCCGATGCATTTTCTGTGTTTCATCGTCAATAAGAAGGTCGGAGGGATACAGTTATCCTGAAGTGTAGCATCGGAATCTATAACTAGTGTCACAGGAATGGTTCAAAACAAAGTCAGTAAGAAGAGTCAGTCTTCTTGTCCCTAAGTCGGCATTGTGCCTTTTGTATTTAATTCCGATGCAATTTCTGTGTTTCATCGCCAATACGAAGGTCCAAGTGATACAGTAAACCTGAGGTGATGCATCGGAATCTATAACTAGTGTCACAGGAATGGTTCAAACATAGTCAGTAAGAAGAGTCAGTCTTCTTGTACTTAAGTCGGCATAGTACCTTTTCTATTTAATTCCGATGCAATTTCTGTTTTTCATCGTCAATAAGAAGGGCAGAGGGATACAGTAATCCTAAAGTGAAGCATCGGAATCTATAACTAGTGTCAATGGAATGTTTCAAAACATAGACAGTAAGAAGAGTCAGTCTTCTTGTACTTAAGTCGGCAATGTGCCTTTTGTATTTAATTCCGATGCAATTTCTGTGTTTCATCGTCAATAAGAAGGTCAGAGGGGTACAGTAAACCTGAAGTGAAGCATCGGAATCTATAACTAGTGTCACAGGAATGGTTCAATACATAGACAGTAAGAAGAGTCAGTCTCCTTGTACTTAATTTTGCACTGTGCCTTTTGTATTTAATTCCTATGCAATTTCTGTGTTTCATCGTCAATAAGAAGGTCCAAGGGATACAGTAAACATGAAGTGAAGCATCGGAATTTATAACTAGTGTCACAGGAATGGTTCAAAACATAGTCAGTAAGAAGAGTCAGTCTTCTTGTACTTAAGTCGGCATTGTGCCTTTTCTATTTAATTCCGATGCAATTTCTGTGTTTCATCGTCAATAACAAGGACCAAGGGATACAGTAAACCTGAAGTGAAGCATCGGAATCCATAACTAGCGTCACAGGAATGGTTCAAAACGTAGTCAGTAAGAAGAGTTAGTCTTCTTGTACTTAAGTCGGCATTGTGCCTTTTGTATTTAATTCCGATGCAATTTCTGTGTTTCATCGTCAATAAGAAGGTCAGAGGGGTACAGTAAACCTGAAGTGAAGCATCGGAATCTATAGATAGTGTCACAGGAATGGTTCAAACATAGTCAGTAAGAAGAGTCAGACTTCTTGTCCTTAAGTCGGCATTGTGCCTTTTCTATTTAATTCCGATGCAATTTCTGTGTTTCATCGTCAATAACAAGGTCCAAGGGATACAGTAAACCTGAAGTGAAGCATCGGAATCCATAACTAGCGTCACAGGAATGGTTCAAAACATAGTCAGTAAGAAGAGTTAGTCTTCTTGTACTTAAGTCGGCATTGTGCGTTTTGTATTTCATTCCGATGCAATTTCTGTGTTTCATCGTCAATAAGACGGTCCAAGGGATACAGTAAACCTGGAGTCAAGCATCGGAATCTCTAACTAGTGTCAATGTTATGGTTCAAAACATAGACATTAAGAAGTGTCAGTCTACTTGTACTTAAGTCGGCATTGTGCCTTTTGTATTTAATTACCTTTCAATTTCTGTGTTTCATCGTCATTAAGAAGGTCAGAGGGGTACAGTAA
Organism: Schistocerca piceifrons; assembly: GCF_021461385.2. Classification (NCBI taxonomy): domain Eukaryota; kingdom Metazoa; phylum Arthropoda; class Insecta; order Orthoptera; family Acrididae; genus Schistocerca; species Schistocerca piceifrons. Next base: position 517,530 of record NW_025728466.1, on the reverse strand, counting down.
ACATGAAGTGAAGCATCGGAATCTATAGCTAGTGTCACAGGAATGGTTCAAATCATAGTCAGTAAGAAGAGTCAGTCTTCTTGTACTTAAGTCGGCATTGTGCCTTTTCTATTTAATTCCGATGCAAATTCTGTGTTTCATCGTCAATAAGAAGGTCGGAGGGATACAGTTATCCTGAAGTGTAGCATCGGAATCTATAACTAGTGTCACAGGAATGGTTCAAAGCAAAGTCAGTAAGAAGGGTCAGTCTTCTTGTCCTCAAGTCGGCATTGTGCCTTTTGTATTTAATTCCGATGCAATTTCTGTGTTTCATCGTCAATAAGAAGGTCCAAGTGATACAGTAAACCTGAGGTGAAGCATCGGAATCTATAACTAGTGTCACAGGAATGGTTCAAACATAGTCAGTAAGAAGAGTCAGTCTTCTTGTACTTAAGTCGGCATTGTACCTTTTCTATCTAATTCCGATGCAATTCCTGTGTTTCATCATCAATACGATGGTCCAAAGGATACAGTAAAACTGGAGTGAAGCATCGGAATCTATAACTAGTGTCACAGGAATGGTTCAAAGCATAGACAGTAAGAAGAGACAGTCTCCTTGTACTTAATTTTGCACTGTGCCTTTTGTATTTAATTCCTATGCAATTTCTGTGTTTCATCGTCAATAAGAAGGTCCAAGGGATACAGTAAACATTAAGTGAAGCATCGGAATTTATAACTAGTGCCACAGGAACGGTTCAAAACATAGTCAGTAAGAAGAGTCAGCCTTCTTGTACTTAAGTCGGCATTGTGCCTTTTCTATTTAATTCCGATGCAATTTCTGTGTTTCATCGTCAATAAGAAGGTCCAAGGGATACAGTAAAAATGGAGTGAAGCATCGGAATCTATAACTAGTGTCAATGTTATGGTTCAAAACATAGACATTAAGAAGAGTCAGTCTTCTTGTACTTAAGTCGGCATTGTACCTTTTCTATTTAATTCCGATGCATTTTCTGTGTTTCATCGTCAATAACAAGGTCCAAGGGATACAGTAAACCTGGAGTGAAGCATCGGAATCTATAACTAGTGTCAATGGAATGGTTCAAAACATAGACAGTAAGAAGAGTCAGTCTTCTTGTACTTATGTCGGCAATGTGCCTTTTGTTTTTAATTCCGATGCAATTCTTGTGTTCCATCATCAATAAGAAGGTCCAAAGGATACAGTAAACCTGGAGTGAAGCATCGGAATCTATAACTAGTTCACAGGAATGGTTCAAAACATAGACAGTAAGAGGTGTCAGTCTCCGTGTACTTAATTTTGCACTGTGCCTTTTGTATTTAATTCCTATGCAATTTCTGTGTTTCATCGTCAATAAGAAGGACCAAGGGATACAGTAAACCTGAAGTGAAGCATCGGAATCCATAACTAGCGTCACAGGAATGGTTGCAAACATAGTCAGTAAGAAGAATTAGTCTTCTTGTACTTAAGTCGGCATTGTGCCTTTTGTATTTAATTCCGATGCAATTTCTGTGTTTCATCGTCAATAAGAAGGTCCAAGGGATATAGTAAACCTGGAGTGAAGCATCGGAATCTGTAACTAGTGTCACAGGAATGGTTCAAATCATAGACAGTAAAAAGAGTCAGTCTTCGTGTACTTCAGTCGGCATTTTGCCTTTTGTATTTAATTCCGATGCAATTTTTGTGTTTCATCGTCAATAAGAAGTTCCAAGGGATACAGTAAACCTGAAGTGAAGCATCGGGATCTATAACTGGTGTCACAGGAATCGTTCAAAACATAGTTAGTTAGAAGAGACAGTCTTCTTGTACTTAAGTCGGCATAGTGCCTGATCTATTTAATTCCGATGAAATTTGTGTGTTTCATCGTCAATAAGAAGTTCCAAGGGATACAGTAAATCTGGAGTGAAGCATCGGAATTTATAACTAGTGTCAATGGTATGGTTCAAAACATAGACAGTAAGAAGAGTCAGTCTTCTTGCACTTAAGTCGGCATTGTGCCTTTTGTATTTAATTCCGATGCAATTTCTGTGTTTCATCGTCAATAAGAAGTTCAGAGGGGTACAGTAAACCTGAAGTGAAGCATCGGAATCTATAGATAGTGTCACAGGAATGGTTCAAACATAGTCAGTAAGAAGAGTCAGTCTTCTTGTCCTTAAGTCGGGATTGTGCCTTTTCTATGTATTTCCGATGCAATTTCTGTGTTTCATCGTCAATAACAAGGTCCAAGGGATACAGTAAACCTGAAGTGAAGCATCGGAATCCATAACTAGCGTCACAGGAATGGTTCAATACATAGTCAGTAAGAAGAGTTAGTCTTCTTGTACTTAAGTCGGCATTGTGCCTTTTGTATTTAATTCCGATGCAATTTGTGTGTTTCATCGTCAATAAGAAGGTCCAAGGGATACAGTAAACCTGGAGTGAAGCATCGGAATCTCTAACTAGTGTCAATGTTATGGTTCAAAACATAGACATTAAGAAGAGTCAGTCTACTTGTACTTAAGTCGGCATTGTGCCTTTTGTATTTAATTACCATTCAATTTCTGTGTTTCATCGTCATTATGAAAGTCAGAGGGGTACAGTAAACATGAAGTGAAGCATCGGAATCTCTAGCTAGTGTCACAGGAATGGTTCAAATCATAGTCAGTAAGAAGAGTCAGTCTTCTTGTACTTAAGTCGGCATTGTGCCTTTTCTATTTAATTCCGATGCAAATTCTGTGTTTCATCGTCAATAAGAAGGTCGGAGGGATACAGTTATCCTGAAGTGTAGCATCGGAATCTATAACTAGTGTCACAGGAATGGTTCAAAACAAAGTCAGTAAGAAGGGTCAGTCTTCTTGTCCTTAAGTCGGCATTGTGCCTTTTGTATTTAATTCCGATGCAATTTCTGTGTTTCATCGTCAATAAGAAGGTCCAAGTGATACAGTAAACCTGAGGTGAAGCATCGGAATCTATAACTAGTGTCACAGGAATGGTTCAAACATAGTCAGTAAGAAGAGTCAGTCTTCTTGTACTTAAGTCGGCGTTGTACCTTTTCTATTTAATTCCGATGGAATTCTTGTGTTTCATCATCAATAAGATTGTCCAAAGGATACAGTAAAACTGGAGTGAAGCATCGGAATCTATAACTAGTGTCACAGGAATGGTTCAAAGCATAGACAGTAAGAAGAGTCAGTCTCCTTGTACTTAATTTTGCACTGTGCCTTTTGTATTTAATTCCTATGCAATTTCTGTGTTTCATCGTCAATAAGAAGGTCCAAGGGATACAGTAAACATAAAGTGAAGCATCGGAATTTATAACTAGTGCCACAGGAACGGTTCAAAACATAGTCAGTAAGAAGAGTCAGTCTTCTTGTACTTAAGTCGGCATTGTGCCTTTTCTATTTAATTCCGATGCAATTTCTGTGTTTCATCGTCAATAACGAGGTCTAAGGGATACAGTAAACCTGAAGTGAAGCATCGGAATCCATAACTAGCGTCACAGGAATGGTTCAAATCATAGTCAGTTAGAAGAGTCAGTCTTCTTGTACTTAACTCGGCATTGTGCCTTTTCTATTTAATTCCGATGCAATTTCTGTGTTTCATCGTCAATAACAAGGTCTAAGGGATACAGTAAACCTGAAGTGAAGCATCGGAATCCATAACTAGCGTCACAGGAATGGTTCAAATCATAGTCAGTAAGAAGAGTCAGTCTTCTTGTACTTAAGTCGGCATTGTGCCTTTTCTATTTAATTCCGATGCAATTTCTGTGTTTCATCGTCAATAACAAGGTCTAAGGGATACAGTAAACCTGAAGTGAAGCATCGGAATCCATAACTAGCGTCACAGGAATGGTTCAAATCATAGTCAGTAAGAAGAGTTAGTCTTCTTGTACTTAAGTCGGCATTGTGCCTTTTGTATTTAATTCCGATGCAATTTCTGTGTTTCATCGTCAATAAGAAGGTCCAAGGGATACAGTAAACCTGGAGTGAAGCATCGGAATCTATAACTAGTGTCAATGTTATGGTTCAAAACATAGACATTAAGAAGAGTCAGTCTTCTTGTACTTAAGTCGGCATTGTACCTTTTCTATTTAATTCCGATGCATTTTCTGTGTTTCATCGTCAATAACAAGGTCCAAGGGATACAGTAAACCTGGAGTGAAGCATCGGAATCTATAACTAGTGTCAATGGAATGGTTCAAAGCATAGACAGTAAGAAGAGTCAGTCTTCTTGTACTTATGTCGGCAATGTGCCTTTTGTATTTAATTCCGATGCAATTTCTGTGTTTCATCGTCAATAAGAAGGTCAGAGGGGTACAGTAAACCTAAAGTGAAGCATCGGAATCTATAGCTAGTGTCACAGGAATGGTTCAAAAGATAGTCAGTAAGAAGAGTCAGACTTCTTGTCCTTCAGTCGGCATTGTGCCTTTTGTTTTTAATTCCGATGCAATTCTTGTGTTTCATCATCAATAAGAAGGTCCAAAGGATACAGTAAACCTGGAGTGAAGCATCGGAATCTGTAACTAGTGTCACAGGAATGGTTCAAAACATAGACAGTACGAAGGGTCAGTCTCCGTGTACTTAATTTTGCACTGTGCCTTTTGTATTTAATTCCTATGCAATTTCTGTGTTTCATCGTCAATAAGAAGGTCCAAGGGATACAGTAAACTTGAAGTGAAGCATCGGAATTTATAACTAGTGTCACAGGAAGGGTTCAAAACATAGTCAGTAAGAAGAGTCAGTCTTCTTGTACTTAAGTCGGCATTGTGCCTTTTCTATTTAATTCCGATGCAATTTCTGTGTTTCATCGTCAATAAGAAGGACCAAGGGATACAGTAAACCTGAAGTGAAGCATCGGAATCCATAACTAGCGTCACAGGTATGTTTGCAAACATAGTCATTAAGAAGAATTAGTCTTCTTGTACTTAAGTCGGCATTGTGCCTTTTGTATTTAATTCCGAAGCAATTTCTGTGTTTCATCGTCAATAAGAAGGTCCAAGGGATATAGTAAACCTGGAGTGAAGCATCGGAATCTGTAACTAGTGTCACAGGAATGGTTCAAATCATAGACAGTAAAAAGAGTCAGTCTTCGTGTACTTCAGTCGGCATTTTGCCTTTTGTATTTAATTCCGATGCAATTTTTGTGTTTCATCGCCAATAAGAAGGTCCAAGGGATACAGTAAACCTGAAGTGAAGCATCGGGATCTATAACTGGTGTCACAGGAATCGTTCAAAACATAGTCAGTTAGAACAGACAGTCTTCTTGTACTTAAGTCGGCATAGTGCCTTATCTATTTAATTCCGATGCAATTTGTGTGTTTCATCGTCAATAAGAAGGTCCAAGGGATACAGTAAATCTGGAGTGAAGCATCGGAATTTATAACTAGTGTCAATGGTATGGTTCAAAACATAGACAGTAAGAGAATCAGTCTTCTTGTACTTAAGTCGACATTGTGCCTTTTGTATTTAATTACGATGCAATTTCTGTGTTTCATCGTCATTAAGAAGGTCAGAGGGATACAGTAATCCTGAAGTGAAGCATCGGAATCTGTAACTAGTGTCAAGGGAATGGTTCAAATCATAGACAGTAAGAAGAGACAGTCTTCGTGTACCTCAGTCGGCATTTTGCCTCTTGTATTTAATTCCGATGCAATTTATGTGTTTCGTCGTCAATAAGAAGGTCCAAGGGATACAGTAAACCTGAGGTGAAGCATCGGAATCTATAACTAGTGTCACAGGAATGGTTCAAACATAGTCAGTAAGAAGAGTCAGTCTTCTTGTACTTAAGTCGGCATTGTACATTTTCTATTTAATTCCGATGCAATTTCTGTTTTTCATCGTCAATAACAAGGTCCAAGGGATACAGTAAACCTGGAGTGAAGCATCGGAATCTATAACTAGTGTCAATGGAATGGTTCAAAACATAGACAGTAAGAAGAGTCAGTCTTCTTGTACTTAAGTCGGCATTGTGCCTTTTGTATTTAATTCCGATGCAATTTCTGTGTTTCATCGTCAATAAGAGGGTCAGAGGGGTACAGTAAACCTGAAGTGAAGCATCGGAAATTATGGCTACTGTCACAGGAATGGTTAAAAACATAGTCAGTAAGAAGAGTCAGACTTCTTGTCGTTAAGTCGGCATTGTGCCTTTTGTATTTAATTCCGATGCAATTTCTGTGTTTCATCAGCATTAAGAAGGTCCAAAGGATACAGTAAACCTGGAGTGAAGCATCGGAATCTATAACTAGTGTCACAGGAATGGTTCAAAACATAAACAGTAAGAAGAGTCAGTCTCCTTGTCCTTAATTCTGCACTGTGCCTTTTGTATTTAATTCCGATGCAATTTCTGTGTTTCATCGTCAATAAGAAGGTCCAAGGGATACAGTAACCCTGGAGTGAAGCATCGGAATCTATAACTAGTGTCACAGGGATGGTTCAAAACATAGACAGTAAGAAGAGTCAGTCTCCTTGTACTTAAGTAGGCATTGTGCCTTTTCTATTTAATTCCGATGCAATTTCTGTGTTTCATCGTCAATAAGAAGGGCAGAGGGATACAGTAATCCTAAAGTGAAGCATCTGAACCTGTAACTAGTGTCACAGGAATGGTTCAAAACAAAGTCAGTAAGAAGAGCCAGTCTTCTTGTCCTTAAGTCGGCATTGTGCCTTTTGTATTTAATTCCGATGCAGTTTCTGTGTTTCATCGTCAATAAGAAGGTCCAAGGGACAGAGTAAACCTGGAGTGTAGCATCGGAATCTGTAACTAGTTTTAGAGGTATGGTTCAGAACATAGACAGTAAGAAGAGTCAGTCTTCGTGTACTTAAGTCGGCATTTTCCTTTTGTGTTTAATTCCGATTTAATTTCTGTGTTTCATCGTCAATAAGAAGGTCCAAGGGATACAGTAAACCTGAGGTGAGGCATCGGAATTTATAACAAGTGCCACAGGAAAGGTTCAAACTTAGTCAGTAAAAAGAGTCAGTCTTCTTGTACTTAAGTCGGCATTGTACCTTTTCTATTTAATTTCGTTGCAATTTCTGTGTTTCATCGTCAATGACAAGGTCCAAGGGATACAGTAAACCTGGACTGAAGCATCGGAATCTATAACTAGTGTCAATGGAATGGTTAAAAACATAGACAGTAATAAGAATTAGTCTTCTTGTACTTAAGTCGGCATTGTGCCTTTTGTATTTAATTCCGATGCAATTTCTGTGTTTCATCGTCAATAAGAAGGTCAGAGGGGTACAGTAAACCTGAAGTGAAGCATCGGAATCTATAGATAGTGTCACAGGAATGGTTCAAAACATAGTCAGTAAGAAGAGTCAGACTTCTTGTCCTTAAGTCGTCATTGTGCCTTTTCTATTTAAGTCCGATGCAATTTCTGTGGTTCATCGTCAATAACAAGGTCCAAGGGATACAGTAAACCTGAAGTGAAGCATCGGAATCCATAACTAGCGTCACAGGAATGGTTCAAAACATAGTCAGTAAGAAGAGTTACTCTTCTTGTACTTAAGTCGGCATTGTGCCTTTTGTATTTAATTCCGATGCAATTTCTGTGTTTCATCGTCAATAAGAAGGTCCAAGGGATACAGTAAACCTGGAGTGAAGCATCGGAATCTCTAACTAGTGTCAATGTTATGGTTCAAAACATAGACATTAAGAAGAGTCAGTCTTCTTGTACTTATGTCGGCATTGTGCCTTTCGTATTTAATTACCATTCAATTTCTGTGTTTCATCGTCATTAAGAAGGTCAGAAGGGTACAGTAAACATGAAGTGAAGCATCGGAATCTATAGCTAGTGTCACAGGAATGGTTCAAATCATAGTCAGTAAGAAGAGTCAGTCTTCTTGTACTTAAGTCGGCATTGTGCCTTTTCTATTTAATTCCGATGCAAATTCTGTGTTTCATCGTCAATAAGAATGTCGGAGGGATACAGTTATCCTGAAGTGTAGCATCGGAATCTATAACTAGTGTCACAGGAATGGTTCAAAACAAAGTCAGTAAGAAGGGTCAGTCTTCTTGTCCTTAAGTCGGCATTGTGCCTTTTGTATTTAATTCCGATGCAATTTCTGTGCTTCATCGTCAATAAGAAGGTCCAAGTGATACAGTAAACCATAGGTGAAGCATCGGAATCTATAACTAGTGTCACAGGAATGGTTCAAACATAGTCAGTAAGAAGAGTCAGTCTTCTTGTACTTCAGTCGGCATTGTACCTTTTCTATTTAATTCCGATGCAATTCTTGTGTTTCATCATCAATAAGAAGGTCCAAAGGATACAGTAAACCTGGAGTGAAGCATCGGAATCTATAACTAGTGTCACAGGAGTGGTTCAAAGCATAGACAGTAAGAAGAGTCAGTCTCCTTGTACTTAATTTTGCACTGTGCCTTTTGTATCTAATTCCTATGCAATTTCTGTGTTTCATCGTCAATAAGAAGGTCCAAGGGAAACAGTAAACATGAAGTGAAGCATCGGAATTTATAACTAGTGTCACAGGAACGGTTCAAAACATAGTCAGTAAGAAGAGTCAGTCTACTTGTACTTAAGTCGGCATTGTGCCTTTTCTACTTAATACCGATGCAATTTCTGTGTTTCATCGTCAATAACAAGGTCTAAGGGATACAGCAAACCTAAAGTGAAGCATCGGAATCCATAACTAGCGTCACAGGAATGGTTCAAATCATAGTCAGTAAGAAGAGTTAGTCTTCTTGTACTTAAGTCGGCATTGTGCCTTTTGTATTTAATTCCGATGCACTTCTGTGTTTCATCGTCAATAAGAAGGTCCAAGGGATACAGTAAACCTGGAGTGAAGCATCGGAATCTATAACTAGTGTCAATGTTATGGTTCAAAACATAGACATTAAGAAAAGTCAGTCTTCTTGTACTTAAGTCAACATTGTACCTTTTCTATTTAATTCCGATGCATTTTCTGTGTTTCATCGTCAATAACAATGTCCAAGGGATACAGTAAACCTGGAGTGAAGCATCGGAATCTATAACTAGTGTCAATGGAATGGTTCAAAACATAGACAGTAAGAAGAGTCAGTCTTCTTGTACTTATGTCGGCAATGTGCCTTTTGTATTTAATTCCGATGCAATTTCTGTGTTTCATCGTCAATAAGAAGGTCAGAGGGGTACAGTAAACCTAAAGTGAAGCATCGGAATCTATAGCTAGTGTCACAGGAATGGTTCAAAAGATAGTCAGTAAGAAGAGTCAGACTTCTTGTCCTTCAGTCGGCATTGTGCCTTTTGTTTTTAATTCCGATGCAATTCTTGTGTTTCATCATCAATAAGAAGGTCCAAAGGATACAGTAAACCTCTAGTGAAGCATCGGAATCTATAACTAGTGTCACAGGAATGGTTCAAAACATAGACAGTAAGAAGGGTCAGTCTCCGTGTACTTAATTTTGCACTGTGCCTTTTGTATTTAATTCCTATGCAATTTCTGTGTTTCATCGTCAATAAGAAGGTCCAAGGGATACAGTAAACATGAAGTGAAGCATCGGAATTTATAACTAGTGTCACAGGACCGGTTCAAAACATAGTCAGTAAGAAGAGTCAGTCTTCTTGTACTTAAGTCGGCATTGTGCCTTTTCTATTTAATTCCGATGCAATTTCTGTGTTTTATCGTCAATAAGAAGGACCAAGGGATACAGTAAACCTGAAGTGAAGCATCGGAATCCATAACTAGCGTCACAGGAATGGTTGCAAACATAGTCAGTAAGAAGAGTTAGTCTTCTTGTACTTAAGTCGGCATTGTGCCTTTTGTATTTAATTCCGATGCAATTTCTGTGTTTCATCGTCAATAAGAAGGTCCAAGGGATATAGTAAACCTGGAGTGAAGCATCGGAATCTGTAACTAGTGTCACAGGAATGGTTCAAATCATAGACAGTAAAAAGAGTCAGTCTTCGTGTACTTCAGTCGGCATTTTGCCTTTTGTATTTAGTTCCGATGCAATTTTTGTGTTTCATCGTCAATAAGAAGGTCCAAGGGATACAGTAAACCTGACGTGAAGCATCGGGATCTATAACTGGTGTCACAGGAATCGTTCAAAACATAGTCAGTTAGAAGAGACAGTATTCTTGTACTTAAGTCGGCATAGTGCCTTATCTATTTAATTCCGATGCAATTTGTGTGTTTCATCGTCAATAAGAAGGTCCAAGGGATACAGTAAATCTGGAGTGAAGCATCGGAATTTATAACTAGTGTCAATGGTATGGTTCAAAACATAGACAGTAAGAAGAGTCAGTCTTCCTGTACTTAAGTCGGCATTGTGCCTTTTGTATTTAATTACGATGCAATTTCTGTGTTTCATCGTCATTAAGAAGGTCAGAGGGATACGGTAAACCTGAAGTGAAGCATCTGAATCTATAGCTAGTGTCACACGAATGGTTCAAAACATAGTCAGTAAGAAGAGTCAGTCTTTTTGTACTTAAGTCGGAATTGTGCCTTTCTATTTAATTCCGATGCAGTTTCTGTGTTTCATCGTCAATAAGAAGGTCAGAGGGATACAGTAATCCTGAAGTGAAGCATCGGAATCTGTAACTAGTGTCACAGGAATGGTTCAAATCATAGACAGTAAGAAGAGTCAGTCTTCGTGTACCTCAGTCGGCATTTTGCCTTTTGTATTTAATTCCGATGCAATTTATGTGTTTCATCGTCAATAAGAAGGTCCAAGGGATACAGTAAACCTGAGGTGAAGCATCGGAATCTATAACTAGTGTCACAGGAATGGTTCAAACATAGTCAGTAAGAAGAGTCAGTCTTGTTGTACTTAAGTCGGCATTGTACCTTTTCTATTTAATTCCGATGCAATTTCTGTTTTTCATCGTCAATAAGAAGGTCCAAGGGATATAGTAAACCTGAAGTGAAGCATCGGAATTCATAACTAGTGTCACAGGAATGGTTCAAAACAGAGTCAGTAAGGAGAGTCAGTCCTCTTGTACTTAAGTCGGCATTGTGCCTTTTCTATTTCATTCCGGTGCAATTTGTGTGTTTCATCGTCAATAAGAAGGTCCAAGGGATACAGTAACCCTGGAGTGAAGCATCGGAATCTATAACTAGTGTCACAGGGATGGTTCAAAACATAGACAGTAAGACGAGTCAGTCTTCTTGTACTTAAGTCGGCATTGTGCCTTTTCTATTTCATTCCGATGCAATTTCTGTGTTTCATCGTCAATAAGAAGGGGAGAGGGATACAGTAATTCCAAAGTGAAGCATCTGAACCTGTAACTAGTGTCACAGGAATGGTTCAAAACAAAGTCAGTAAGAAGAGCCAGTCTTCTTGTCCTTAAGTCGGCATTGTGCCTTTTGTATTTAATTCCGATGCAGTTTCTGTGTTTCATCGTCAATAAGAAGGTCCAAGGGACACAGTAAACCTGGAGTGTAGCATCGGAATCTATAACTAGTTTTAGAGGAATGGTTCAAAACATAGACAGTAAGAAGAGTCAGTCTTCGTGTACTTAAGTCGGAATTTTGCCTTTTGTGTTTAATTCCGATTTAATTTCTGTGTTTCATCGTCAATAAGAAGGTCCAAGGGATACAGTAAACCTGAGGTGAAGCATCGGAATTTATAACCAGTGTCACAGGAAAGGTTCAAACTTAGTCAGTAAAAAGAGTCAGTCTTCTTGTACTTAAGTCGGCATTGTACCTTTTCTATTTAATTTCGATGCAATTTCTATGTTTCATCGTCAATGACAAGGTCCAAGGGATACAGTGAACCTGGACTGAAGCATCGGAATCTATAACTAGTGTAAATGGAATGGTTAAAAACATAGACAGTAATAAAAATTAGTCTTCTTGTACTTAAGTCGGCATTGTGCCTTTTGTATTTAATTCCGATGCAATTTCTGTGTTTCATCGTCAATAAGAAGGTCAGAGGGGTACAGTAAACCTGAAGTGAAGCATCGGAATCTATAGATAGTGTCACAGGAATGGTTCAAAACATAGTCAGTAAGAAGAGTCAGACTTCTTGTCCTTAAGTCGGCATTGTGCCTTTTGTATTTAATTCCGATGCAATTTCTGTGTTTCATCATCAATAAGAAGGTGCAAGGGATACCGTAAACCTGGAGTGAAGCATCGGAATCTATAACTAGTGTCACAGGAATGGTTCAAAACATAGACAGTAAGAAGAGTCAGTCTCCTTGTACTTAATTCTGCACTGTGCCTTTTGTATTTAATTCCGATGCAATTTCTGTGTTTCATCGCAATAAGAAGGTCCAAGGGATACAGTAAACCTGAAGTGAAGCATCGGAATCCATAACTAGCGTCACAGGAATGGTTCAAAACATAGTCAGTCAGAAGAGTTAGTCTTCTTGTACTTAAGTCGGCATTGTGCCTTTTGTATTTAATTCCGATGCAATTTCTGTGTTTCATCGTCAATAAGAAGGTCCAAGGGATACAGTAAACCTGGAGTGAAGCATCGGAATCTATAACTAGTGCCAATGGTATGGTTCAAAACATAGACATTAAGAAGAGTCAGTCTTCTTGTACTTAAGTCGGCATTGTGCCTTCTGTATTTAATTACCATGCAATTTCTGTGTTTCATCGTCATTAAGAAGGTCAGAGGGGTACAGTAAACATGAAGTGAAGCATCGGAATCTATAGCTAGTGTCACAGGAATGGTTCAAATCATAGTCAGTAAGAAGAGTCAGTCTTCTTGTACTTAAGTCAGCATTGTGCCTTTTCTATTTAATTCCGATGCAATTTCTGTGTTTCATCGTCAATTCGAAGGACCAAGGGATACAGTAAACCTGGAGTGAAGCATCGGAGTCTATAACTAGTGTCACAGGACTGGTTCAAAAATAGACAGTAATAAGAGTCAGTCTTCTTGAACTTAATTCGGCATTGTGCCTTTTGTATTTAATTTTGATGCAATTTCTGTGTTTCATCGTCAATAAGAAGGTCAGAGGGATACAGTAAACCTGAAGTGAAGCATCGGAATCCATAAGTAGTGTCACAGGAATGGTTCAAAACATAGTCAGTAAGAAGAGTTAGTCTTCTTGTACTTAAGTCGGCATTCTGCCTTTTGTATTTAATTCCGATGCAATTTCTGTGTTTCATCGTCAATAAGAAGGTCCAAGGGATACAGTAAACCTGAAGTGAAGCATCGGGATCTATAACTGGTGTCACAGGAATCGTTCAAGGTATAATCAGTAAGAAGAGTCAGTCATCTTGTACTTAAGTCGGCATAGTGCCTTTTCTATTTAATTCCGATGCAATTTGTGTGTTTCATCGTCAATAAGAAGGTAAAAGGGATACAGTAAACATGGAATGAAGCATCGGAATCTATAACTAGTGTCAATGGTATGGTTCAAAGCATAGACAGTAAGAAGAGTCAGTCTTCTTGTACTTAAGTCGGCATTGTGCCTTTTGTATTTAATTACGATGCAATTTCTGTGTTTCATCGTCATTAAGAAGGTCAGAGGGATACAGTAAACCTGAAGTGAAGCATCAGAATCTATAGCTAGTGTCACAGGAATAGTTCAAATCATAGTCAGTCAGAAGAGTCAGTCTTCTTGTACTTAAGTCGGCATTGTGCCTTTTCTATTTAATTCCGATGCAATTTCTGTGTTTCATCGTTAATAAGACGGTCCAAGTGATACAGTAAACCTGAGGTGAAGCATCGGAATCTATAACTAGTGTCACAGGAATGGTTCAAACATAGACAGTAAGACGAGTCAGTCTTCTTGTACTTAAGTCGGCATTGTGCCTTTTGTATTTAATTCCGATGCAATTTCTGTGTTTCATCGTCAATAAGATGGTCAGAGGGGTACAGTAAACCTGAAGTGAAGCATCGGAATCTATAGCTAGTGTCACAGGAATGGTTCAAAACATAGTCAGTAAGAAGAGTCGGACTTCTTGTCCTTAAGTCGGCATTGTGCCTTTTGTATTTAATTCCGATGCAATTCTTGTGTTTCATCATCAATACGAAGGTCCAAGGGATACAGTAAACCTGGAGTGAAGCATCGGAATCTATAACTAGTGTCACAGGAATGGTTCAAACATAGACAGTAAGAGGAGTCAGTCTCCTTGTACTTAATTTTGCACTGTGCCTTTTGTAATTAATTCCGATGCAATTTCTGTGTATCATCGTCAATAAGAAGGTCAGAGGGATACAGTAATCCTAAAGTGAAGCATCGGAATCTGTAACTAGTGTCACAGGAATGGTTCAAATCATAGACAGTAAGAAGAGTCAGTCTTCGTGTACTTCAGTCGGCATTTCGCCTTTTGTATTTAATTCCGATGCAATTTCTGTGTTTCATCGTAAATAAGAAGGTCCAAGGAATACAGCAAATCTGAGGTGTAGCATCGGAATCAATAACTAGTGTCACAGGAATGGTTCAAACATAGTCAGTAAGAAGAGTCAGTCTTCTTGTACATAAGTCTTCATTGTACCTTTTCTATTTAATTCCGATGCAATTTCTGTGTTTCATCGTCAATAACAAGGTCCAAGGGATACAGTAAACCTGGAGTGAAGAATCGGAATCTATAACTAGTGTCAATGGAATGGTTCAAAACATAGACAGAAAGAAGAGTCAGTCTTCTTGTACTTAAGTCGGCATTTTGCTTTTTGTATTTAATTCCGATGCAATTTCTGTGTTTCATCGTCAATAACAGGGTCAGAGGGGTACAGTAAACCTGAAGTGAAACATCGGAATCTATAGCTAGTGTCACAGGAATGGTTAAAAACATAGTCAGTAAGAAGAGTCAGACTTCTTGTCCTTAAGTTGGCATTGTGCCTTTCCTATTTAATTCCGATGCAATTTCTGTGTTTCATCGTCAATAAGAAGGATCAAGGGATACAGTAAACCTGGAGTGGAGCATCGGAGTCTATAACTAGTGTCACAGGAATGGTTCAAAACGTAGACAGTAAGAAGAGTCAGTCTTTGTGTACTTAAGTCGGCATTTTGCCTTTTGTATTTAATTCCGATGCAATTTCTGTGTTTCATCGTCAATAACAAGGTATAAGGGATACAGTAAACATGAAGTGAAGCATCGGAATTTATAACTAGTGTCACAGGAACGGTTCAAAACATAGTAAGTAAGAAGAGTCAGTCTTCTTGTACTTAAGTCGGCATTGTGCCTTTTCTATTTAATTGCGATGCAATTTCTGTGTTTCATGGTCAATAAGAAGGACCAAGGGATACAGTAAACCTGGAGTGAAGCATCGGAATCTATAACTAGTGTCAATGGAATGGTTCAAAACATAGACAGTAAGAAGAGTCAGTCTTCTTGTACTTAAGTCGGCATTGTGCCTTTTGTATTTAATTCCGATGCAATTTCTGTGTTTCATCGTCAATAAGAGGGTCAAAGGGGTACAGTAAACCTGAAGTGAAGCATCGGAATTTATAACTAGTGTCACAGGAATGGTTCAAAACATAGTCAGTAAGAAGAGTCAGCTTTCTTGTACATAAGTCGGCATTGTGCTTTTCTATTTAATTCCGATGCAATTTCTGTGTTTCATCGTCAATAAGAAGGACCAAGGGATACAGTAAACCTGGAGTGAAGCATCGGAGTCTATAACTAGTGTCACAGGACTGGTTCAAAAATTGACAGTAATAAGAGTCAGTCTTCTTGAACTTAATTCGGCATTGTGCCTTTTGTATTTAATTTCGATGCAATTTCTGTGTTTCATCGTCAATAAGACGGTCCAAGTGATACAGTAAGCCTGAGGTGAAGCATCGGAATCTATAACTAGTGTCACAGGAATGGTTCAAACATAGACAGTAAGAAGAGTCAGTCTTCTTGTACTTAAGTCGGCATTGTGCCTTTTGTATTAAATTCCGATGCAATTTCTGTGTTTCATCGTCAATAAGAAGGTCAGGGGGGTACAGTAATCCTGAAGTGAAGCATCGGAATCTATAGCTAGTGTCACAGGAATGGTTCAAAACATAGTCAGTAAGAAGAGTCGGACTTCTTGTCCTTAAGTCGGCATTGTGCCTTTTGTATTTAATTCCGATGCAATTCTTGTGTTTCATCATCAATACGAAGGTCCAAGGGATACAGTAAACCTGGAATGAAGCATCGGAATCTATAACTAGTGTCACAGGAATGGTTCAAACATAGACAGTAAGAGGAGTCAGTCTCCTTGTACTTAATTTTGCACTGTGCCTTTTGTATTTAATTCCGATGCAATTTCTGTGTTTCATCGTCAATAAGTAGGTCAGAGGGATACAGTAATCCTAAAGTGAAGCATCGGAATCTGTAACTAGTGTCACAGGAATGGTTCAAATCATAGACAGTAAGAAGAGTCAGTCTTCGTGTACTTCAGTCGGCATTTTGCCTTTTGTATTTAATTCCGATGCAATTTCTGTGTTTCATCGTAAATAAGAAGGTCCATGGATACAGTAAACCTGAGGTGAAGCATCGGAATCAATAACTAGTGTCACAGGAATGGTTCAAACATAGTCAGTAAGAAGAGTCAGTCTTCTTGTACATAAGTCGGCATTGTACCTTTTCTATTTAATTCCGATGCAATTTCTGTGTTTCATCGTCAATAACAAGGTCCAAGGGATACAGTAAACCTGGAGTGAAGAATCGGAATCTATAACTAGTGTCAATGGAATGGAACAAAACATAGACAGAAAGAAGAGTCAGTCTTCATGTACTTAAGTCGGCATTTTGCCTTTTGTATTTAATTCCGATGCAATTTCTGTGTTTCATAGTCAATAAGAAGGTCAGAGGGATACAGTAAACCTGAAGTGAGGCATCGGAATCCATAACTAGTGTCACAGGAATGGTTCAAAGCAAAGTCAGTAAGAAGAGTCAGTCTTCTTGTCCTTAAGTCGGCATGGTGCCTTTTGTATTTAATTCCGAAGCAATTACTGTGTTTCATCGTCAATAAGAAGGTCCAAGGGATACAGTAAACCTGGAGTATAGCATCGGAATCTATAACTAGTGTCATAGGAATGGTTCAAAACGTAGACAGTAAGAAGAGTCAGTCTTCGTGTACTTAAGTCGGCATTTTGCCCTTTGTATTTAATTCCGATGCAATTTCTGTGTTTCATCGTCAATAAACAGGTCCAAGGGATACAGTAAACCTGAGGTGAAGCATCGGAATCTATAACTAGTGTCACAGGAATGGTTCAAACATAGTCAGTAAGAAGAGTCAGCCTTCTTGTACTTAAGTCGGCATTGTACCTTTCCTATTTAATTCCGATGCAATTTCTGTGTTTCATCGTCAATAACAAGGTCCAAGGGATACAATAAACCTGGAGTGAAGCATCGGAATCTATAACTAGTGTAAATGGAATGGTTCAAAACATAGACAGTAAGAAGAGTCAGTCATCTAGTACTTAAGACGGCATTGTGCCTTTTGTATTTAATTCCGATGCAATTTCTGTGTTTCATCGTCAATAAGAGGGTCCAAGGGATACAGTAAACATGAAGTGAAGCGTCGGAATTTATAACTAGTGTCACAGGAATGGTTCAAAACAAAGTCAGTAAGAAGAGTCTGTCTTCTTGTACTTAAGTCGGCATTGTGCCTTTTCTATTTAATTCCGATGCAATTTCTGTGTTTCATCGTCAATAAGAAGGACCAAGGGATACAGTAAACCTGGAGTGAAGCATCTGGATATATAACTAGTGTCACAGGACTGGTTCAAAAATAGACAGTAATAAGAGTCAGTCTTCTTGTACTTAATTCGGCATTGTGCCTTTTGTATTTAATTCCGATGCAATTTCTGTGTTTCATCGTCAATAAGAAGGTCAGAGTGATACAGTAAACCTGAAGTGAGGCATCGGAATCCATAACTAGTGTCACAGGAATGGTTCAAAACATAGTCAGTAAGAAGAGTTAGTCTTCTTGTACTTAAGTCGGCATTGTGCCTTTTGTATTTAATTCCGATGCAATTTCTGTGTTTCATCGTCAATAAGAAGGTCCAAGGGATACAGTAAACCCGGAGTGAAGCATCGGAATCTGTAACTAGTGTCACAGGAATGGTTCAAATCATAGACAGTAAGAAGAGTCAGTCTTCGTGTACTTCAGTCGGCATTTTGCCTTTTGTATTTAATTCCGATGCAATTTTTGTGTTTCATCGTCAATAAGAAGGTCCAAGGGATACAGTAAACCTCAAGTGAAGCATCGGAATCTATAACAGGTGTCACGGGAATTGTTCAAAACATAGTCAGTAGGAAGAGTCGGTCTTTATGTACTTAATTCGGCATTGTGCCTTTTGTATTTAATTCCGATGTATTTTCTGTGTTTCATCGTCAATAAGAAGGTCCAAGGGATACAGTAAACCTGAAGTGAAGCATCGGAATCTATAACTAGTGTCACAGGAATGGTTCAAAACATAGACAGTAAGAAGAGTCAGTCTTCTTGTCCTTAAGTCGGCATTGTGACTTTTGTAATTAATTCCGATGCTATTTCTGTGTTTCATCGTCAATAAGAAGCTCCAAGGGATACAGTAAACCTGGAGTGAAGCATCGGAATCTATACCTAGTGTCACAGAAGTGGATCAAACCATAGACAATGATAAGTGTCAGTCTTCTTGTACTTAATTCTGCTTTGTGCCCTTTGTATTTAATTCCGATGCAATTTCTGTGTTTCATCGTCAATAAGAAGGTCCAAGGGATACAGTAAACCTGAAGTGAAACATCGGAATTTATAACTAGTGTCACAGGAATGGTTCAAAACATAGTCAGTAAGGAGGGGCAGTCTTCTTGTACTTAAGTCGGCATTGTGCATTTGGATTTAATTCCGATGCAATTTCTGTGTTTCATCGTCAATATGAAGGTCGGAGGGGTACAGTAAACCTGAAACCTGAAGTGAAGCATCGGAATCTATAGCTAGTGTCACAGGAATGGTTCAAAACATAGACAGTAAGAAGAGTCAGTCTTCTTGTACTTAATTCTGCTTTGTGCCTTTTGTATTTAATTCCTATGCAGTTTCTGTGTATCATCGTCAATAAGAAGGTCCAAGGGATACAGTAAACCTGAAGTGAAGCATCGGAATTTATAACTAGTGTCACAGGAATGGTTCAAAACATAGACAGTAAGAAGAGTCAGTCTCCTTGAACTTAATTCGGCATTGTGCCTTTTGTATTTAATTCCGATGCAATTTCTGTGTTTCATCGTCAATAAGAAGGTCAGAGGGATACAGTAAACCTGAAGTGAGGCATCGGAATCCATAACTAGTGTCACAGGAATGGTTCAAAACATAGTCAGTAATAAGAGTTAGTCTTCTTGTACTTAAGTCGGCATTGTGCCTTTTGTATTTAATTCCGATGCAATTTCTGTGTTTCATCGTCAATAAGAAGGTCCAAGGGATACAGTAAACCCGGAGTGAAGCATCGGAATCTGTAACTAGTGTCACAGGAATTGTTCAAATCATAGACAGTAAGAAGAGTCAGTCTTCGTGTACTTCAGTCGGCATTTTGCCTTTTGTATTTAATTCCGATGCAGTTTTTGTGTTTCATCGTCAATAAGAAGGTCCAAGGGATACAGTAAACCTCAAGTGAAGCATCGGAATCTATAACAGGTGTCACAGGAATGGTTCAAAACATAGTCAGTAGGAAGAGTCGGTGTTTATGTACTTAAGTCGGCATTGTGCCTTTTGTATTTAATTCCGATGTATTTTCTGTGTTTCATCGTCAATAAGAAGGTCCAAGGGATACAGTAAACCTGAAGTGAAGCATCAGAATCTATAACTAGTGTCACAGGAATGGTTCAAAACATAGACAGTAAGAAGAGTCTGTCTTATTGTCCTTAAGTCGGCATTGTGAATTTTGTAATTAATTCCGATGCTATTTCTGTGTTTCATCGTCAATAAGAAGCTCCAAGGGATACAGTAAACCTGGAGTGAAGCTTCGTAATCTGTAACTAGTGTCACAGGAATGGTTCAAATCATAGACAGTAAGAAGAGTCACTCTTTGTGTACTTCAGTCGGCATTTTGCCTTTTGTATTTAATTCCGATGCAATTTCTGTGTTTTATCGTCAATGAGAAGGTCCAAGGGATACAGTAAACCTGAAGTGCAGCATCGGTATCTATAACTAGTGTCACAGGAATCGTTCAAAACATAGTCAGTAAGAATAGTCAGTTTTCTTGTACTTAAGTCGGCATAGTGCCTTTTCTATTTAATTCCGATGCAATTTATGTGTTTCATCGTCAATAAGACGGTCCAAGGGATACAGTAAACCTGGAGTGAAGCATCGGAATCTATAACTAGTGTCAATGGTATGGTTCAAATATAGACAGTAAGAAGAGTCAGTCTTCTTGTACTTACGTCGGTATTGTGCCCTTTGTATTTAATTCAGATGCAATTTCTGTGTTTCATCGTCAATAAGAAGGTCAGAGGGATACAGTAAACCTGAAGTCAAGCATCGGAATCTATAGCTAGTGTCACAGGAATGGTTCAAAACATAGTCAGTAAGAAGAGTCAGTCTTCTTGTCCATAAGTCGGCATTGTGCCTTTTCTATTTAATTCCGATGCAATTTCTGTGTTTCATCGTCAATAAGAAGGTCCAAGCGATACAGTAAACCTGGAGTGAAGAATCGGAATCTATAACTAGTGTCAATGGAATGGTTCAAAACATAGACAGAAAGAAGAGTCAGTCTTCTTGTACTTAAGTCGGCATTTTGCTTTTTGTATTTAATTCCGATGCAATTTCTGTGTTTCATCGTCAATAACAGGGTCAGAGGGGTACAGTAAACCTGAAGTGAAACATCGGAATCTATAGCTAGTGTCACAGGAATGGTTAAAAACATAGTCAGTAAGAAGAGTCAGACTTCTTGTCCTTAAGTTGGCATTGTGCCTTTCCTATTTAATTCCGATGCAATTTCTGTGTTTCATCGTCAATAAGAAGGATCAAGGGATACAGTAAACCTGGAGTGGAGCATCGGAGTCAATAACTAGTGTCACAGGACTGGTTCAAAAATTGACAGTAATAAGAGTCAGTCTTCTTGTACTTAATTCGGCATTGTGCCTTTTGTATTTAATTCCGATGCAATTTCTGTGTTTCATAGTCAATAAGAAGGTCAGAGGGATACAGTAAACCTGAAGTGAGGCATCGGAATCCATAACTAGTGTCACAGGAATGGTTCAAAACAAAGTCAGTAAGAAGAGTCAGACTTCTTGTCCTTAAGTCGGCATTGTGCCTTTTGTATTTAATTCCGAAGCAATTTCTGTGTTTCATCGTCAATAAGAAGGTCCAAGGGATAGAGTAAACCTGGAGTATAGCATCGGAATCTATAACTAGTGTCACAGGAATGGTTCAAAACGTAGACAGTAAGAAGAGTCAGTCTTTGTGTACTCAAGGCGGCATTTTGCCTTTTGTATTTAATTCCGATGCAATTTCTGTGTTTCATCGTCAATAACAAGGTATAAGGGATACAGTAAACATGAAGTGAATCATCGGAATTTAAGACTAGTGTCACAGGAACGGTTCAAAACATAGTAAGTAAGAAGAGTCAGTCTTCTTGTACTTAAGTCGGCATTGTGCCTTTTCTATTTAATTGCGATGCAATTTCTGTGTTTCATGGTCAATAAGAAGGACCAAGGGATACAGTAAACCTGGAGTGAAGCATCGGAATCTATAACTAGTGTCAATGGAATGGTTCAAAACATAGACAGTAAGAAGAGTCAGTCTTCTTGTACTTAAGTCGGCATTGTGCCTTTTGTATTTAATTCCGATGCAATTTCTGTGTTTCATCGTCAATAAGAGGGTCAAAGGGGTACAGTAAACCTGAAGTGAAGCATCGGAATTTATAACTAGTGTCACAGGAATGGTTCAAAACATAGTCAGTAAGAAGAGTCAGCTTTCTTGTACATAAGTCGGCATTGTGCCTTTTGTATTTAATTCCGATGCAATTTCTGTGTTTCATCGTCAATAAGAAGGTCAGAGGGGTACAGTAATCCTGAAGTGAAGCATCGGAATCTATAGCTAGTGTCACAGGAATGGTTCAAAACATAGTCAGTAAGAAGAGTCGGACTTCTTGTCCTTAAGTCGGCATTGTGCCTTTTGTATTTAATTCCGATGCAATTCTTGTGTTTCATCATCAATACGAAGGTCCAAGGGATACAGTAAACCTGGAGTGAAGCATCGGAATCTATAACTAGTGTCACAGGAATGGTTCAAACATAGACAGTAAGAGGAGTCAGTCTCCTTGTACTTAATTTTGCACTGTGCCTTTTGTATTTAATTCCGATGCAATTTCTGTGTTTCATCGTCAATAAGTAGGTCAGAGGGATACAGTAATCCTAAAGTGAAGCATCGGAATCTGTAACTAGTGTCACAGGAATGGTTCAAATCATAGACAGTAAGAAGAGTCAGTCTTCGTGTACTTCAGTCGGCATTTTGCCTTTTGTATTTAATTCCGATGCAATTTCTGTGTTTCATCGTAAATAAGAAGGTCCATGGATACAGTAAACCTGAGGTGAAGCATCGGAATCAATAACTAGTGTCACAGGAATGGTTCAAACATAGTCAGTAAGAAGAGTCAGTCTTCTTGTACATAAGTCGGCATTGTACCTTTTCTATTTAATTCCGATGCAATTTCTGTGTTTCATCGTCAATAACAAGGTCCAAGGGATACAGTAAACCTGGAGTGAAGAATCGGAATCTATAACTAGTGTCAATGGAATGGAACAAAACATAGACAGAAAGAAGAGTCAGTCTTCATGTACTTAAGTCGGCATTTTGCCTTTTGTATTTAATTCCGATGCAATTTCTGTGTTTCATCGTCAATAAGAGGGTCAGAGGGGTACAGTAAACCTGAAGTGAAGCATCGGAATCTATAGCTAGTGTCACAGGAATGGTTAAAAACATAGTCAGTAAGAAGAGTCAGACTTCTTGTCCTTAAGTCGGCATTGTGCCTTTTCTATTTAATTCCGATGCAATTTCTGTGTTTCATCGTCAATAAGAAGTATCAAGGGATACAGTAAACCTGGAGTGAAGCATCGGAGTCTATAACTAGTGTCACAGGACTGGTTCAAAAATTGACAGTAATAAGAGTCAGTCTTCTTGTACTTAATTCGGCATTGTGCCTTTTGTATTTAATTCCGATGCAATTTCTGTGTTTCATAGTCAATAAGAAGGTCATAGGGATACAGTAAACCTGAAGTGAGGCATCGGAATCCATAACTAGTGTCACAGGAATGGTTCAAAGCAAAGTCAGTAAGAAGAGTCAGTCTTCTTGTCCTTAAGTCGGCATGGTGCCTTTTGTATTTAATTCCGAAGCAATTACTGTGTTTCATCGTCAATAAGAAGGTCCAAGGGATACAGTAAACCTGGAGTATAGCATCGGAATCTATAACTAGTGTCATAGGAATGGTTCAAAACGTAGACAGTAAGAAGAGTCAGTCTTCGTGTACTTAAGTCGGCATTTTGCCCTTTGTATTTAATTCCGATGCAATTTCTGTGTTTCATCGTCAATAAACAGGTCCAAGGGATACAGTAAACCTGAGGTGAAGCATCGGAATCTATAACTAGTGTCACAGGGATGGTTCAAAACATAGACAGTAAGAAGAGTCCGTCTTCTTGTACCTAAGTCAGCATTGTGCCCTTTGTATTTAATTCAGATGCAATTTCTGTGTTTCATCGTCAATAAGAAGGTCAGAGGGATACAGTAAACCTGAAGTCAAGCATCGGAATCTATAGCTAGTGTCACAGGAATGGTTCAAAACATAGTCAGTAAGAAGAGTCAGTCTTCTTGTCCATAAGTCGGCATTGTGCCTTTTCTATTTAATTCCGATGCAATTTCTGTGTTTCATCGTCAATAAGAAGGTCCAAGCGATACAGTAAACCTGGAGTGAAGAATCGGAATCTATAACTAGTGTCAATGGAATGGTTCAAAACATAGACAGAAAGAAGAGTCAGTCTTCTTGTACTTAAGTCGGCATTTTGCTTTTTGTATTTAATTCCGATGCAATTTCTGTGTTTCATCGTCAATAACAGGGTCAGAGGGGTACAGTAAACCTGAAGTGAAACATCGGAATCTATAGCTAGTGTCACAGGAATGGTTAAAAACATAGTCAGTAAGAAGAGTCAGACTTCTTGTCCTTAAGTTGGCATTGTGCCTTTCCTATTTAATTCCGATGCAATTTCTGTGTTTCATCGTCAATAAGAAGGATCAAGGGATACAGTAAACCTGGAGTGGAGCATCGGAGTCAATAACTAGTGTCACAGGACTGGTTCAAAAATTGACAGTAATAAGAGTCAGTCTTCTTGTACTTAATTCGGCATTGTGCCTTTTGTATTTAATTCCGATGCAATTTCTGTGTTTCATAGTCAATAAGAAGGTCAGAGGGATACAGTAAACCTGAAGTGAGGCATCGGAATCCATAACTAGTGTCACAGGAATGGTTCAAAACAAAGTCAGTAAGAAGAGTCAGACTTCTTGTCCTTAAGTCGGCATTGTGCCTTTTGTATTTAATTCCGAAGCAATTTCTGTGTTTCATCGTCAATAAGAAGGTCCAAGGGATAGAGTAAACCTGGAGTATAGCATCGGAATCTATAACTAGTGTCACAGGAATGGTTCAAAACGTAGACAGTAAGAAGAGTCAGTCTTTGTGTACTCAAGGCGGCATTTTGCCTTTTGTATTTAATTCCGATGCAATTTCTGTGTTTCATCGTCAATAACAAGGTATAAGGGATACAGTAAACATGAAGTGAATCATCGGAATTTATGACTAGTGTCACAGGAACGGTTCAAAACATAGTAAGTAAGAAGAGTCAGTCTTCTTGTACTTAAGTCGGCATTGTGCCTTTTCTATTTAATTGCGATGCAATTTCTGTGTTTCATGGTCAATAAGAAGGACCAAGGGATACAGTAAACCTGGAGTGAAGCATCGGAATCTATAACTAGTGTCAATGGAATGGTTCAAAACATAGACAGTAAGAAGAGTCAGTCTTCTTGTACTTAAGTCGGCATTGTGCCTTTTGTATTTAATTCCGATGCAATTTCTGTGTTTCATCGTCAATAAGAGGGTCAAAGGGGTACAGTAAACCTGAAGTGAAGCATCGGAATTTATAACTAGTGTCACAGGAATGGTTCAAAACATAGTCAGTAAGAAGAGTCAGCTTTCTTGTACATAAGTCGGCATTGTGCCTTTTGTATTTAATTCCGATGCAATTTCTGTGTTTCATCGTCAATAAGAAGGTCAGAGGGGTACAGTAATCCTGAAGTGAAGCATCGGAATCTATAGCTAGTGTCACAGGAATGGTTCAAAACATAGTCAGTAAGAAGAGTCGGACTTCTTGTCCTTAAGTCGGCATTGTGCCTTTTGTATTTAATTCCGATGCAATTCTTGTGTTTCATCATCAATACGAAGGTCCAAGGGATACAGTAAACCTGGAGTGAAGCATCGGAATCTATAACTAGTGTCACAGGAATGGTTCAAACATAGACAGTAAGAGGAGTCAGTCTCCTTGTACTTAATTTTGCACTGTGCCTTTTGTATTTAATTCCGATGCAATTTCTGTGTTTCATCGTCAATAAGTAGGTCAGAGGGATACAGTAATCCTAAAGTGAAGCATCGGAATCTGTAACTAGTGTCACAGGAATGGTTCAAATCATAGACAGTAAGAAGAGTCAGTCTTCGTGTACTTCAGTCGGCATTTTGCCTTTTGTATTTAATTCCGATGCAATTTCTGTGTTTCATCGTAAATAAGAAGGTCCATGGATACAGTAAACCTGAGGTGAAGCATCGGAATCAATAACTAGTGTCACAGGAATGGTTCAAACATAGTCAGTAAGAAGAGTCAGTCTTCTTGTACATAAGTCGGCATTGTACCTTTTCTATTTAATTCCGATGCAATTTCTGTGTTTCATCGTCAATAACAAGGTCCAAGGGATACAGTAAACCTGGAGTGAAGAATCGGAATCTATAACTAGTGTCAATGGAATGGAACAAAACATAGACAGAAAGAAGAGTCAGTCTTCATGTACTTAAGTCGGCATTTTGCCTTTTGTATTTAATTCCGATGCAATTTCTGTGTTTCATCGTCAATAAGAGGGTCAGAGGGGTACAGTAAACCTGAAGTGAAGCATCGGAATCTATAGCTAGT
Organism: Schistocerca piceifrons; assembly: GCF_021461385.2. Taxonomy (NCBI): domain Eukaryota; kingdom Metazoa; phylum Arthropoda; class Insecta; order Orthoptera; family Acrididae; genus Schistocerca; species Schistocerca piceifrons. The sequence goes on along the minus strand of NW_025728466.1, from coordinate 491,555 downwards.
GTCACAGGAATGGTTAAAAACATAGTCAGTAAGAAGAGTCAGACTTCTTGTCCTTAAGTCGGCATTGTGCCTTTTCTATTTAATTCCGATGCAATTTCTGTGTTTCATCGTCAATAAGAAGTATCAAGGGATACAGTAAACCTGGAGTGAAGCATCGGAGTCTATAACTAGTGTCACAGGACTGGTTCAAAAATTGACAGTAATAAGAGTCAGTCTTCTTGTACTTAATTCGGCATTGTGCCTTTTGTATTTAATTCCGATGCAATTTCTGTGTTTCATAGTCAATAAGAAGGTCATAGGGATACAGTAAACCTGAAGTGAGGCATCGGAATCCATAACTAGTGTCACAGGAATGGTTCAAAGCAAAGTCAGTAAGAAGAGTCAGTCTTCTTGTCCTTAAGTCGGCATGGTGCCTTTTGTATTTAATTCCGAAGCAATTACTGTGTTTCATCGTCAATAAGAAGGTCCAAGGGATACAGTAAACCTGGAGTATAGCATCGGAATCTATAACTAGTGTCATAGGAATGGTTCAAAACGTAGACAGTAAGAAGAGTCAGTCTTCGTGTACTTAAGTCGGCATTTTGCCCTTTGTATTTAATTCCGATGCAATTTCTGTGTTTCATCGTCAATAAACAGGTCCAAGGGATACAGTAAACCTGAGGTGAAGCATCGGAATCTATAACTAGTGTCACAGGAATGGTTCAAACATAGTCAGTAAGAAGAGTCAGCCTTCTTGTACTTAAGTCGGCATTGTACCTTTCCTATTTAATTCCGATGCAATTTCTGTGTTTCATCGTCAATTACAAGGTCCAAGGGATACAATAAACCTGGAGTGAAGCATCGGAATCTATAACTAGTGTAAATGGAATGGTTCAAAACATAGACAGTAAGAAGAGTCAGTCATCTAGTACTTAAGACGGCATTGTGCCTTTTGTATTTAATTCCGATGCAATTTCTGTGTTTCATCGTCAATAAGAGGGTCCAAGGGATACAGTAAACATGAAGTGAAGCGTCGGAATTTATAACTAGTGTCACAGGAATGGTTCAAAACAAAGTCAGTAAGAAGAGTCTGTCTTCTTGTACTTAAGTCGGCATTGTGCCTTTTCTATTTAATTCCGATGCAATTTCTGTGTTTCATCGTCAATAAGAAGGACCAAGGGATACAGTAAACCTGGAGTGAAGCATCTGGATATATAACTAGTGTCACAGGACTGGTTCAAAAATAGACAGTAATAAGAGTCAGTCTTCTTGTACTTAATTCGGCATTGTGCCTTTTGTATTTAATTCCGATGCAATTTCTGTGTTTCATCGTCAATAAGAAGGTCAGAGTGATACAGTAAACCTGAAGTGAGGCATCGGAATCCATAACTAGTGTCACAGGAATGGTTCAAAACATAGTCAGTAAGAAGAGTTAGTCTTCTTGTACTTAAGTCGGCATTGTGCCTTTTGTATTTAATTCCGATGCAATTTCTGTGTTTCATCGTCAATAAGAAGGTCCAAGGGATACAGTAAACCCGGAGTGAAGCATCGGAATCTGTAACTAGTGTCACAGGAATGGTTCAAATCATAGACAGTAAGAAGAAACAGTCTTCGTGTACTTCAGTCGGCATTTTGCCTTTTGTATTTAATTCCGATGCAATTTTTGTGTTTCATCGTCAATAAGAAGGTCCAAGGGATACAGTAAACCTCAAGTGAAGCATCGGAATCTATAACAGGTGTCACGGGAATTGTTCAAAACATAGTCAGTAGGAAGAGTCGGTCTTTATGTACTTAATTCGGCATTGTGCCTTTTGTATTTAATTCCGATGTATTTTCTGTGTTTCATCGTCAATAAGAAGGTCCAAGGAATACAGTAAACCTTAAGTGAAGCATCGGAATCTATAACTAGTGTCACAGGAATGGTTCAAAACATAGACAGTAAGAAGAGTCAGTCTTCTTGTCCTTAAGTCGGCATTGTGACTTTTGTAATTAATTCCGATGCTATTTCTGTGTTTCATCGTCAATAAGAAGCTCCAAGGGATACAGTAAACCTGGAGTGAAGCATCGGAATCTATACCTAGTGTCACAGAAGTGGATCAAACCATAGACAATGATAAGTGTCAGTCTTCTTGTACTTAATTCTGCTTTGTGCCCTTTGTATTTAATTCCGATGCAATTTCTGTGTTTCATCGTCAATAAGAAGGTCCAAGGGATACAGTAAACCTGAAGTGAAACATCGGAATTTATAACTAGTGTCACAGGAATGGTTCAAAACATAGTCAGTAAGGAGGGGCAGTCTTCTTGTACTTAAGTCGGCATTGTGCATTTGGATTTAATTCCGATGCAATTTCTGTGTTTCATCGTCAATAAGAAGGTCGGAGGGGTACAGTAAACCTGAAACCTGAAGTGAAGCATCGGAATCTATAGCTAGTGTCACAGGAATGGTTCAAAACATAGACAGTAAGAAGAGTCAGTCTTCTTGTACTTAATTCTGCTTTGTGCCTTTTGTATTTAATTCCTATGCAGTTTCTGTGTATCATCGTCAATAAGAAGGTCCAAGGGATACAGTAAACCTGAAGTGAAGCATCGGAATTTATAACTAGTGTCACAGGAATGGTTCAAAACATAGACAGTAAGAAGAGTCAGTCTCCTTGAACTTAATTCGGCATTGTGCCTTTTGTATTTAATTCCGATGCAATTTCTGTGTTTCATCGTCAATAAGAAGGTCAGAGGGATACAGTAAACCTGAAGTGAGGCATCGGAATCCATAACTAGTGTCACAGGAATGGTTCAAAACATAGTCAGTAAGAAGAGTTAGTCTTCTTGTACTTAAGTCGGCATTGTGCCTTTTGTATTTAACTCCGATGCAATTTCTGTGTTTCATCGTCAATAAGAAGGTCCAAGGGATACAGTAAACCCGGAGTGAAGCATCGGAATCTGTAACTAGTGTCACAGGAATTGTTCAAATCATAGACAGTAAGAAGAGTCAGTCTTCGTGTACTTCAGTCGGCATTTTGCCTTTTGTATTTAATTCCGATGCAGTTTTTGTGTTTCATCGTCAATAAGAAGGTCCAAGGGATACAGTAAACCTCAAGTGAAGCATCGGAATCTATAACAGGTGTCACAGGAATGGTTCAAAACATAGTCAGTAGGAAGAGTCGGTGTTTATGTACTTAAGTCGGCATTGTGCCTTTTGTATTTAATTCCGATGTATTTTCTGTGTTTCATCGTCAATAAGAAGGTCCAAGGGATACAGTTAACCTGAAGTGAAGCATCACAATCTATAACTAGTGTCACAGGAATGGTTCAAAACATAGACAGTAAGAAGAGTCAGTCTTCTTGTCCTTAAGTCGGCATTGTGAATTTTGTAATTAATTCCGATGCTATTTCTGTGTTTCATCGTCAATAAGAAGCTCCAAGGGATACAGTAAACCTGGAGTGAAGCATCGGAATCTATAACTAGTGTCACAGAAGTGGTTCAAAACATAGACAGTAATAAGTGTCAGTCTTCTTGTACTTAATTCTGCTTGTGCCTCTTGTATTTAATTCCGATGCAATTTCTGTGTTTCATCGTCAATAAGAAGGTCCAAGGGATTCACTAAACCTGAAGTGAAACATCGCAATTTATAACTAGTGTCAAGGAATGGTTCAAAACATAGTCAGTAAGGAGGGGCAGTCTTCTTGTACTTAAGTCGGCATTGTGCCTTTTGTATTTAATTCCGATGCAATTTCTGTGTTTCATCGTCAATAAGAAGGTCCAAGGGATACAGTAAACCTCAAGTGAAGCATCGGAATCTATAACAGGTGTCACAGGAATGGTTCAAAACATAGTCAGTAGGAAGAGTCGGTCTTTATGTACTTAAGTTGGCATTGTGCCTTTTGTATTTAATTCCGATGTATTTTCTGTGTGTCATCGTCAATAAGAAGGTCCAAGGGATACAGTAAACCTGAAGTGATGCATCGGAATCTATAACTAGTGTCACAGGAATGGTTCAAAACATAGACAGTAAGAAGAGTCTGTCTTCGTGTACTTCAGTCGGCATTTTGCCTTTTGTATTTAATTCCGATGTATTTTCTGTGTTTCATCGTCAATAAGAAGGTCCAAGGGATACAGTAAACCTGGAGTGAAGCTTCGTAATCTGTAACTAGTGTCACAGGAATGGTTCAAATCATAGACAGTAAGAAGAGTCACTCTTTGTGTACTTCAGTCGGCATTTTGCCTTTTGTATTTAATTCCGATGCAATTTCTGTGTTTTATCGTCAATGAGAAGGTCCAAGGGATACAATAAGCCTGAAGTGCAGCATCGGTATCTATAACTAGTGTCACAGGAATCGTTCAAAACATAGTCAGTAAGAATAGTCAGTTTTCTTGTACTTAAGTCGGCATAGTGCCTTTTCTATTTAATTCCGATGCAATTTATGTGTTTCATCGTCAATAAGACGGTCCAAGGGATACAGTAAACCTGGAGTGAAGCATCGGAATCTATAACTAGTGTCAATAGTATGGTTCAAATATAGACAGTAAGAAGAGTCAGTCTTCTTGTACTTACGTCGGTATTGTGCCCTTTGTATTTAATTCCGATGCAATTTCTGTGTTTCATCGTCAATAAGAAGGTCAGAGGGATACAGTAAACCTGAAGTCAAGCATCGGAATCTATAGCTAGTGTCACAGGAATGGTTCAAAACATAGTCAGTAAGAAGAGTCAGTCTTCTTGTCCATAAGTCGGCATTGTGCCTTTTCTATTTAATTCCGATGCTATTTCTGTGTTTCATCGTCAATAAGAAGGTCCAAGCGATACAGTAAACCTGGAGTGAAGCATCGGAATCTATAACTAGTGTCACAGGAATGGTTCAAAACATAGACAGCAAGAAGAGTCAGTCTTTATGTACTTACGTCGTCATTGTGCCTTTTCTATTTAATTCCGATGCAATTTCTGTGTTTCATCGTCAATGAGAATGTCAGAGGGATACAATAAACCTGAAGTGAAGCATCGGAATGTATAACTAGTGTCACAGGAATGGTTCAAAACAAAGTCAGTGAGAAGAGTCATTCTTCTTGTACTTAAGTCGGCATTTTGCCTTTTGTATTTCATTCCGATGCCATTTCTGTGTTTCATCGTCAATAAGAGGGTCAGAGGGGTACAGTAAACCTGAAGTGAAGCGTCGGAATCTATAGCTAGTGTCACAGCAATGGTTAAAAACATAGTCAGTAAGAAGAGTCAGACTTCTTGTCCTTAAGTCGGCATTGTGCCTTTTCTATTTAATTCTGATGCAATTTCTGTGTTTCATCGTCAATAAGAAGAATCAAGGGATACAGTAAACCTGGAATGAAGCATCGGAGTCTATAACTAGTGTCACAGGACTGGTTCAAAAATTGACAGTAATAAGAGTCAGTCTTCTTGTACTTAATTCGGCATTGTGCCTTTTGTATTTAATTCCGATGCAATTTCTGTGTTTCATAGTCAATAAGACGGTCAGAGGGATACAGTAAACCTGAAGTGAGGCATCGGAATCCATAACTAGTGTCACAGGAATGGTTCAAAGCAAAGTCAGTAAGAAGAGTCAGTCTTCTTGTCCTTAAGTCGGCATTGTGCCTTTTGTATTTAATTCCGAAGCAATTTCTGTGTTTCATCGTCAATAAGAAGGTCCAAGGGATACAGTAAACCTGGAGTATAGCATCGCAATCTATAACTAGTGTCATAGGAATGGTTCAAAACGTAGACAGTTAGAAGAGTCAGTCTTCGTGTACTTAAGTCGGCATTTTGCCTTTTGTATTTAATTCCGATGCAATTTCTGTGTTTCATCGTCAATAAACAGGTCCAAGGGATACAGTAAACCTGAGGTGAAGCATCGGAATCTATAACTAGTGTCACAGGAATGGTTCAAACATAGTCAGTAAGAGGAGTCAGCCTTCTTGTACTTAAGTCGGCATTGTACCTTTCCTATTTAATTCCGATGCAATTTCTGTGTTTCATCGTCAATAACAAGGTGGAAGGGATACAGTAAACCTGGAGTGAAGCATCGGAATCTATAACTAGTGTCAATGGAATGGTTCAAACATAGACAGTAAGAAGAGTCAGACTTCATGTACTTAAGTCGGCATTGTGCCTTTTGTATTTAATTCCGATGCAATTTCTGTGTTTCATCAGCAATAAGAAGGTCCAAGGGATACAGTAAACCTGGAGTAAAGCATCGGAATCTATAACTAGCGTCACAGGAATGGTTCAAAACATAGACAGTAAGAAGAGTCAGTCTCCTTGTACTTAATTCTGCACTGTGCCTTTTGTATTTAATTCCGATGCAATTTCTGTGTTTCATCGTCAATAACAAGGTCCAAGGGATACAGTAAACATGAAGTGAAGCATCGGAATTTATAACTAGTGTCACAGGAATGGTTCAAAACATAGTCAGTAGGAAGAGTCGGTCTTTATGTACTTAAGTCGGCATTTTGCCTTTTGTATTTAATTCCGATGTATTGTCTGTGTTTCATCGTCAATGAGAAGGTCCAAGGGATACAGTAAACCTGAAGTGAAGCATCGGAATCTATAACTAGTGTCACAGGAATGGTTCAAAACATAGACAGTAAGAAGAGTCAGTCTTCTTGTCCTTAAGTCGGCATTGTGACTTTTGTAATTAATTCCGATGCTATTTCTGTGTTTCATCGTCAATAAGAAGCTCCAAGGGATACAGTAAACCTGGAGTGAAGCATCGGAATCTATAACTAGTGTCACAGAAGTGGATCAAACCATAGACAGTGATAAGTGTCAGTCTTCTTGTACTTAATTCTGCTTTGTGCCTTTTGTATTTAATTCCGATGCAATTTCTGTGTTTCATCGTCAATAAGAAGGTCCAAGGGATACAGTAAACCTGAAGTGAAACATCGGAATTTATAACTAGTGTCACAGGAATGGTTCAAAACATAGTCAGTAAGGAGGAGCAGTCTTCTTGTACTTAAGTCGGCATTGTGCCTTTTGTATTTAATTCCGATGCAATTTCTGTGTTTCATCGTCAATAAGAAGGTCGGAGGGGTACAGTAAACCTGAAACCTGAAGTGAAGCATCGGAATCTATAGCTAGTCTCACAGGAATGGTTCAAAACATAGACAGTAAGAAGAGTCAGTCTTCTTGTACTTAATTCTGCTTTGTGCCTTTTGTATTTAATTCCGATGCAGTTTCTGTGTATCATCGTCAATAAGAAGGTCCAAGGGATACAGTAAACCTGAAGTGAAGCATCGGAATTTATAACTAGTGTCACAGGAATGGTTCAAAACATAGACAGTAAGAAGAGTCAGTCTCCTTGAACTTAATTCGGCATTGTGCCTTTTGTATTTAATTCCGATGCAATTTCTGTGTTTCATCGTCAATAAGAAGGTCAGAGGGATACAGTAAACCTGAAGTGAGGCATCGGAATCCATAACTAGTGTCACAGGAATGGTTCAAAACATGGTCAGTAAGAAGAGTTAGTCTTCTTGTACTTAAGACGGCATTGTGCCTTTTGTATTTAATTCCGATGCAATTTCTGTGTTTCATCATCAATACGAAGGTCCAAGGGATACAGTAAACCCGGAGTGAAGCATCGGAAACTGTAACTAGTGTCACAGGAATGGTTCAAATCATAGACAGTAAGAAGAGTCAGTCTTCGTGTACTTCAGGTTGCATTTTGCCTTTTGTATTTAATTCCGATGCAGTTTTTGTGTTACATCGTCAATAAGAAGGTCCAAGGGATACAGTAAACCTCAAGTGAAGCATCGGAATCTATAACTAGTGTCACAGGAATGGTTCAAACCAAAGTCAGTAAGAAGAGTCGGTCTTTATGTACTTAAGTCAGCATTGTGCCTTTTGTATTTAATTCCGATGTGTTTTCTGTGTCTCATCGTCAATAAGAAGGTCCAAGGGATACAGTAAACCTGAAGTGAAGCATCGGAATCTATAACTAGTGTCACAGGAATGGTTCAAAACATAGACAGTAAGAAGAGTCTGTCTTCTTGTCCTTAAGTCGGCATTGTGAATTTTGTAATTAATTCCGATGCTATTTCTGTGTTTCATCGTCAATAAGAAGCTCCAAGGGATACCGTAAACCTGGAGTGAAGCATCGGAATCTATAACTAGTGTCACAGGAATGGATCAAAACATAGTCAGTAGGAAGAGTTAGTCTTCTTGTACTTAAGTCGGCGTTGTGCCTTTTGTATTTAATTCAGATGCAATTTCTGTGTTTCATCGTCAATAAGAAGGTCCAAGGGATACAGTAAACCTGGAGTGAAGCTTCGTAATCTGTAATTAGTGTCACAGGAATGGTTCAAATCATAGACAGTAAGAAGAGTCAGTCTTCGTGTACTTCAGTCGGCATTTTGCCATTGGTATTTAATTCCGATGCAATTTCTGTGTTTTATCGTCAATGAGAAGGTCCAAGGGATACAGTAAACCAGATGTGCAGCATCGGTATCTATAACTAGTGTCACAGGAACCGTTCAAAACATAGTCAGTAAGAATAGTCAGTTTTCTTGTACTTAAGTCGGCATAGTGCCTTTTCTATTTAATTCCGATGCAATTTCTGTGTTTCATCGTCAATAAGACGGTCCAAGGGATACAGTAAACCTGGAGTGAAGCATCGGAATCTATAACTAGTGTCAATGGTATCGTTCAAATACAGACAGTAAGAAGAGTCAGTCTTCTTGTACTTACGTCGGTATTGTGCCCTTGGTATTTAATTCCGATGCAAGTTCTGTGTTTCATCGTCAATAAGAAGGTCAGAGGGATACAGTAAACCTGAAGTCAAGCATCGGGATCTATAGCTAGTGTCACAGGAATGGTTCAAAACATAGTCAGTAAAAAGAGTCAGTCTTCTTGTCCTTAAGTCGGCATTGTGCCTTTTCTATTTAATTCCGATGCAATTTCTGTGTTTCATCGTCAATAAGAAGGTCCAAGCGAAACAGTAAACCTGGAGTGAATCATCGGAATCTATAACTAGTGTCACAGGAATGGTTCAAAACATAGACAGTAAGAAGAGTCAGTCTTTATGTACTTACGTCGACATTGTGCCTTTTCTATTTAATTCCGATGCAATTTCTGTGTTTCATCGTCAATGAGAATGTCAGAGGGATACAATAAACCTGAAGTGAAGCATCGGAATCTATAACTAGTGTCACAGGAATGGTTCAGACAAAGACAGTTAGAAGAGTCAGTCTTCTTGTCCTTAAGTCGGCATTGTGCCTTTTGTATTTAATTCCGATGCAATTTCTGTGTTTCATCGTCAATAAAAAGGTCCAAGGGATACAGTAAACCTGAGGTGAAGCACCGGAATCTATAACTAGTGTCACACGAATGGTTCAAAACATAGTCAGTAAGAAGAGGCAGATTTCTTGTACTTAAGTCGCCTGTGTACCTTTTCTATTTAATTCCGATACAGTTTCTGTGTTTCATCGTCAATAACAAGGTCCAAGGGATACAGTAAACCTGGAGTGAAGCATCGGAATCTATAACTAGTGTCAATGGTATCGTTCAAATATAGACAGTAACAAGAGTCAGTCTTCTTGTACTTACGTCGGAATTGTGCCCTTTGTATTTAATTCCGATGCAATTTCTGTGTTTCATCGTCAATAAGAGGGTCAGAGGGATACAGTAAACCTGAAGTCAAGCATCGGAATCTATAGCTAGTGTCACAGGAATGGTTCAAATCATAGTCAGTTAGAAGAGTCAGTCTTCTTGTCCTTAAGTCGGCATTGTGCCTTTTCTATTTAATTCCGATGCAATTTCTGTGTTTCATCGTCAATAAGAAGGTCCAAGCGATACAGTAAACCTGGAGTGAAGCATCGGAATCTATAACTAGTGTCACAGGAATGGTTCAAAACATAGACAGTAAGAAGAGTCAGTCTTTATGTACTTACGTCGACATTGTGCCTTTTCTATTTAATTCCGATGCAATTTCTGTGTTTCATCGTCAATGAGAATGTCAGAGGGATACAATAAACCTGAAGTGAAGCATCGGAATCTATAACTAGTGTCACAGGAATGGTTCAAAACAAAGTGAGTTAGAAGAGTCAGTCTTCTTGTCCTTAAGTCGGCATTGTGCCTTTTGTATTTAATTCCGATGCAATTTCTGTGTTTCATCGTCAATAAGAAGGTCCAAGGGATACAGTAAACCTGAGGTGAAGCACCGGAATCTATAACTAGTGTCACACGAATGGTTCAAAACATAGTCAGTAAGAAGAGGCAGACTTCTTGTACTTAAGTCGGCTGTGTACCTTTTCTATTTAATTCCGATGCAGTTTCTGTGTTTCATCGTCAATAACAAGGTCCAAGGCATACAGTAATCCTGGAGTGAAGCATCGGAATCTATAACTAGTGTCACGGGAATAGTTCAAAACATAAACAGTAAGAAGAGTCAGCCTCCTTGTACTTAATTCTGCATTGTGCCATTTGTATTTAATTCCGATGCATTTTCTGTGTTTCATCGTCAATAAGAAGGTAGAAGGGATACAGTAAACCTGAAGTGAAGCATCGGAATTTATAACTAGTGTCACAGGAATGGTTCAAAACATAGTCAGTAAGAAGAGTCAGTCTTCTTGTACTTAAGTCGGCATTGTGCCTTTTCCATTTAATTCCGATGCAATTTCTGTGTTTCATCGGCAATAAGAAGGACCGAGGGAACAGTAAACCTGGAGTGAAGCATCGGAGTCTATAACTAGTGTCACAGGACTGGTTCAAAAATAGACAGTAAGAAGAGTCAGTCTTCTTGAACTTAATTCGGCATTGTGCATTTTGTATTTAATTCCGATGCAATTTCTGTGTTTCATCGTCAATAAGAAGGTCAGAGGGATACAGTAAACCTGAAGTGAAGCATCGGAATCCATAACTAGTGTCACAGGAATGGTTCAAAGCATAGTCAGTAAGAGGAGTTAGTCTTCTTGTACTTAAGTCGGCATTGTGCCTTTTGTATTTAATTCCGATGCAATTTCTGTGGTTCATCGTCAATAAGAAGGTCCAAGCGATACGGTAAACCTGGAGTGAAGCAATGGGGTCTGTAACTAGTGTCACAGGAATGGTTCAAATCATAGACAGTAAGAAGAGTCAGACTTCGTGTACATCAGTCGGCATTTTGCCTTTTGTACTTAATTTCGATGCAATTTTTGTGATTCATTGTCAATAAGAAGGTCCAAGGAATACAGTAAACCTGAAGTGAAGCATCGGGATCTATAACTAGTGTCACAGGAATCGTTCAAAACATAGTCAATTAGAAAAGTCAGTCTTCTTGTACTTAAGTCGGCATAGTGCCGTTTCTATTTAATTCCGATGCAATTTGTGTGTTTCATCGTCAATAAGAAGGTCCAAGGGATACAGTAAACCTGAAGTGAAGCATCGGAATCTATACCTAGTGTCTATGGTATGGTTCAAAACATAGACAGTAAGAAGAGTCAGTCTTCTTCTACTTAAGTCGGCATTGTGCCTTTTGAATTTAATTACGATGAAATTTCTGTGTTTCATCGTCATTAAGAAGGTCAGAGGGATACAGTAAAACTGAAGTGAAGCAACGGAATCAATAGCTAGTGTCACAGGAATAGTTCAAAACATAGTCTGTAAGAAGAGTCCGTCTTCTTGTCCCTATGTCGGCATTGTGCCTTTTCTATTTAATTCCGATGCAATTTCTGTGTTTCATCGTCAATAAGAAGGTCCACGGTATACAGTAAACCTGAAGTGAAGCATCGGATCTATTACTAGTGGCACAGGAATGGTTCAAAACATGGTCAGTATGAAGAGTCAGTCTTCTTGTACTTAAGTCGGCATTGTGCCTTTTCTATTTAATTCCGATGCAATTTCTGTGTTTCATCGTCAATAAGAAGGACCAAGGGATACAGTAAACCTGGAGTGAAGCATCGGAGTCTATAACTAGTGTCACAGGACTGGTTCAAAAATGGACAGTAATAAGAGTCAGTCTTCTTGAACTTAATTCGGCATTGTGATTTTTGTATTTAATTCCGATGCAATTTCTGTGTTTCATCGTCACTAAGAAGGTCAGAGGGATACAGTAAGCCTGAAGTGAAGCATCGGAATCCATAACTAGCGTCACAGGAATGGTTCAAAACATAGTCAGTATGATGAGTTAGTCTTCTTGTACTTAAGTCGGCATTGTGCCTTTTGTATTTAATTCCGATGCAATTTCTGTGTTTCATCGTCAATAATAAGGTCCAAGGCATTCAGTAAACCTGAGGTGAAGCATCGGAATCTATAGCTAGTGTCAATGGAATGGTTAAAAACATAGACAGTAATAAGAATTAGACTTCTTGTACTTAAATCGGCATTGTGCCTTTTGTATTTAATTCAGATGCAATTTCTGTGTTTCATCGTCAATAAGAAGGACAGAGGGGTACAGTAAACCTGAAGTGAAGCATCGGAATCTATAGATAGTGTCACAGGAATGGTTCAAAACATAGTCTGTAAGAAGAGTCAGACTTCTTGTCCTTAATTCGGCATTGTGCCTTTTGTATTTAATTCCGATGCAATTTCTGTGTTTCATCATCAATAAGAAAGTCCAAGGGATACAGTAAACCTGGAGAGAAGCATCGGAATCTATAACTAGTGTCGCAGGAATGGTTCAAAACATAGACAGTAAGAAGAGTCAGTCTCCTCGTACTTAATTCTGCACTGTGCCTTTTGTATTTAATTCCGATGCAATTTCTGTGTTTCATCGTCAATAAGAAGATCCAAGGGATACAGTAAACCTGCAGTGAAGCATCGGAATTTATAACTAGTGTCACAGGAATGGTTCAAAACATAGTCAGTAAGAAGAGTCAGCTTTCTTGTACATAAGTCAGCGTTGTGCCTATTCTATTTAATTCCGAAGCAATTTCTGTGTCTCATCGTCAATAAGAAGGTCAGAGGGATACAGTAAACCTGAAGTGAACCATCGGAATCCATATCTAGTGTCACAGGAATGGTTCAAAGCATATTCAGTAAGAAGGGTTAGTCTTCTTGTACCTAAGTCGGCATTGTGCCTTTTGTATTTAATTGCGATGCAATTTCTGTGTTTCATCGTCAATAAGAAGGTCCAAGGGATACAGTAAACCTGGATTGAAACATCGGAATTTGAGGCTAGTGTCACAGGAATGGTTCAAATAATAGACAGTAAGAAGAGTCAGTCTTCGTGTACTTCAGTCGGCATTTTGCCTTTTGTATTTAATTCCGATGCAATTTTTGTGTTTCATCGACAAGAAGAAGGTCCAAGGGATACAGTAAACCTGAAGTGAAGCATCGGGATCTATAACTGGTGTCACAGGAATCGTTCAAAACATAGTCAGTAAGAAGAGTCAGCTTTCTTGTACATAAGTCAGCGTTGTGCCTATTCTATTTAATTCCGAAGCAATTTCTGTGTCTCATCGTCAATAAGAAGGTCAGAGGGGTACAGTAAACCTGAAGTGAAGCATCGGAATCTATAGCTAGTGTCACAGGAATGGTTCAAAACATAGTCAGTAAGAAGAGTCGGACGTCTTGCCCTTAAGTCGGCATTGTGCTTTTTGTATTTAATTCCGATGCAATTCTTGTGTTTCATCATCAATAAGAAGGTCCAAAGGATACAGTAAACCTGGAGTGAAGCATCGGATTCTATAACTAGTGTCACAGGAATGGATCAAACATAGACAATAAGAGAAGTCAGTCTCCTTGTACTTAATTTTGCACTGTGCCTTTTGTATTTAATTCCGATGCAATTTCTGTGTTTCATCGTCAATAAGAAGGTCCAAGGGATACAGTAAACATGAAGTGAAGCATCGGAATATATAACTAGTGTCACAGGAATGGTTCAAAACATAGTCAGTAAGAAGAGTCAGTCTTCTTGTACTTAAGTCGGCATTGTGCCTTTTCTATTTAATTCCGATGCTATTTCTGTGTTTCATCGTCAATAAGAAGGACCAAGGGATACAGTAAAACTGGAGTGAAGCATCGGTGTCTATAATTAGTGTCACAGGACTGGTTCAAAGATAGACAGTAATAAGAGTCAGTCTTCTTGAACTTAATTTGGCATTGTGCCTTTTGTATTTAATTCCGATGCAATTTCTGTGTTTCATCGTCAATAAGAAGGTCAGAGGGATACAGTAAACCTGAAGAGAAGCATCGGAATCCATAACTAGCGTCACAGGAATAGTTCAAAACATAGTCAGTAAGAAGAGTTAGTCTTCTTGTACTTAAGTCGGCATTGTGCCGTTTGTATTTAATTCCGATGCAATTTCTGTGTTTCATCGTCAATAAGAAGGTCCAAGGGATACAGTAAACCTGGAGTGAAGCATCGGAATCTGTAACTAGTGTCACAGGAATGGTTCAAATCATAGACAGTAAGAAGAGTCAGTCTTCGTGTACTTCAGTCGGCATTTTGCATTTTGTATTTAATTCCGATGCAATTTTTGTGTTTCATCGTCAATAAGAAGGTCCAAGGGATACAGTAAACCTGAGGTGAAGCATCGGAATCTATAACTAGTGTCACGGGAATGGTTCAAAACATAAACAGTAAGAAGAGTCAGTCTCCTTGTACTTAATTCGGCATTGTGCCATTTGTATTTAATTCCGATGCATTTTCTGTGTTTCATCGTCAATATGAAGGTAGAAGGGATACAGTAAACCTGAAGTGAAGCATCGGAATTTATAACTAGTGTCACAGGAATGGTTCAAAACATAGTCAGTAAGAAGAGTCAGTCTTCTTGTACTTAAGTCGGCATTGTGCCTTTTCTATTTAATTCCGATGCAATTTCTGTGTTTCATCGTCAATAAGAAGGACCGAGGGAACAGTAAACCTGGAGTGAAGCATCGGAGTCTATAACTAGTGTCACAGGACTGGTTCAGAAATAGACAGTAAGAAGAGTCAGTCTTCTTGAACTTAATTCGGCATTGTGCCTTTTGTATTTAATTCCGATGCAATTTCTGTGTTTCATCGTCAATAGGAAGGTCAGAGGGATACAGTAAACCTGAAGTGAAGCATCGGAATCCATAACTAGTGTCACAGGAATGGTACAAAGCATAGTCAGTAAGAGGAGTTAGTCTTCTTGTACTTAAGTCGGCATTGTGCCTTTTCTATTTAATTCCGATGCAATTTCTGTGGTTCATCGTCAATAAGAAGGTCCAAGCGATACAGTAAACCTGGAGTGAAGCATCGGCGTCTGTAACTAGTGTCACAGGAATGGTTCAAATCATAGACTGTAAGAAGAGTCAGTCTTCGTGTACATCAGTCGGCATTTTGCCTTTTGTACTTAATTTCGATGCAATTTTTGTGATTCATCGTCAATAAGAAGGTCAAAATAATACAGTAAACCTGAAGTGAAGCATCGGGATCTATAACTAGTGTCACAGGAATCGTTCAAAACATAGTCAGTTAGAAGAGTCAGTCTTCTTGTACTTAAGTCGGCATAGTGCCATTTCTATTTAATTCCGATGCAATTTGTGTGTTTCATCGTCAATAAGAAGGTCCAAGGGATACAGTAAACCTGGAGTGAAGCATCGGAATCTATACCTAGTGTCAATGGTATGGTTCAAAACATAGACAGTAAGAAGAGTCAGTCTTCTTCTACTTAAGTCGGCATTGTACATTTTGAATTTAATTACGATGCAATTTCTGTGTTTCATCGTCATTAAGAAGGTCAGAGGGATACAGTAAAACTGAAGTGAAGCAACGGAATCTATAGCTAGTGTCACAGGAATAGTTCAAAACATAGTCTGTAAGAAGAGTCAGTCTTCTTGTCCCTATGTCGGCATTGTGCCTTTTCTATTTAATTCCGATGCTATTTCTGTGTTTCATCGTCAATAAGAAGGACCAAGGGATACAGTAAACCTGGAGTGTAGCATCGGAGTCTATAACTAGTGTCACAGGACTGGTTCAAAAATGGACAGTAATAAGAGTCAGTCTTCTTGAACTTAATTCGGCATTGTGATTTTTGTATTTAATTCCGATGCAATTTCTGTGTTTCATCGTCAATACGAAGGTCAGAGGGATACAGTAAGCCTGAAGTGAAGCATCGGAATCCATAACTAGCGTCACAGGAATGGTTCAAAACATAGTCAGTAAGATGAGTTAGTCTTCTTGTACTTAAGTCGGCATTGTGCCTTTTCTATTTAATTCCGATGCAATTTCTGTGTTTCATCGTCAATAAGAAGGTCCAAGGGATACAGTAAACCTGAAGTGAAGCATCGGAATTTATAACTAGTGTCACAGGAATGGTTCAAAACATAGTCAGTAAGAAGAGTCAGTCATCTTGTACTTAAGTCGGCATTGTGCCTTTTCAATTTAATTCCGATGCAATTTCTGTGTTTCATCGTCAATAAGAAGGACGGAGGGATACAGTAATTCTGAAGTGTAGCATCGGAATCTATAACTAGTGTCAAACAAAGTCAGTAAGAAGAGTCGGTCTTCTTGTCCTTAAGTCGGAATTGTGCCTTTTGTATTTAATTCCGATGCAATTTCTGTGTTTCATCGTCAATAAGAAGGTCCAAGGGATACAGTAAACCTGGATTGAAGCATCGGAATTTGTAGCTAATGTCACTGGAATGGTTCAAATAATAGACAGTAAGAAGAGTCAGACTTCGTGTACTTCAGTCGGCATTTTCCCTTTTGTATTTAATTCCGATGCAATTTTTGCGTTTCATCGTCAAGAAGAAGGTCCAAGGGATGCAGTAAACCTGATGTGAAGCATCGGGATCTATAACTGGTGTCACAGGAATCGTTCAAAACATAGTCAGTAAGAGGAGTCAGTCATCTTGTACTTAAGTCGGCATTGTGCCTTTTCTATTTAATTCCGATGCAATTTCTGTGTTTCATCGTCACTAAGAAGGACGGAGGGATACAGTAATCCTGAAGTGTAGCATCGGAATCTATAACTAGTGTCACAGGAATGGTTCAAACAAAGTCAGTAAGAAGAGTCAGTCCTCTTGTCATTAAGTCGGAATTGTGCCTTTTGTATTTAATTCCGATGCAATTTCTGTGTTTCATGGTCATAAAGAAGGTCCAAGGGATACAGTAAACCTGGAGTGTAGCATCGGAATCTATAACTAGTGTCACAGGAATGGTTCAAATCATAGACAGTAAGAAGAGTAAGTCTTCGTGTACTTAAGTCGGCATTGTGCCTTTTCCATTTAATTCCGATGCAATTTCTGTGTTTCATCGTCAATAAGAAGGTCCAAGGGATAAAGTTAACCTGGAGTGAAGCATCGGAATCTATAACTAGTGTCACAGGAATGGTTTAAAACATAGACAGTAAGAAGAGTCAGTCTTCTTGTCCTTAAGTCGGCATTGTGACTTTTGTAATTAATTCCGATGCAATTTCTGTGTTCCATCGTTAATAAGAAGCTCCAAGGGATACAGTAAACCTGGAGTGAAGCATCGGAATCTATAACTAGTGTCACAGAAGTGGTTCAAAACATAGACAGTAATAAGAGTCAGTCTTCTTGTACTTAATTCTGCTTTGTGCCTATTGTATTTAATTCCGATGCAATTTCTGTGTTTCATCGTCAATAAGAAGGTCCAAGGGATACAGTAAACCTGAAGTGAAGCATCGGTATTTATAACTAGTGTCACAGGAATGGTTCAAAACATAGTCAGTAAGGAGAGACAGCCTTCTTGTACTTAAGTCGGCATTGTGCATTTTGTATTTAATTCCGATGCAATTTCTGTGTTTCATCGTCAATAAGAAGGTCAGAGGGGTACAGTAAACCTGAAACCTGAAGTGAAGCATCGGAATCTATAGCTAGTGTCACAGGAATGATTCAAAACATAGACAGTAAGAAGGGTCAGTCTTCATATACTTAATTCTGCTTTGTGCCTTTTGTATTTAATTCCGATGCAATTTCTGTGTTTCTTCGTCAATAAGAAGGTCCAAGGGATACAGTTAACCTGAAGTGAAGCCTCGGCATTTATAACTAGTGTCACAGGAATGGTTCAAAACATAGACAGTAAGAAGAGTCAGTCTTCTTGTACCTAAGTCGGCATTGTGCTTTTTGTGTTTAACTCCGATGGAATTTCTCTGTTTCATCGTCAATAAGAAGGTCAGAGGGATACAGTAAACCTGGAGTGAAGCATTGGAATCTATAACTAGTGTCACAGGAATGGTTCAAATCATAGACAGTAAGAAGAGTCAGACTTCTTTTACTTAAGTCGGCATTGTGCCTTTTGTATTTAATTCCGATGCAATTTCGGTGTTTCATCGTCAATAAGAAGGACCAAGCTATACAGTAAACCTGGAGTGAAGCATCGGAGTCTATAACTAGCGCCACAGGACTAGTTCAAAAACAGACAGTAAGAAGAGTCAGTCTCCTTGAACTTAATTCGGCATTGTGCCTTTTGTATTTAATTCCGATGCAATTTCTGTGTTTCATCGTCAATAAGAAGGTCAGAGGGATACAGTAAACCTGAAGTATGCATCGTAATCCATAACTAGTGTCACAGGAATGAATCAATGCACAGTCAGTAGGTTGAGTTAGTCTTCTTGTACTTAAGTCGGCGTTGTGCCTTTTGTATTTAATTCTGATGCAATTTCTCTGCTTCATCGTCAAT
Source organism: Schistocerca piceifrons (assembly GCF_021461385.2). Lineage (NCBI taxonomy): Eukaryota > Metazoa > Arthropoda > Insecta > Orthoptera > Acrididae > Schistocerca > Schistocerca piceifrons. Next base: position 473,054 of record NW_025728466.1, on the reverse strand, counting down.
AAGAAGGTCCAAGGGATACAGTAAACATGAAGTGAAGCATCGGAATTTATAACTAGTGTCACAGGAATGGTTCAAAACATAGTCAGTAAGAAGATTCAGTCTTCTTGTACTTAAGTCGGCATTGTGCCTTTTCTATTTAATTCCGATGCTATTTCTGTGTTTCATCGTCAATAAGAAGGACCAAGGGATACAGTAAACCTCGAGTGAAGCATCGGTGTCTATAACTAGTGTCACAGGACTGGTTCAAAAATAGACAGTAATAAGAGTCAGTCTTCTTGAACTTAATTTGGCATTGTGCCATTTGTATTAAATTCCGATGCAATTTCTGTGTTTCATCGTCAATAAGAAGGTCAGAGGGATACAGTAAACCTGAAGAGAAGCATCGGAAGCCATAACTAGCGTCACAGGAATGGTTCACAACATAGTCAGTAAGAAGAATTAGTCTTCTTGTACTTAAGTCGGCATTGTGCCTTTTGTATTTAATTCCGATGCAATTTCTGTGTTTCATCGTCAATAAGAAGGTATAAGGGATACAGTACACCTGGAGTGAAGCATCGGAATCTGTAACTAGTGTCACAGGAATGGTTCAAATCATAGACAGTAAGAAGAGTCAGTCTTCATGTACTTCAGTCGGCATTTTGCCTTTTGTATTGAATTCCGATGCAATTCTTGTGTTTCATCGTCAATAAGGAGGTCCAAGGGATACAGTAAACCTGAAGTGAAGCATCGGGATCTATAACTGGTGTCACAGGAATCGTTCTAATCATAGTCAGTTAGAAGAGTCAGTCTTCCTGTACTTAAGTCGGCATAGTGCCTTTTCTATTTAATTCCGATGCAATTTGTGTGTTTCGTCGTCAATATGAAGGACCAAGGGATACAGTAAACCTGGAGTGAAGCATCGGAATCTATAACTAGTGTCAATGGTATGGTTCAAAACATAGACACTAAGAAGAGTCAGTCTTCTTGTACTTAAGTCGGCATTGTGCCTTTTGTATTTAATTACGATGCAATTTCTGTGTTTCATCGTAAATAAGAAGGTCCAAGGGATACAGTAAACCTGAGGTGAAGCATCGGAATCTATAACTAGTGTCACAGGAATGGTTCAAACATAGTCAGACAGAAGAGTCGGTCTTCTTGTACATAAGTCGGCATTGTACCTTTTCTATTTAATTTCGATGCAATTTCTGTGTTTCATCGTCAATAACAAGGTCCAAGGGATACAGTAAACCTGGAGTGAAGAATCGGAATCTATAACTAGTGTCAATGGAATTTTTCAAAACATAGACAGAAAGAAGAGTCAGTCTTCTTGTACTTATGTCGGCATTTTGCCTTTTGTATTTAATTCCGATGCAATTTCTGTGTTTCATCGTCAATAAGAGTGTCAGAGGGGTACAGTAAACCTGAAGTGAAGCATCGGAATCTATAGCTAGTGTCACAGGAATGGTTAAAAACGTAGTCAGTAAGAAGAGTCAAACTTCTTGTCCTTAAGTCGGCATTGTGCCTTTTGTATTTAATTCCGATGCAATTTCTGTGTTTCATCATCAATAAGAAGGTCCAAGGGATACAGTAAACCTGGAGTGAAGCATCGGAATCTATAACTAGTGTCACAGGAATGGTTCAAAATAAAGTCAGTAAGAAGAGTCAGTCTTCTTGTACTTAAGTCGGCATTGTGCCTTTTGTATTTAATTCCGATGCAATTTCTGCGTTTCATCGTCAATAACAAGGTCCAAGGGATACAGTAAACCTGGAGTGAAGAATCGGAATCTATAACTAGTGTCAATGGAATGGTTCAAAACATAGACAGAAAGAAGAGTCAGTCTTCTTGTACTTATGTTGACATTTGCCTTTTGTATTTAATTCCGATGCAATTACTGTGGTTCATCGTCAATAAGAGTGTCAGAGGGGTACAGTAAACCTGAAGTGAAGCATCGGAATCTATAGCTAGTGTCACAGGAATGGTTAAAAACATATTCAGTAAGAAGAGTCAAACTTCTTGTCCTTATGTCGGCATTGTGCCTTTTGTATTTAATTCCGATGCAATTTCTGTGTTTCATCATCAATAAGAAGGTCCAAGGGATACAGTAAAGCTGGAGTGAAGCATCGGAGCCTATAACTAGTGTCACAGGACTGGTTCAAAAATAGACAGTAATAAGAGTCAGTCCTCTTGTCCTTAATTCGGCATTGTGCCTTTTGTATTTATTTCCGATGCAATTTCTGTGTTTCATCGTCAATAAGAAGGTCAGAGGGATTCAGTAAACCTGAAGTGAGGCATTGGAATCCATAACTAGTGTCACAGGAATGGTTCAAAACATAGTCAGTAAGAAGAGTTAGTCTTCTTGTACTTAAGTCGGCATTGTGCCCTTTGTATTTAATTCCGATGGAATTTCTGTGTTTCATCGTCAATGAGAAGGTCCAAGGGATACAGTAAACCTGGAGTGAAGCATTGGAATCTGTAACTAGTGTCACAGGAATGGTTCAAATCATAGACAGTAAGAAGAGTCAGTCTTCGTGTACTTCAGTTGGCATTTTGCCTTTTGTTTTTAATTCCGATGCAATTTTTGTGTTTCATCGTCAATAAGAAAGTCCAAGGAATACAGTAAACCTGGAGTGAAGAATCGGAATCTATAACTAGTGTCACAGGAATGGTTCAAAACAAAGTCAGTAAGAAGAGTCAGTCTTCTTGTACTTAAGTCGGCATTGTGCCTTTTGTATTTAATTCCGATGCAATTTCTGCGTTTCATCGTCAATAACAAGGTCCAAGGGATACAGTAAACCTGGAGTGAAGAATCGGAATCTATAACTAGTGTCAATGGAATGGTTCAAAATATAGACAGAAAGAAGAGTCAGTCTTCTTGTACCTATGTCGGCATTTTGCCTTTTGTATTTAATTCCGATGCAATTTCTGTGTTTCATCGTCAATAAGAGTGTCAGAGGGGTACAGTAAACCTGAAGTGAAGCATCGGAATCTATAGCTAGTGTCACAGGAATGGTTAAAAACATACTCAGTAAGAAGAGTCAAACTTCTTGTCCTTAAGTCGGCATTGTGCCTTTTGTATTTAATTCCGATGCAATTTCTGTGTCTCATCATCAATACGAAGGTCCAAGGGATACAGTAAACCTGGAGTGAAGCATCGGAGTCTATAACTAGTGTCACAGGACTGGTTCAAAAATAGACAGTAATAAGAGTGAGTCCTCTTGTCCTTAATTCGGCATTGTGCCTTTTGTATTTAATTCCGATGCAATTTCCGTGTTTTATCGTCAATAAGATGGTCAGAGGGATACAGTAAACTTGAAGCGAGGCATTGGAATCCATAACTAGTGTCACAGGAATGGTTCAAAACATAGTCAGTAAGAAGAGTTAGGCTTCTTGTACTTAAGTCGGCATTGTGCCTTTTGTATTTAATTCCGATGCAATTTCTGTGTTTCATCGTCAATAAGAAGGTCCAAGGGATACAGTAAACCTGAAGTGAAGCATTGGATCTATAACTGGTGTCACAGGAATGGTTCAATACATAGTCAGTAAGAAGATTCAGTCTTCTTGTACTTAAGTCGGCATTGTGCCTTTTCTATTTAATTCCGATGCAATATCTGTGTTTCACCGTCAATAAGAAGGTCCAAGGGATACAGTAAACATGAAGTGAAGCATCGGAATCTATAACAAGTGTCAATGGAATGGTTCAAAACATAGTCAGTAAGAAGAGTCAGTCTTCTTTTACTTAAGTCGGCATTGTGCCTTTTCTATTTAATTCCGATGCAATTTCTGTGTTTCAACGTCAATAAGAAGGTCCAAGGGATAAAGTTAACCTGGAGTGAAGCATCGGAATCTATAACTAGTGTCACAGGAGTGGTTCAAAACATAGACAGTAAGAAGAGTCAGTCTTCTTGTCCTTAAGTCGGCATTGTGACTTTTGTAATTAATTCCGATGCAATTTCTGTGTTCCATCGTCAATAATAAGCTAGAAGGGATACAGTAAACCTGGAGTGAAGCATCGGAATCTATAACTAGTGTCACAGAAGTGGTTCAAAATATAGACAGTAATCAGAGTCAGTCTTCTTGTACTTAATTCTGCTTTGTGCCTTTTGTATTTAATTCCGATGCAATATCTGTGTTTCATCGTCAATAAGAAGGTCCAAGGGATACAGTAAACCAGAAGTGAAGCATCGTAATTTATAACTAGTGTCACAGGAATGGTTCAAAACATAGTCAGTAAGGAGAGGCAGTCCCCTTGTACTTAAGTCGGCATTGTGCCTTTTGTATTTAATTCCGATGCAATTTCTGTGTTTCATCGTCAATAAGAAGGTCAGAGGGGTACAGTAAACCTGAAACCTGAAGTGAAGCATCGCAATCTATAGCTAGTGTCACAGGAATGGTTCAAAACATAGACAGTAAGAAGAGTCAGTCTTCTTGTACTTAAGTCAGTATTGTGCTTTTTGTATTTAACTCCGATGGAATTTCTCTGTTTCATCGTCAATAAGAAGGTCAGAGGGATACAGTAAACCTGGAGTGAAGCATCGGAATCTATAACTAGTGTCACAGGAATGGTTCAAATCATAGACAGTAAGAAGAGTCAGACTTCTTTTACTTAATTCGGCATTGTGCCTTTTGTATTTAATTCCGATGCAATTTCTGTGTTTCATCGTCAATAAGAAGGACCAAGCTATACAGTAAACCTGGAGTGAAGCATCGGAGTCTATAACTAGTGCCACAGGACTAGTTCAAAAACAGACAGTAAGAAGAGTCAGTCTCCTTGAACTTCATTCGGCATTGTGCCTTTTGTGTTTAATTCCGATGCAATTTCTGTGTTTCATCGTCAATAAGAAGGTCAGAGGGATACAGTAAACCTGAAGTGAAGCATCGGAATCCATAACTAGTGTCACAGGAATGGATCAAAACATAGTCAGTAGGAAGACTTAGTCTTCTTGTACTTAAGTCGGCGTTGTGGTTTTTGTATTTAATTCTGATGCAATTTCTGTGTTTAATCGTCAATAAGAAGGTCCAAGGGATACAGTAAACCTGGAGTGAAGCTTCGTAATCTGTAACTAGTGTCACAGGCATGGTTCAAATCATAGACAGTAAGAAGAATCAGTCATCGTGTACGTCAGTCGGCATTTTGCCTTTTGTATTTAATTCCGATGCAATTTCTGTGTTTTATCGTCAACGAGAAGCTCCAAGGGATACAGTAAACCTGAAGTGCAGCATCGGTATCTATAACTAGTGTCACAGGAATCGTTCAAAGCATAGTCAGTAAGAATAGTCAGTTTTCTTGTACTTAAGTCGGCAGTGCCTTTTCTATTTAATTCCGATGCAATTTCTGTGTTTCATCGTCATAACACGGTCCAAGGGATACAGTAAACCTGGAGTGAAGCATCGGAATCTATAACTAGTGTCAATGGTATGGTTCAAAAAATAGACAGTAATAAGAGTCAGTCTTCTTGTACTTAATTCGGAATTGTGCCTTTTGTATTTAATTCCGATGCATTTTCTGTGTTTCATCGTCAATAAGAAGGTCAGAGGGATACAGTAAACCTGAAGTGAGGCATCGGAATCCATAACTAGTGTCACAGGAATGGCTCAAAACATAGTCAGTAAGAAGAGTTAGTCTTCTTGTACTTAAGTCGGCATTGTGCCTTTTGTATTTAATTCCGATGCGATTTCTGTGTTTCATCGTCAATAAGAACGTCCAAGGGATACAGTAAACCTGGAGTGAAGCATCGGAATCTGTAACTAGTGTCACAGGATTGGTTGAAATCATAGACAGTAAGAAGAGTCAGTCTTCGTGTACTTCAGTTGGCATTTTGCCTTTTGTATTTAATTCCGATGCAATTTTTGTGTTTCATCGTCAATGAGAAGGTCCAAGGAATACAGTAAACCTGAAGTGAAGCATCGGGATCTATAACTGGTGTCACAGGAATCGTTCAAACATAGTCAGTAAGAAGAGTCAACCTTCTTGTACTTTAGTCGGCATAGTGCATTTTCTATTTAATTCCGATGCAATTTGTGTGTTTCATCGTCAATAAGAAGGAGCAAGGGATACAGTAAACCTGAAGTGAAGCATCGGAATCTATAACTAGTGTCACAGGAATGGTTCAAAACATAGACAGTAGGAAGAGTCAGTCATCTTGTACTTAAGTCGGCATTGTGCCGTTAGTATTTAATTCCGATGCAATTTCTGTGTTTCATCGTCAATAAGAAGGTCCTAGCTATACAGTAAAACTGGAGTGAAGCATCGGAGTCTATAACTAGTGTCACAGGACTAGTTCAAAAATAGACAGTAAGAAGAGTCAGTCTCCTTGAACTTAATTCGGCATTGTGCCTTTTGTATTTATTTCCGATGCAATTTCTGTGTTTCATCGTCAATAAGAAGGTACTAGGGATACAGTAAACCTCAAGTGAAGCATCGGAATCTATAGCGGGTGTCACAGGAATGGCTCAAACATAGTCAGTAGGAAGAGTCGGTCTTCATGTACTGAAGTCGGCATTGTGCCTTTTGTATTTAATTCCGATGTATTTTCTGTGTTTCATCGTCAATAAGAAGGTCCAAGGGATACAGTAAACCTGAAGTGAAGCATCGGAATCTATAACTGGTGTCACAGGAATGGTTCAAAACATAGACAGTAGGAAGAGTCAGTCATCTTGTACTTAAGTCGGCATTGTGCCGTTAGTATTTAATTCCGATGCAATTTCTGTGTTTCATCGTCAATAAGAAGGTCCAAGGGATACAGTAAAGCTGAAGTGAAGCATTGGATCTATAACTGGTGTCACAGGAATGGTTCAAAACATAGTCAGTAAAAAGAGACAGTCTTCTTGTACTTAAGTCGGCATTGTGCCTTTTCTGTTTAATTCCGATGCAATATCTGTGTTTCGTCGTCAATAAGAAGGTCCAAGGGATACAGTAAACATGAAGTGAAGCATCGGAATCTATAACAAGTGTCAATGGAATGGTTCAAAACATAGTCAGTAAGAAGAGTCAGTCTTCTTGTACTTAAGTCGGCATTGTGCCTTTTCTATTTAATTCCGATGCAATTTCTGTGTTTCATCGTCAATAAGAAGGTCCAAGGGATAAGGTAGACCTGGAGTGAAGCATCGGAATCTATAACTAGTGTCACAGGAATGGTTAAAAACATAGACAGTAAGAGGAGTCAGTCTTCTTGTCCTTAAGTCGGCATTGTGACTTTTGTAATTAATTCCGATGCAATTTCTGTGTTTCATCGTCAATAAGACGGTCCAAGGGATACAGTAAACCTGGATTGAAGCATCGGAATCTATAACTAGTGTCACAGAAGTGGTCCAAAACATAGACAGTAATAAGAGTCAGTCTTCTTGTACTTAATTCTGCTTTGTGCCTTTTGTATTTAATTCCGATGCAATTTCTGTGTTTCATCGTCAATAAGAAGGTCCAAGGGATACAGTAAACCTGAAGTGAAGCATCGGAATTTATAACTAGTGTCACAGGAATGGTTCAAAACATAGTCAGTAAGGAGAGGCAGTCTTCTTTTACTTAAGTCGGCATTGTGCCTTTTCTATTTAATTCAGATGCAATTTCTGTGTTTCAACGTCAATAAGAAGGTCCAAGGGATAAAGGTAACCTGGAGTGAAGCATCGGAATCTATAACTAGTGTCACAGGAGTGGTTCAAAACATAGACAGTAAGAAGGGTCAGTCTTCTTGTCCTTAAGTCGGCATTGTGACTTTTGTAATTAATTCCGATGCAATATCTGTGTTCCATCGTCAATAAGAAGCTCCAAGGGATACAGTAAACCTGGAGTGAAGCATCGGAATCTATAACTAGTGTCACAGAAGTGGTTCAAAACATAGACAGTAATCAGAGTCAGTCTTCTTGTACTTAATTCTGCTTTGTGCCTTTTGTATTTAATTCCGATGCAATATCTGTGTTTCATCGTCAATAAGAAGGTCCAAGGGATACAGTAAACCTGAAGTGAAGCATCGTAATTTATAACTAGTGTCACAGGAATGGTTCAAAACATAGTCAGTAAGGAGAGGCAGTCCTCATGTACTTAAGTCGGCATTGTGCCTTTTGTATTTAATTCCGATGCAATTTCTGTGTTTCATCGTCAATAAGAAGGTCAGAGGGGTACAGTAAACCTGAAACCTGAAGTGAAGCATCGCAATCTATAGCTAGTGTCACAGGAATGGTTCAAAACATAGACAGTAAGAAGAGTCAGTCTTCTTGTACTTAAGTCGGTATTGTGCTTTTTGTATTTAACTCCGATGGAATTTCTCTGTTTCATCGTCAATAAGAAGGTCAGAGGGATACAGTAAACCTGGAGTGAAGCATCGGAATCTATAACTAGTGTCACAGGAATGGTTCAAATCATAGACAGTAAGAAGAGTCAGACTTCTTTTACTTAATTCGGCATTGTGCCTTTTGTATTTAATTCCGATGCAATTTCTGTGTTTCATCGTCAACAAGAAGGACCAAGCTATACAGTAAACCTGGAGTGAAGCATCGGAGTCTATAACTAGTGCCACTGGACTAGTTCAAAAACAGACAGTAAGAAGAGTCAGTCTCCTTGAACTTAATTCGACATTGTGCCTTTTGTGTTCAATTCCGATGCAATTTCTGTGTTTCATCGTCAATAAGAAGGTCAGAGGGATACAGTAAACCTGAAGTGAAGCATCGGAATCCATAACTAGTGTCACAGGAATGGATCAAAACATAGTCAGTAGGAAGACTTAGTCTTCTTGTACTTAAGTCGGCGTTGTGGTTTTTGTATTTAATTCTGATGCAATTTCTGTGTTTCATCGTCAATAATAAGTTCCAAGGGATACAGTAAACCTGGAGTGAAGCTTCGTAATCTGTAACTAGTGTCACAGGCATGGTTCAAATCATAGACAGTAAGAAGAATCAGTCTTCGTGTACGTCAGTCGGCATTTTGCCTTTTGTATTTAATTCCGATGCAATTTCTGTGTTTTATCGTCAACGAGAAGCTCCAAGGGATACAGTAAACCTGAAGTGCAGCATCGGTATCTATAACTAGTGTCACAGGAATCGTTCAAAGCATAGTCAGTAAGAATAGTCAGTTTTCTTGTACTTAAGTCGGCAGTGCCTTTTCTACTTAATTCCCATGCAATTTCTGTGTTTCATCGTCATAACACGGTCCAAGGGATACAGTAAACCTGGAGTGAAGCATCGGAATCTATTACTAGTGTCAATGGTATGGTTCAAAAAATAGACAGTAATAAGAGTCAGTCTTCTTGTACTTAAATCGGAATTGTGCCTTTTGTATTTAATTCCGATGCATTTTCTGTGTTTCATCGTCTATAAGAAGGTCAGAGGGATAGAGTAAACCACAAGTGAAGCATCGGAATCTATAACGGGTGTCACAGGAATGGCTCAAACATAGTCAGTAGGAAGAGTCGGTCTTCATGTACTTAAGTCGGCATTGTGCCTTTTGTATTTAAATCCGATGTATTTTCTGTGTTTCATCGTCAATAAGAAGGTCCAAGGGATACAGTAAACCTGAAGTGAAGCATCGGAATCTATAACTAGTGTCACAGGAATGGTTCAAAACATAGACAGTAGGAAGAGTCTGTCTTCTTGTACTTAAGTCGGCATTGTGCCGTTAGTATTTAATTCCGATGCAATTTCTGTGTTTCATCGTCAATAAGAAGGTCCAAGGGATACAGTAAAGCTGAAGTGAAGCATTGGATCTATAACTGGTGTCACAGGAATGGTTCAAAACATAGTCAGTAAAAAGAGACAGTCTTCTTGTACTTAAGTCGGCATTGTGCCTTTTCTGTTTAATTCCGATGCAATATCTGTGTTTCGTCGTCAATAAGGAGGTCCAAGGGATCCAGTAAACATGAAGTGAAGCATCGGAATCTATAACTAGTGTCACGGGAATGGTTCAACACATAGTCAGTAAGAAGAGTCAGTCTTCTTGTACTTAAGTCGGCATTGTGCCTTTTCTATTTAATTCCGATGCAATTTCTGTGTTTCATCGTCAATAAGAAGGTCCAAGGGATAAAGTAGACCTGGAGTGAAGCATCGGAATCTATAACTAGTGTCACAGGAATGGTTAAAAACATAGACAGTAAGAGGAGTCAGTCTTCTTGTCCTTAAGTCGGCATTGTGACTTTTGTAATTAATTCCGATGCAATTTCTGTGTTTCATCGTCAATAAGACGGTCCAAGGGATACAGTAAACCTGGATTGAAGCATCGGAATCTATAACTAGTGTCACAGAAGTGGTCCAAAACATAGACAGTAATAAGAGTCAGTCTTCTTGTACTTAATTCTGCTTTGTGCCTTTTGTATTTAATTCCGATGCAATTTCTGTGTTTCATCGTCAATAAGAAGGTCCAAGGGATACAGTAAACCTGAAGTGAAGCATCGGAATTTATAACTAGTGTCACAGGAATGGTTCAAAACATAGTCAGTAAGGAGAGGCAGTCTTCTTGTACTTAAGTCGGCATTGTGCCTTTTGTATTTAATTCCGATGCAATTTCTGTGTTTCATCGTCAATAAGAAGGTCAGAGGGGTACAGTAAACCTGAGACCTGAAGTGAAGCATCGGAATCTATAGCTAGTGTCACAGGAATGGTTCAAAACATAGACAGTAAGAAGAGTCAGTCTTCTTGTACTTAATTCTGCTTTGTGCCTTTTGTATTTAATTCCGATGCAATTTCTGTGCTTCATCATTAATAAGAAGGTCCAAGGGATACAGTAAACCTGAAGCGAAGCATCGGAATTCATAACTAGTGTCACAGGAATGGTTCAAACATAGACAGTAAGAAGAGTCAGTCTTCTTGTACTTAAGTCGGCATTGTGCTTTTTGTATTTAACTCCGATGGAATTTCTGTGTTTCATCGTCAATAAGAAGGTCAGACGGATACAGTAAACCTGGAGTGAAGCATCGGAATCTATAAGTAGTGTCACAGGAATGGTTCAAATCATAGACAGTAAGAAGAGTTAGACTTCTTTTACTTAATTCCGATGCAATTTCTGTGTTTCATCGTCAATAAGAAGGACCAAGCTATACAGTAAACCTGGAGTGAAGCATCGGAATCCATAACTAGTGTCACAGGAATGGATCAAAACATAGTCAGGAGGAAGAGTTAGTCTTCTTGTACTTAAGTCGGCGTTGTGCCTTTTGTATTTAATTCCGATGCAATTTCTGTGTTTCATCGTCAATAAGAAGGTCCAAGGGATACAGTAAACCTGGAGTGAAGCTTCGTAATCTGTAACTAGTGTCACAGGAATGGTTCAAATCACAGACAGTAAGAAGAGTCAGTCTTCGTGTACTTCAGTCGGCATTTTGCATTTTGTATTTAATTCCGATGCAATTTCTGTGTTTCACCGTCAATAAGATGGTCCAAGGGATACAGTAGACCTGGAGTGAAGCATCGGAATCTATAACAAGTGTGAATGGTATGGTTCAAAAAATAGACAGTAAGAAGAGTCAGTCTTCTTGTACTTACGTCGGTATTGTGCTTTTTGTATTTAATTCCGATGCAATTTCTGTGTTTCATCGTCAATAAGAAGGTCAGAGGGATACAGTAAACCTGAAGTGAAGCATCGGAATCTATAGCTAGTGTCGCAGGAATGGTTCAAAGCATAGTCAGTAAGAAGAGTCAGTCTTCTTGTCCTTAAGTCGGCATTGTGCCTTTTCTATTTAATTCCGATGCAATTTCTGTGTTTCATCGTCAATAAGAAGATCCAAGGGATACAGTAAACCTGAAGTGAAGCATCGGAATCTATAACTAGTGTCACAGGAATGGTTCAAAACATAGACAGTAAGAAGAGTCAGTCTTTATGTACTTACGTCGACATAGTGCCTTTTGTATTTAATTCCGATGCAATTTCTGTGTTTCATCGTAAATGAGAAGGTCAGAGGGATACAATAAACCTGAAGTGAAGCATCGGAATATATAACTGGTGTCACAGGAATGGTTCAAAACAAAGTCAGTGAGAAGAGTCAGTCTTCTTGTCCTTAAGTCGGCATTGTGCCTTTTGTATTTAATTACGATGCAATTTCTGTGTTTCATCGTCAATAAGAAGGTCCAAGGGATACGGTAAACCTGGAGAGTAGCATCGGAATCTATAACTAGTGTCACAGGAATGGTTCAAAGCATAGACAGTGAGAAGAGTCAGTCTTCTTGTCCTTAAGTCGGCATTGTGCCTTTTGTATTTAATTACGATGCAATTTCTGTGTTTCATCGTCAATAAGAAGGTCCAAGGGATACAGTAAACCTGAAGTGAAGCATCGGAATTTATAACTAGTGTCACAGGAATGGTTCAAAACATAGTCAGTAAGGAGAGGCAGTCTTCTTGTACTTAAGTCGGCATTGTGCCTTTTGTATTTAATTCCGATGCAATTTCTGTGTTTCATCGTCAATAAGAAGGTCAGAGGGGTACAGTAAACCTGAGACCTGAAGTGAAGCATCGGAATCAATTGCTAGTGTCACAGGAATGGTTCAAAACGTAGACAGTAAGAAGAGTCAGTCCTCTTGTACTTAATTCTGCTTTGTGCCTTTTGTATTTAATTCCGATGCAATTTCTGTGTTTCATCGTCAATAAGAAGGTCCAAGGGATACAGTAAACCTGAAGTGAAGCATTGGATCTATAACTGGTGTCACAGGAATGGTTCAAAACATAGTCAGTAAAAAGAGTCAGTCTTCTTGTACTTAAGTCGGCATTGTGCCTTTTGTATTTAATTCCGATGCAATTTCTGTGTTTCATCGTCAATAAGAAGGTCAGAGGGGTACAGTAAACCTGAGACCTGAAGTGAAGCATCGGAATCTATTGCTAGTGTCACAGGAATGGTTCAAAACATAGACAGTAAGAAGAGTCAGTCCGCTTGTACTTAATTCTGCTTTGTGCCTTTTGTATTTAATTCCGATGCAATTTCTGTGTTTCATCATTAATAAGAAGGTCCGAGGGATACAGTAAACCTGAAGTGAAGCATCGGAATTTATAACTAGTGTCACAGGAATGGTTCAAACATACACAGTAAGAAGAGTCAGTCTTCTTGTACTTAAGTCGGCATTGTGATTTTTGTATTTAACTCCGATGGAATTTCTGTGTTTCATCGTCAATAAGAAGGTCAGAGGGATACAGTAAACCTGGAGTGAAGCATCGGAACCTATAACTAGTGTCACAGGAAAGGTTCAAATCACAGACAGTAAGAAGAGTCAGACTTCTTTTACTTAAGTCGGCATTGTGCCTTTTGGATTTAATTCCGATGCAATTTCTGTGTTTCATCGTCAATACGAAGGACCAAGCTATACAGTAAACCTGGAGTGAAGCATCGGAGTCTTTAACTAGTGTCACAGGACTAGTTCAAAAATGGACAGTAAGAAGAGTCAGTCTCATTGAACTTAATACGGCATTGTCCCTTTTGTATTTATTTCCGATGCAATTTCTGTGTTTCATCGTCAATAAGAAGGCCAGAGGGGTACAGTAAACCTGAAACCTGAAGTGAAGCATCGCAATCTATAGCTAGTGTCACAGGAATGGTTCAAAACATAGACAGTAAGAAGAGTCAGTCTTCTTGTACTTAAGTCGGTATTGTGCTTTTTGTATTTAACTCCGATGGAATTTCTCTGTTTCATCGTCAATAAGAAGGTCAGAGGGATACAGTAAACCTGGAGTGAAGCATCGGAATCTATAACTAGTGTCACAGGAATGGTTCAAATCATAGACAGTAAGAAGAGTCAGACTTCTTTTACTAAATTCGGCATTGTGCCTTTTGTATTTAATTCCGATGCAATTTCTGTGTTTCATCGTCAATAAGAAGGACCAAGCTATACAGTAAACCTGGAGTGAAGCATCGGAGTCTTTAACTAGTGTCACAGGACTAGTTCAAAAATAGACAGTAAGAAGAGTCAGTCTCATTGAACTTAATACGGCATTGTCCCTTTTGTATTTATTTCCGATGCAATTTCTGTGTTTCATCGTCAATAAGAAGGTCAGAGGGGTACAGTAAACCTGAAACCTGAAGTGAAGCATCGCAATCTATAGCTAGTGTCACAGGAATGGTTCAAAACATAGACAGTAAGAAGAGTCAGTCTTTTTGTACTTAAGTCGGTATTGTGCTTTTTGTATTTAACTCCGATGGAATTTCTCTGTTTCATCGTCAATAAGAAGGTCAGAGGGATACAGTAAACCTGGAGTGAAGCATCGGAATCTATAACTAGTGTCACAGGAATGGTTCAAATCATAGACAGTAAGAAGAGTCAGACTTCTTTTACTTAATTCGGCATTGTGCCTTTTGTATTTAATTCCGATGCAATTTCTGTGTTTCATCGTCATAACACGGTCCAAGGGATACAGTAAACCTAGAGTGAAGCATCGGAATCTATAACTAGTGTCAATGGTATGGTTCAAAAAATAGACAGTAATAAGAGTCAGTCTTCTTGTACTTAATTCGGAATTGTGCCTTTTGTATTTAATTCCGATGCATTTTCTGTGTTTCATCGTCAATAAGAAGGTCAGAGGGATACAGTAAACCTGAAGTGAGGCATCGGAATCCATAACTAGTGTCACAGGAATGGCTCAGAACATAGTCAGTAAGAGGAGTTAGTCTTCTTGTACTTAAGTCGGCATTGTGCCTTTTGTATTTAATTCCGATGCAATTTCTGTGTTTCATCGTCAATAAGAACGTCCAAGGGATACAGTAAACCTGGAGTGAAGCATCGGAATCTGTAACTAGTGTCACAGGATTGGTTGAAATCATAGACAGTAAGAAGACTCAGTCTTCTTGTACTTCAGTCGGCATAGTGCATTTTCTATTTAATTCAGATGCAATTTGTGTGTTTCATCGTCAGTAAGAAGGTGCAAGGGATACAGTAAACCTGGAGTGAAGCATCGGAACCTATAACTAGTGTCAATGGTATGGTTCAAAACATAGACAGTTAGAAGAGTCAGTCTTCTTGTACTTATGTCGGCATTGTGCATTTTGTATTTCATTCCGATGCAATTTGTGTGTTTCATCGTCAATAAGAAGGTCCAAGGTATACAGTAAACCTGAAGTGAAGCATCGGAATCTATAACTAGTGACACAGGAATGGTTCAAAACATAGACAGTAGGAAGAGTCAGTCTTCTTGTACTTAAGTCGGCATTGTGCCGTTAGTATTTAATTCCGATGCAATTTCTGTGTTTCATCGTCAATAAGAAGGTCCTAGCTATACAGTAAAACTGGAGTGAAGCACCGGAGTCTATAACTAGTGTCACAGGACTAGTTCAAAAATAGACAGTAAGAAGAGTCAGTCTCCTTGAACTTAATTCGGCATTGTGCCTTTTGTATTTATTTCCGATGCAATTTCTGTGTTTCATCGTCAATAAGAAGGTCCAAGGGATACAGTAAACCTCAAGTGAAGCATCGGAATCTATATCGGGTGTCACAGGAATGGCTCAAACATAGTCAGTAGGAAGAGTCGGTCTTCATGTACTTAAGTCGGCATTGTGCCTTTTGTATTTAATTCCGATGTATTTTCTGTGTTTCATCGTCAATAAGAAGGTCCAAGAGATACAGTAAACCTGAAGTGAAACATCGGAATCTATAACTAGTGTCACAGGAATGGTTCAAAACATAGACAGTAGGAAGAGTCAGTCTTCTTGAACTTAAGTCGGCATTGTGCCGTTAGTATTTAATTCCGATGCAATGTCTGTGTTTCATCGTCAATAAGAAGGTCGAAGGGATACAGTAAAGCTGAAGTGAAGCATTGGATCTATAACTGGTGTCACAGGAATGGTTCAAAACATAGTCAGTAAAAAGAGACAGTCTTCTTGTACTTAAGTCGGCATTGTGCCTTTTCTGTTTAATTCCGATGCAATATCTGTGTTTCGTCGTCAATAAGAAGGTCCAAGGGATAGAGTAAACATGAAGTGAAGCATCGGAATCTATAACAAGTGTCAATGGAATGGTTCAAAACATAGTCAGTAAGAAGAGACAGTCTTCTTGTACTTAAGTCGGCATTGTGCATTTTCTATTTAATTCCGATGCAATTTCTGTGTTTCATCGTCAATAAGAAGGTCCAAGGGATAAAGTAGACCTGGAGTGAAGCATCGGAATCTATAACTAGTGTCACAGGAATGGTTAAAAACATAGACAGTAAGAGGAGTCAGTCTTCTTGTCCTTAAGTCGGCATTGTGACTTTTGTAATTAATTCCGATGCAATTTCTGTGTTTCATCGTCAATAAGACGGTCCAAGGGATACAGTAAACCTGGATTGAAGCATCGGAATCTATAACTAGTGTCACAGAAGTGGTCCAAAACATAGACAGTAATAAGAGTCAGTCTTCTTGTACTTAATTCTGCTTTGTGCCTTTTGTATTTAATTCCGATGCAATTTCTGTGTTTCATCGTCAATAAGAAGGTCCAAGGGATACAGTAAACCTGAAGTGAAGCATCGGAATTTATAACTAGTGTCACAGGAATGGTTCAAAACATAGTCAGTAAGGAGAGGCAGTCTTCTTTTACTTAAGTCGGCATTGTGCCTTTTCTATTTAATTCCGATGCAATTTCTGTGTTTCAACGTCAATAAGAAGGTCCAAGGGATAAAGTTAACCTGGAGTGAAGCATCGGAATATATAACTAGTGTCACAGGAGTGGTTCAAAACATAGACAGTAAGAAGAGTCAGTCTTCTTGTCCTTAAGTCGGCATTGTGACTTTTGTAATTAATTCCAATGCAATTTCTGTGTTCCATCGTCCATAAGAAGCTCCAAGGGATACAGTAAACCTGGAGTGAAGCATCGGAATCTATAACTAGTGTCACAGAAGTGGTTCAAAACATAGACAGTAATCAGAGTCAGTCTTCTTGTACTTAATTCTGCTTTGTGCCTTTTGTATTTAATTCCGATGCAATATCTGTGTTTCATCGTCAATAAGAAGGTCCAAGGGATACAGTAAACCTGAAGTGAAGCATCGTAATTTATAACTAGTGTCACAGGAATGGTTCAAACATAGTCAGTAAGGAGAGGCAGTCCTCTTGTACTTAAGTCGGCATTGTGCCTTTTGTATTTAATTCCGATGCAATTTCTGTGTTTCATCGTCAATAAGAAGGTCAGAGGGGTACAGTAAACCTGAAACCTGAAGTGAAGCATCGCAATCTATAGCTAGTGTCACAGGAATGGTTCAAAACATAGACAGTAAGAAGAGTCAGTCTTCTTGTACTTAAGTCGGTATTGTGCTTTTTGTATTTAACTCCGATGGAATTTCTCTGTTTCATCGTCAATAAGAAGGTCAGAGGGATACAGTAAACCTGGAGTGAAGCATCGGAATCTATAACTAGTGTCACAGGAATGGTTCAAATCATAGACAGTAAGAAGAGTCAGACTTCTTTTACTTAATTCGGCATTGTGCCTTTTGTATTTAATTGCGATGCAATTTCTGTGTTTCATCGTCAATAAGAAGGACCAAGCTATACAGTAAACCTGGAGTGAAGCATCGGAGTCTATAACTAGTGCCACAGGACTAGTTCAAAACCAGACAGTAAGAAGAGTCAGTCTCCTTGAACTTAATTCGGCATTGTGCCTTTTGTGTTTAATTCCGATGCAATTTCTGTGTTTCATCGTCAATAAGAAGGTCATAGGGATACAGTAAACCTGAAGTGAAGCATCGGAATCGATAACTAGTGTCACAGGAATGGTTCAAAACATAGACAGTAGGAAGAGTCAGTCTTCTTGTACTTAAGTCGGCATTGTGCCGTTAGTATTTAATTCCGATGCAATTTCTGTGTTTCATCGTCAATAAGAAGGTCCAAGGGATACAGTAAAGCTGAAGTGAAGCATTGGATCTATAACTGGTGTCACAGGAATGGTTCAAAACATAGTCAGTAAAAAGAGACAGTCTTCTTGTACTTAAGTCGGCATTGTGCCTTTTCTGTTTAATTCCGATGCAATATCTGTGTTTCGTCGTCAATAAGAAGGTCCAAGGGATACAGTAAACATGAAGTGAAGCATCGGAATCAATAACAAGTGTCAATGGAATGGTTCAAAACATAGTCAGTAAGAAGAGTCAGTCTTCTTGTACTTAAGTCGGCATTGTGCCTTTTCTATTTAATTCCGATGCAATTTCTGTGTTTCATCGTCAATAAGAAGGTCCAAGGGATAAAGTAGACCTGGAGTGAAGCATCGGAATCTATAACTAGTGTCACAGGAATGGTTAAAAACATAGACAGTAAGAGGAGTCAGTCTTCTTGTCCTTAAGTCGGCATTGTGACTTTTGTAATTAATTCCGATGCAATTTCTGTGTTTCATCGTCAATAAGACGGTCCAAGGGATACAGTAAACCTGGATTGAAGCATCGGAATCTATAACTAGTGTCACAGAAGTGGTCCAAAACATAGACAGTAATAAGAGTCAGTCTTCTTGTACTTAATTCTGCTTTGTGCCTTTTGTATTTAATTCCGATGCAATTTCTGTGTTTCATCGTCAATAAGAAGGTCCAAGGGATACAGTAAACCTGAAGTGAAGCATCGGAATTTATAACTAGTGTCACAGGAATGGTTCAAAACATAGTCAGTAAGGAGAGGCAGTCTTCTTTTACTTAAGTCGGCATTGTGCCTTTTCTATTTAATTCCGATGCAATTTCTGTGTTTCAACGTCAATAAGAAGGTCCAAGGGATAAAGTTAACCTGGAGTGAAGCATCGGAATCTATAACTAGTGTCACAGGAGTGGTTCAAAACATAGACAGTAAGAAGAGTCAGTCTTCTTGTCCTTAAGTCGGCATTGTGACTTTTGTAATTAATTCCGATGCAATTTCTGTGTTCCATCGTCCATAAGAAGCTCCAAGGGATACAGTAAACCTGGAGTGAAGCATCGGACTCTATAACTAGTGTCACAGAAGTGGTTCAAAACATAGACAGTAATCAGAGTCAGTCTTCTTGTACTTAATTCTGCTTTGTGCCTTTTGTATTTAATTCCGATGCAATATCTGTGTTTCATCGTCAATAAGAAGGTCCAAGGGATACAGTAAACCTGAAGTGAAGCATCGTAATTTATAACTAGTGTCACAGGAATGGTTCAAACATAGTCAGTAAGGAGAGGCAGTCCTCTTATACTTAAGTCGGCATTGTGCCTTTTGTATTTAATTCCGATGCAATTTCTGTGTTTCATCGTCAATAAGAAGGTCAGAGGGGTACAGTAAACCTGAAACCTGAAGTGAAGCATCGCAATCTATAGCTAGTGTCACAGGAATGGTTCAAAACATAGACAGTAAGAAGAGTCAGTCTTCTTGTACTTATGTCGGTATTGTGCTTTTTGTATTTAACTCCGATGGAATTTCTCTGTTTCATCGTCAATAAGAAGGTCAGAGGGATACAGTAAACCTGGAGTGAAGCATCGGAATCTATAACTAGTGTCACAGGAATGGTTCAAATCATAGACAGTAAGAAGAGTCAGACTTCTTTTACTTAATTCGGCATTGTGCCTTTTGTATTTAATTCCGATGCAATTTCTGTGTTTCATCGTCAATAAGAAGGACCAAGCTATACAGTAAACCTGGAGTGAAGCATCGGAGTCTATAACTAGTGCCACAGGACTAGTTCAAAAACAGACAGTAAGAAGAGTCAGTCTCCTTGAACTTAATTCGGCATTGTGCCTTTTGTGTTTAATTCCGATGCAATTTCTGTGTTTCATCGTCAATAAGAAGGTCAGAGGGATACAGTAAACCTGAAGTGAAGCATCGGAATCCATAACTAGTGTCACAGGAATGGATCAAAACATAGTCAGTAGGAAGACTTAGTCTTCTTGTACTTAAGTCGGCGTTGTGGTTTTTGTATTTAATTCTGATGCAATTTCTGTGTTTCATCGTCAATAAGAAGGTCCAAGGGATACAGTAAACCTGGAGTGAAGCTTCGTAATCTGTAACTAGTGTCACAGGCATGGTTCAAATCGTAGACAGTAAGAAGAGTCAGTCTTCGTGTACGTCAGTCGGCATTTTGCCTTTTGTATTTAATTCCGATACAATTTCTGTGTTTTATCGTCAACGAGAAGCTCCAAGGGATACAGTAAACCTGAAGTGCAGCATCGGTATCTATAACTAGTGTCACAGGAATCGTTCAAAGCATAGTCAGTAAGAATAGTCAGTTTTCTTGTACTTAAGTCGGCAGTGCCTTTTCTATTTAATTCCGATGCAATTTCTGTGTTTCATCGTCATAACACGGTCCAAGGGATACAGTAAACCTGGAGTGAAGCATCGGAATCTATAACTAGTGTCAATGGTATGGTTCAAAAAATAGACAGTAATAAGAGTCAGTCTTCTTGTACTTAATTCGGAATTGTGCCTTTTGTATTTAATTCCGATGCATTTTCTGTGTTTCATCGTCAATAAGAAGGTCAGAGGGATACAGTAAACCTCAAGTGAAGCATCGGAATCTATAACGGGTGTCACAGGAATGGCTCAAACATAGTCAGTAGGAAGAGTCGGTCTTCATGTACTTAAGTCGGCATTGTGCCTTTTGTATTTAATTCCGATGTATTTTCTGTGTTTCATCGTCAATAAGAAGGTCCAAGGGATACAGTAACCTGAAGTGAAGCATCGGAATCTATAACTAGTGTCACAGGAATGGTTCAAAACATAGCCAGTAGGAAGAGTCAGTCTTCTTGTACTTAAGTCGGCATTGTGCCGTTAGTATTTAATTCCGATGCAATTTCTGTGTTTCATCGTCAATAAGAAGGTCCAAGGGATACAGTAAAGCTGAAGTGAAGCATTGGATCTATAACTGGTGTCACAGGAATGGTTCAAAACATAGTCAGTAAAAAGAGACAGTCTTCTTGTACTTAAGTCGGCATTGTGCCTTTTCTGTTTAATTCCGATGCTATATCTGTGTTTCGTCGTCAATAAGAAGGTCCAAGGGATACAGTAAACATGAAGTGAAGCATCGGAATCTATAACAAGTGTCAATGGAATGTTTCAAAACATAGTCAGTAAGAAGAGTCAGTCTTCTTGTACTTAAGTCGGCATTGTGCCTTTTCTATTTAATTCCGATGCAATTTCTGTGTTTCATCGTCAATAAGAAGGTCCAAGGGATAAAGTAGACCTGGAGTGAAGCATCGGAATCTATAACTAGTGTCACAGGAATGGTTAAAAACATAGACAGTAAGAGGAGTCAGTCTTCTTGTCCTTAAGTCGGCATTGTGACTTTTGTAATTAATTCCGATGCAATTTCTGTGTTTCATCGTCAATAAGACGGTCCAAGGGATACAGTAAACCTGGATTGAAGCATCGGAATCTATAACTAGTGTCACAGAAGTGGTCCAAAACATAGACAGTAATAAGAGTCAGTCTTCTTGTACTTAATTCTGCTTTGTGCATTTTGTATTTAATTCCGATGCAATTTCTGTGTTTCATCGTCAATAAGAAGGTCCAAGGGATACAGTAAACCTGAAGTGAAGCATCGGAATTTATAACTAGTGTCACAGGAATGGTTCAAAACATAGTCAGTAAGGAGAGGCAGTCTTCTTGTACTTAAGTCGGCGTTGTGCCTTTTGTATTTAATTCCGATGCAATTTCTGTGTTTCATCGTCAATAAGAAGGTCCAAGGGATACAGTAAACCTGGAGTGAAGCTTCGTAATCTGTAACTAGTGTCACAGGAATGGTTCAAATCACAGACAGTAAGAAGAGTCAGTCTTCGTGTACTTCAGTCGGCATTTTGCATTTTGTATTTAATTCCGATGCAATTTCTGTGTTTCACCGTCAATAAGATGGTCCAAGGGATACAGTAGACCTGGAGTGAAGCATCGGAATCTATAACAAGTGTGAATGGTATGGTTCAAAAAATAGACAGTAAGAAGAGTCAGTCTTCTTGTACTTACGTCGGTATTGTGCTTTTTGTATTTAATTCCGATGCAATTTCTGTGTTTCATCGTCAATAAGAAGGTCAGAGGGATACAGTAAACCTGAAGTGAAGCATCGGAATCTATAGCTAGTGTCGCAGGAATGGTTCAAAACATAGTCAGTAAGGAGAGTCAGTCTTCTTGTCCTTAAGTCGGCATTGTGCCTTTTCTATTTAATTCCGATGCAATTTCTGTGTTTCATCGTCAATAAGAAGATCCAAGTGATACAGTAAACCTGAAGTGAAGCATCGGAATCTATAACTAGTGTCACAGGAATGGTTCAAAACATAGACAGTAAGAAGAGTCAGTCTTTATGTACTTACGTCGACATTGTGCCTTTTGTATTTAATTCCGATGCAATTTCTGAGTTTCATCGTAAGTGAGAAGGTCAGAGGGATACAATAAACCTGAAGTGAAGCATCGGAATATATAACTGGTGTCACAGGAATGGTTCAAAACAAAGTCAGTGAGAAGAGTCAGTCTTCTTGTCCTTAAGTCGGCATTGTGCCTTTTGTATTTAATTACGATGCAATTTCTGTGTTTCATCGTCAATAAGAAGGTCCAAGGGATACAGTAAAGCTGGAGAGTAGCATCGGAATCTATAACTAGTGTCACAGGAATGGTTCAAAGCATAGACAGTGAGAAGAGTCAGTCTTCTTGTCCTTAAGTCGGCATTGTGCCTTTTGTATTTAATTACGATGCAATATCTGTGTTTCATCGTCAATAAGAAGGTCCAAGGGATACAGTAAACCTGAAGTGAAGCATCGGAATTTATAACTAGTGTCACAGGAATGGTTCAAAACATAGTCAGTAAGGAGAGGCAGTCTTCTTGTACTTAAGTCGGCATTGTGCCTTTTGTATTTAATTCCGATGCAATTTCTGTGTTTCATCGTCAATAAGAAGGTCAGAGGGGTACAGTAAACCTGAGACCTGAAGTGAAGCATCGGAATCTATTGCTAGTGTCACAGGAATGGTTCAAAACGTAGACAGTAAGAAGAGTCAGTCCTCTTGTACTTAATTCTGCTTTGTGCATTTTGTATTTAATTCCGATGCAATTTCTGTGTTTCATCATTAATAAGAAGGTCCAAGGGATACAGTAAACCTGAAGTGAAGCATCGGAATTTATAACTAGTGTCACAGGAATGGTTCAAACATAGACAGTAAGAAGAGTCAGTCTTCTTGTACTTAAGTCGGCATTGTGCTTTTTGTATTTAACTCCGATGGAATTTCTGTGTTTCATCGTCAATAAGAAGGTCAGAGGGATAAAGTAAACCCGGAGTGAAGCATCGGAACCTATAACTAGTGTCACAGGAAAGGTTCAAATCATAGACAGTAAGAAGAGTCAGACTTCTTTTACTTAAGTCGGCATTGTGCCTTTTGTATTTAATTCCGATGCAATTTCTGTGTTTCATCGTCAATACAAAGGACCAAGCTATACAGTAAACCTGGAGTGAAGCATCGGAGTCTATAACTAGTGTCACAGGACTAGTTCAAAAATAGACAGTAAGAAGAGTCAGTCTCATTGAACTTAATACGGCATTGTCCCTTTTGTATTTATCTCCGATGTAATTTCTGTGTTTCATCGTCAATAAGAAGGTCCAAGGGATACAGTAAACCTCAAGTGAAGCATCGGAATCTATAACGGGTGTCACAGGAATGGCTCAAACATAGTCAGTAGGAAGAGTCGGTCTTCATGTACTTAAGTCGGCATTGTGCCTTTTGTATTTAATTCCGATGTATTTTCTGTGTTTCATCGTCAATAAGAAGGTCCAACGGATACAGTAAACCTGAAGTGAAGCATCGGAATCTATAACTAGTGTCACAGGAATGGTTCAAAACATAGACAGTAGGAAGAGTCAGTCTTCTTGTACTTAAGTCGGCATTGTGCCATTAGTATTTAATTCCGATGCAATTTCTGTGTTTCATCGTCAATAAGAAGGTCCAAGGGATACAGTAAACCTGAAGTGAAGCATTGGATCTATAACTGGTGTCACAGGAATGGTTCAAAACATAGTCAGTAAAAAGAGTCAGTCTTCTTGTACTTAAGTCGGCATTGTGCCTTTTGTATTTAATTCCGATGCAATTTCTGTGTTTCATCGTCAATAAGAAGGTCAGAGGGGTACAGTAAACCTGAGACCTGAAGTGAAGCATCGGAATCTATTGCTAGTGTCACAGGAATGGTTCAAAACATAGACAGTAAGAAGAGTCAGTCCTCTTGTACTTAATTCTGCTTTGTGCCTTTTGTATTTAATTCCGATGTATTTTCTGTGTTTCATCGTCAATAAGAAGGTCCAAGGGATACAGTAAACCTGAAGTGAAGCATTGGATCTATAACTGGTGTCACAGGAATGGTTCAAAACATAGTCAGTAAGAAGAGTCAGTCTTTTTTTACTTAAGTCGGCATTGTGCCTTTTCTATTTAATTCCGATGCAATTTCTGTGTTTCAACGTCAATAAGAAGGTCCAAGGGATAAAGTTAACCTGGAGTGAAGCATCGGAATCTATAACTAGTGTCACAGGAGTGGTTCAAAACATAGACAGTAAGAAGAGTCAGTCTTCTTGTCCTTAAGTCGGCATTGTGACTTTTGTAATTAATTCCGATGCAATTTCTGTGTTCCATCGTCAATAAGAAGCTCCAAGGGATACAGTAAACCTGGAGTGAAGCATCGGAATCTATAACTAGTGTCACAGAAGTGGTTCAAAACATAGACAGTAATCAGAGTCAGTCTTCTTGTACTTAATTCTGCTTTGTGCCTTTTGTATTTAATTCCGATGCAATATCTGTGTTTCATCGTCAATAAGAAGCTCCAAGGGATACAGTAAACCTGAAGTGAAGCATCGTAATTTATAACTAGTGTCACAGGAATGGTTCAAAACATAGTCAGTACGGAGAGGCAGTCCTCTTGTACTTAAGTCGGCATTGTGCCTTTTGTATTTAATTCCGATGCAATTTCTGTGTTTCATCGTCAATAAGAAGGTCAGAGGGGTACAGTAAACCTGAAACCTGAAGTGAAGCATCGCAATCTATAGCTAGTGTCACAGGAATGGTTCAAAACATAGACAGTAAGAAGAGTCAGTCTTCTTGTACTTAAGTCGGTATTGTGCTTTTTGTATTTAACTCCGATGGAATTTCTCTGTTTCATCGTCAATAAGAAGGTCAGAGGGATACAGTTAACCTGGAGTGAAGCATCGGAATCTATAACTAGTGTCACAGGAATGGTTCAAATCATAGACAGTAAGAAGAGTCAGACTTCTTTTACTTAATTCGGCATTGTGCCTTTTGTATTTAATTCCGATGCAATTTCTGTGTTTCATCGTCAATAAGAAGGACCAAGCTATACAGTAAACCTGGAGTGAAGCATCGGAGTCTATAACTAGTGCCACAGGACTAGTTCAAAAACAGACAGTAAGAAGAGTCAGTCTCCTTGAACTTAATTCGGCATTGTGCTTTTTGTGTTTAATTCCGATGCAATTTCTGTGTTTCATCGTCAATAAGTAGGTCAGAGGGATACAGTAAACCTGAAGTGAAGCATCGGAATCCATAACTAGTGTCACAGGAATGGATCAAAGCATAGTCAGTAGGAAGACTTAGTCTTCTTGTACTTAAGTCGGCGTTGTGGTTTTTGTATTTAATTCTGATGCAATTTCTATGTTTAATCGTCAATAAGAAGGTCCAAGGGATACAGTAAACCTGGAGTGAAGCTTCGTAATCTGTAACTAGTGTCACAGGCATGGTTCAAATCATAGACAGTAAGAAGAGTCAGTCTTCGTGTACGTCAGTCGGCATTTTGCCTTTTGTATTTAATTCCGATGCAATTTCTGTGTTTTATCGTCAACGAGAAGCTCCAAGGGATACAGTAAACCTGAAGTGCAGTATCGGTATCTATAACTAGTGTCACAGGAATCGTTCAAAGCATAGTCAGTAAGAATAGTCAGTTTTCTTGTACTTAAGTCGGCAGTGCCTTTTCTATTTAATTCCGATGCAATTTCTGTGTTTCATCGTCATAACACGGTCCAAGGGATACAGTAAACCTGGAGTGAAGCATCGGAATCTATAACTAGTGTCAATGGTATGGTTCAAAAAATAGACAGTAATAAGAGTCAGTCTTCTTGTACTTAATTCGGAATTGTGCCTTTTGTATTTAATTCCGATGCATTTTCTGTGTTTCATCGTCAATAAGAAGGTCAGAGGGATACAGTAAACCTGAAGTGAGGCATCGGAATCCATAACTAGTGTCACAGGAATGGCTCAAAACATAGTCAGTAAGAAGAGTTAGTCTTCTTGTACTTAAGTCGGCATTGTGCCTTTTGTATTTAATTCCGATGCAATTTCTGTGTTTCATCGTCAATAAGAACGTCCAAGGGATACAGTAAACCTGGAGTGAAGCATCGGAATCTGTAACTAGTGTCACAGGATTGGTTAAAATCATAGACAGTAAGAAGAGTCAGTCTTCGTGTACTTCAGTTGGCATTTTGCCTTTTGTATTTAATTCCGATGCAATTTTTGTGTTTCATCGTCAATGAGAATGTCCAAGGAATACAGTAAACCTGAAGTGAAGCATCGGGATCTATAACTGGTGTCACAGGAATCGTTCAAACATAGTCAGTAAGAAGAGTCAGTCTTCTTGTACTTCAGTCGGCATAGTGCATTTTCTATTTAATTCCGATGCAATTTGTGTGTTTCATCGTCAATAAGAAGGTGCAAGGGATACAGTAAACCTGGAGTGAAGCATCGGAACCTATAACTAGTGTCAATGGTATGGTTCAAAACGTAGACAGTAAGAAGAGTCAGTCTTCTTGTACTTAAGTCGGCATTGTGCCTTTTGTATTTCATTCCGATGCAATTTCTGTGTTTAATCGTCAATAAGAAGGTCCAAGGTATACAGTAAACCTGAAGTGAAGCATCGGAATCTATAACTAGTGACACAGGAATGGTTCAAAACATAGACAGTAGGAAGAGTCAGTCTTCTTGTACTTAAGTCGGCATTGTGCCGTTAGTATTTAATTCCGATGCAATTTCTGTGTTTCATCGTCAATAAGAAGGTCCTAGCTATACAGTAAAACTGGAGTGAAGCATCGGAGTCTATAACTAGTGTCACAGGACTAGTTCAAAAATAGACTGTAAGAAGAGTCAGTCTCCTTAACCTTAATTCGGCATTGTGCCTTTTGTATTTATTTCCGATGCAATCTCTGTGTTTCATCGTCAATAAGAAGGTCCAAGGGATACAGTAAACCTCAAGTGAAGCATCGGAATCTATAACGGGTGTCACAGGAATGGCTCAAACATAGTCAGTAGGAAGAGTCGGTCTTCATGTACTTAAGTCGGCATTGTGCCTTTTGTATTTAATTCCGATGTATTTTCTGTGTTTCATCGTCAATAAGAAGGTCCAAGGGATACAGTAAACCTGAAGTGAAGCATCGGAATCTATAACTAGTGTCACAGGAATGGTTCAAAACATAGACAGTAGGAAGAGTCAGTCTTCTTGTACTTAAGTCGGCATTGTGCCGTTAGTATTCAATTCCGATGCAATTTCTGTGTTTCATCGTCAATAAGAAGGTCCAAGGGATACAGTAAAGCTGAAGTGAAGCATTGGATCTATAACTGGTGTCACAGGAATGGTTCAAAACATAGTCACTAAAAAGAGACAGTCTTCTTGTACTTAAGTCGGCATTGTGCCTTTTCTGTTTAATTCCGATGCAATATCTGTGTTTCGTCGTCAATAAGAAGGTCCAAGGGATACAGTAAACATGAAGTGAAGCATCGGAATCTATAACAAGTGTCAATGGAATGGTTCAAAACATAGTCAGTAAGAAGAGTCAGTCTTCTTGTACTTAAGTCGGCATTGTGCCTTTTCTATTTAATTCCGATGCAATTTCTGTGTTTCATCGTCAATAAGAAGGTCCAAGGGATAAAGTAGACCTGGAGTGAAGCATCGGAATCTATAACTAGTGTCACAGGAATGGTTAAAAACATAGACAGTAAGAGGAGTCAGTCTTCTTGTCCTTAAGTCGGCATTGTGACTTTTGTAATTAATTCCGATGCAATTTCTGTGTTTCATCGTCAATAAGACGGTCCAAGGGATACAGTAAACCTGGATTGAAGCATCGGAATCTATAACTAGTGTCACAGAAGTGGTCCAAAACATAGACAGTAATAAGAGTCAGTCTTCTTGTACTTAATTCTGCTTTGTGCCTTTTGTATTTAATTCCGATGCAATTTCTGTGTTTCATCGTCAATAAGAAGGTCCAAGGGATACAGTAAACCTGAAGTGAAGCATCGGAATTTATAACTAGTGTCACAGGAATGGTTCAAAACATAGTCAGTAAGGAGAGGCAGTCTTCTTTTACTTAAGTCGGCATTGTGCCTTTTCTATTTAATTCCGATGCAATTTCTGTGTTTCAACGTCAATAAGAAGGTCCAAGGGATAAAGTTAACCTGGAGTGAAGCATCGGAATCTATAACTAGTGTCACAGGAGTGGTTCAAAACATAGACAGTAAGAAGAGTCAGTCTTCTAGTCCTTAAGTCGGCATTGTGCCTTTTGTATTTAATTCCGATGTATTTTCTGTGTTTCATCGTCAATAAGAAGGTCCAAGGGATACAGTAAACCTGAAGTGAAGCATCGGAATCTATAACTAGTGTCACAGGAATGGTTCAAAACATAGACAGTAGGAAGAGTCAGTCTTCTTGTACTTAAGTCGGCACTGTGTCGTTAGTATTTAATTCCGATGCAATTTCTGTGTTTCATCGTCAATAAGAAGGTCCAAGGGATACAGTAAAGCTGAAGTGAAGCATTGGATCTATAACTGGTGTCACAGGAATGGTTCAAAACATAGTCAGTAAAAAGAGACAGTCTTCTTGTACTTAAGTTGGCATTGTGCCTTTTCTCTTTAATTCCGATGCAATATCTGTGTTTCGTCGTCAATAAGAAGGTCCAAGGGATACAGTAAACATGAAGTGAAGCATCGGAATCTATAACAAGTGTCAATGGAATGGTTCAAAACATAGTCAGTAAGAAGAGTCAGTCTTCTTGTACTTAAGTCGGCATTGTGCCTTTTCTATTTAATTCCGATGCAATTTCTGTGTTTCATCGTCAATAAGAAGGTCCAAGGGATAAAGTAGACCTGGAGTGAAGCATCGGAATCTATAACTAGTGTCACAGGAATGGTTAAAATCATAGACAGTAAGAGGAGTCAGTCTTCTTGTCCTTAAGTCGGCATTGTGACTTTTGTAATTAATTCCGATGCAATTTCTGTGTTTCATCGTCAATAAGACGGTCCAAGGGATACAGTAAACCTGGATTGAAGCATCGGAATCTATAACTAGTGTCACTGAAGTGGTCCAAAACATAGACAGTAATAAGAGTCAGTCTTCTTGTACTTAATTCTGCTTTGTGCCTTTTGTATTTAATTCCGATGCAATATCTGTGTTTCATCGTCAATAAGAAGGTCCAAGGGATACAGTAAACCTGAAGTGAAGCATCGGAATTTATAACTAGTGTCACAGGAATGGTTCAAAACATAGTCAGTAAGGAGAGGCAGTCTTCTTGTACTTAAGTCGGCATTGTGCCTTTTGTATTCATTCCGATGCAATTTCTGTGTTTCATCGTCAATAAGAAGGTCAGAGGGGTACAGTAAACCTGAGACCTGAAGTGAAGCATCGGAATCTATAGCTAGTGTCACAGGAATGGTTCAAAACATAGACAGTAAGAAGAGTCAGTCTTCTTGTACTTAATTCTGCTTTGTGCCTTTTGTATTTAATTCCGATGCAATTTCTGTGCTTCATCATTAATAAGAAGGTCCAAGGGATACAGTAAACCTGAAGCGAAGCATCGGAATTCATAACTAGTGTCACAGGAATGGTTCAAACATAGACAGTAAGAAGAGTCAGTCTTCTTGTACTTAAGTCGGCATTGTGCTTTTTGTATTTAACTCCGATGGAATTTCTGTGTTTCATCGTCAATAAGAAGGTCAGACGGATACAGTAAACCTGGAGTGAAGCATCGGAATCTATAAGTAGTGTCACAGGAATGGTTCAAATCATAGACAGTAAGAAGAGTTAGACTTCTTTTACTTAAGTCGGCATTGTGCCTTTTGTATTTAATTCCGATGCAATTTCTGTGTTTCATCGTCAATAAGAAGGACCAAGCTATACAGTAAACCTGGAGTGAAGCATCGGAATCCATAACTAGTGTCACAGGAATGGATCAAAACATAGTCAGGAGGAAGAGTTAGTCTTCTTGTACTTAAGTCGGCGTTGTGCCTTTTGTATTTAATTCCGATGCAATTTCTGTGTTTCATCGTCAATAAGAAGGTCCAAGGGATACAGTAAACCTGGAGTGAAGCTTCGTAATCTGTAACTAGTGTCACAGGAGTGGTTCAAATCACAGACAGTAAGAAGAGTCAGTCTTCGTGTACTTCAGTCGGCATTTTGCATTTTGTATTTAATTCCGATGCAATTTCTGTGTTTCACCGTCAATAAGATTATCCAAGGGAACAGTAGACCTGGAGTGAAGCATCGGAATCTATAACAAGTGTGAATGGTATGGTTCAAAAAATAGACAGTAAGAAGAGTCAGTCTTCTTGTACTCACGTCGGTATTGTGCTTTTTGTATTTAATTCCGATGCAATTTCTGTGTTTCATCGTCAATAAGAAGGTCAGAGGGATACAGTAAACCTGAAGTGAAGCATCGGAATCTATAGCTAGTGTCGCAGGAATGGTTCAAAACATAGTCAGTAAGAGGAGTCAGTCTTCTTGTCCTTAAGTCGGCATTGTGCCTTTTCTATTTAATTCCGATGCAATTTCTGTGTTTCATCGTCAATAAGAAGATCCAAGGGATACAGTAAACCTGAAGTGAAGCATCGGAATCTATAACTAGTGTCACAGGAATGGTTCAAAACATAGACAGTAAGAAGAGTCAGTCTTCTTGTACTTACGTCGACATTGTGCCTTTTGTATTTAATTCCGATGCAATTTCTGTGTTTCATCGTAAATGAGAAGGTCAGAGGGATACAATAAACCTGAAGTGAAGCATCGGAATATATAACTGGTGTCACAGGAATGGTTCAAAACAAAGTCAGTGAGAAGAGTCAGTCTTCTTGTCCTTAAGTCGGCATTGTGCCTTTTCTATTTAATTCCGATGCAATTTCTGTGTTTCATCGTCAATAAGAAGATCCAAGGGATACAGTAAACCTGAAGTGAAGCATCGGAATCTATAACTAGTGTCACAGGAATGGTTCAAAACATAGACAGTAAGAAGAGTCAGTCTTCTTGTACTTACGTCGACATTGTGCCTTTTGTATTTAATTCCGATGCAATTTCTGTGTTTCATCGTAAATGAGAAGGTCAGAGGGATACAATAAACCTGAAGTGAAGCATCGGAATATATAACTGGTGTCACAGGAATGGTTCAAAACAAAGTCAGTGAGAAGAGTCAGTCTTCTTGTCCTTAAGTCGGCATTGTGCCTTTTGTATTTAATTCCGATGCAATTTCTGTGTTTCATCGTCAATAAGAAGGTCAGAGGGGTACAGTAAACCTGAGACCTGAAGTGAAGCATCGGAATCTATTGCTAGTGTCACAGGAATGGTTCAAAACGTAGACAGTAAGAAGAGTCAGTCCTCTTGTACTTAATTCTGCTTTGTGCGTTTTGTATTTAACTCCGATGGAATTTCTGTGTTTCATCGTCAATAAGAAGGTCAGAGGGATACAGTAAACCTGGAGTGAAGCATCGGAACCTATAACTAGTGTCACAGGAAAGGTTCAAATCATAGACAGTAAGAAGAGTCAGACTTCTTTTACTTAAGTCTGCATTGTGCCTTTTGTATTTAATTCCGATGCAATTTCTGTGTTTCATCGTCAATACAAAGGACCAAGCTATACAGTAAACCTGGAGTGAAGCATCGGAGTCTATAACTAGTGTCACAGGACTAGTTCAAAAATGGACAGTAAGAAGAGTCAGTCTCATTGAACTTAATACGGCATTGTCCCTTTTGTATTTATTTCCGATGCAATTTCTGTGTTTCATCGTCAATAAGAAGGTCCAAGGGATACAGTAAACCTCAAGTGAAGCATCGGAATCTATAACGGGTGTCACAGGAATGGCTCAAACATAGTCAGTAGGAAGAGTCGTTCTTCATGTACTTAAGTCGGCATTGTGCCTTTTGTATTTAATTACGATGTATTTTCTGTGTTTCATCGTCAATAAGAAGGTCCAACGGATACAGTAAACCTGAAGTGAAGCATCGGAATCTATAACTAGTGTCACAGGAATGGTTCAAAACATAGACAGTAGGAAGAGTCAGTCTTCTTGTACTTAAGTCGGCATTGTGCCGTTGGTATTTAATTCCGATGCAATTTCTGTGTTTCATCGTCAATAAGAAGGTCCAAGGGATACAGTAAACCTGAAGTGAAGCATTGGATCTATAACTGGTGTCACAGGAATGGTTCAAAACATAGTCAGTAAAAAGAGTCAGTCTTCTTGTACTTAAGTCGGCATTGTGCCTTTTGTATTTAATTCCGATGCAATTTCTGTGTTTCATCGTCAATAAGAAGGTCAGAGGGGTACAGTAAACCTGAGACCTGAAGTGAAGCATCGGAATCTATTGCTAGTGTCACAGGAATGGTTCAAAACATAGACAGTAAGAAGAGTCAGTCCTCTTGTACTTAATTCTGCTTTGTGCCTTTTGTATTTAATTCCGATGCAATTTCTGTGTTTCATCATTAATAAGAAGGTCCAAGGGAAACAGTAAACCTGAAGTGAAGCATCGGAATTTATAACTAGTGTCACAGGAATGGTTAAAACATAGACAGTAAGAAGAGTCAGTCTTCTTGTACTTAAGTCGGCATTGTGCTTTTTGTATTTAACTCCGATGGAATTTCTGTGTTTCATCGTCAATAAGAAGGTCAGAGGGATACAGTAAACCTGGAGTGAAGCATCGGAACCTATAACTAGTGTCACAGGAAAGGTTCAAATCACAGACAGTAAGAAGAGTCAGACTTCTTTTACTTAAGTCGGCATTGTGCCTTTTGGATTTAATTCCGATGCAATTTCTGTGTTTCATCGTCAATACGAAGGACCAAGCTATACAGTAAACCTGGAGTGAAGCATCGGAGTCTTTAACTAGTGTCACAGGACTAGTTCAAAAATAGACAGTAAGAAGAGTCAGTCTCATTGAACTTAATACGGCATTGTCCCTTTTGTATTTATTTCCGATGCAATTTCTGTGTTTCATCGTCAATAAGAAGGTCCAAGGGATACAGTAAACCTCAAGTGAAGCATCGGAATCTATAACGGGTGTCACAGGAATGGCTCAAACATAGTCAGTAGGAAGAGTCGGTCTTCATGTACTTAAGTCGGCATTGTGCCTTTTGTATTTAATCCCGATGTATTTTCTGTGTTTCATCGTCAATAAGAAGGTCCAACGGATACAGTAAACCTCGAGTGATGCATCGGAATCTATAACTAGTGTCACAGAAGTGCTTCAAATCATAGACAGTAATAAGAGTCAGTCTTCTTGTACTTAATTCTGCTTTGTGCCTTTTGTATTTAATTCCGATGCAATTTCTGTGTTTCATCGTCAATAAGAAGGTCCAAGGGATACAGTAAACCTGAAGTGAAGCATCGGAATTTATAACTAGTGTCACAGGAATGGTTCAAAACATAGTCAGTAAGGAGAGGCAGTCTCCTTGTACTTAAGTCGGCATTGTGCCATTTGTTTTTAATTCCGATGCAATTTCTGTGTTTCATCGTCAATAAGATGGTCAGAGGGGTACAGTAAACCTGAGACCTGAAGTGAAGCATCGGAATCTATAGCTAGTGTCACAGGAATGGTTCAAAACATAGACAGTAAGAAGAGTCAGTCTTCTTGTACTTAATTCTGCTTTGTGCCTTTTGAATTTAATTCCGATGCAATTTCTGTGTTTCATCATTAATAAGAAGGTCCAAGGGATACAGTAAACCTGAAGTGAAGCATCGGAATTTATAACTAGTGTCACAGGAATGGTTCAAACGTAGACAGTAGGAAGAGTCAGGCTTCTTTTACTTAAGCCGGCATTGTTCCTTTTGTATTTAATTCCGATGCAATTTCTGTGTTTGATCGTCAATAAGAAGGACCAAGCTATACAGTAAACCTGGAGTGAAGCATCGGAGTCTATAACTAGTGTCACAGGACTAGTTCAAAAATAGACAGTAAGAAGAGTCAGTCTCCTTGAACTTAATTCGGCATTATGCATTTTGTATTTATTTCCGATGCAATTTCTGTGTTTCATCGTCAATAAGAAGGTCCAAGGGAAACAGTAAACCTCAAGTGAAGCATCGGAATCTATAACGGGTGTCACAGGAATGGCTCAAACATAGTCAGTAGGAAGAGTCGGGCTTCATGTACTTAAGTCGGCATTGTGCCTTTTGTATTTAATTCCGATGTATTTTCTGTGTTTCATCGTCAATAAGAAGGTCCAAGGGATACAGTAAACCTGAAGTGAAGCATCGGAATCTATAACTAGTGTCACAGGAATGGTTCAAAACATAGACAGTAGGAAGAGTCAGTCTTCTTGTACTTAAGTCGGCATTGTGCCGTTAGTATTTATTTCCGATGCAATTTCTGTGTTTCATCGTCAATAAGAAGGTCCAAGGGATACAGTAAACCTCAAGTGAAGCATTGGATCTATAGCTGGTGTCAAAGGAATGGTTCGAAACATAGTCAGTAAAAAGAGTCAGTCTTCTTGTACTTAAGTCAGCATTGTGCCTTTTCTATTTAATTCCGATGCAATGTCTGTGTTTCATCGTCAATAAGAAGGTCCAAGGGATACAGTAAACATGAAGTGAAGCATCGGAATCTATAACAAGTGTCAATGAAATGGTTCAAAACATAGTCTGTAAGAAGAGTCAGTCTTCTTGTACTTAAGTCGGCATTGTGCCTTTTCTATTTATTTCCGATGCAATTTCTGTGTTTCATCGTCAATAAGAAGGTCCAAGGGATAAAGTAAACCTGGAGTGAAGCATCGGAATCTATAACTAGTGTCACAGAAGTGGTTCAAAACATAGACAGTGATAAGAGTCAGTCTTCTTGTACTTAATTCTGCTTTGTGCCTTTTGTATTTAATTCCGGTGCAATTTCTGTGTTTCATCGTCAATAAGAAGGTCCAAGGGATACAGTAAACCTGAAGTGAAGCATCGGAATTTATAACAAGTGTCACAGGAATGGTTCAAAACATAGTCAGTTAGGAGAGGCAGTCTTCTTGTACTTAAGTCGGCATTGTGACTTTTGTATCTAATTCCGATGCAATTTCTGTGTTTCATCGTCAATAAGAAGGTCAGAGGGGTACAGTAAACCTGAGACCTGAAGTGAAGCACCGGAATCTATAGCTAGTGTCACAGGAATGGTTCAAAACATAGACAGTTAGAAGAGTCAGTCTTCTTGTACTTAATTCTGCTTTGTGCCTTTTGTATTTAATTCCGATGCAATTTCTGTGTTTCATCATTAATAAGATGGTCCAAGGGATACAGTAAACCTGAAGTGAAGCATCGGAATTTATAACTAGTGTCACAGGAATGGTTCAAAACATAGTCAGTAAGGAGAGGCAGTCTTCTTGTACTTAAGTCGGAAATGTGCCTTTTGTATTTAATTCCGTTGCAATTTCTGTGTTTCATCGTCAATAAGAAGGTCAGAGGGGTACAGTAAACCTGAGACCTGAAGTGAAGCATCGGAATCTATAGCTAGTGTCACAGGAATGGTTCAAAACATAGACAGTAAGAAGAGTCAGTCTTCTTGTACTTAATTCTGCTTTGTGCCTTTTGTATTTAATTCCGATGCAATTTCTGTGTTTCATCATTAATAAGAAGGTTCAAGGGATACAGTAAACCTGAAGTGAAGCATCGGAATTTATAACTAGTGTCACAGGAATGGTTCAAACGTAGACAGTAAGAAGAGTCAGTCTTCTTGTACTTAAGTTGGCATTGTGCTTTTTGAATTTAACTCCGATGGAATTTCTGTGTTTCATCGTCAATAAGAAGGTCAGAGGGATACAGTAAACCTGGAGTGAAGCATCGGAATCTATAACTAGTGTCACAGGAATGGTTCAAATCATAGACAGTAAGAAGAGTCAGACTTCTTTTACTTAAGTCGGCATTGTGCCTTTTGTATTTAATTCCGATGCAATTTCTGTGTTTCATCGTCAATAAGAAGGACCAAGCCATACAGTAAACCTGGAGTGAAGCATCGGAGTCTATGACTAGTGTCACAGGACTAGTTCAAAAATAGACAGTAAGACGAGTCAGTCTCCTTGAACTTAATTCGGCATTGTGCCTTTTGTATTTGTTTCCGATGCAATGTCTGTGTTTCATCGTCAATAAGAAGGTCCAAGGGATACAGTAAACCTCAAGTGAAGCATCGGAATCTATAACGGGTGTCACAGGAATGGCTCAAACATAGTCAGTAGGAAGAGTCGGTCTTCATGTACTTAAGTAGGCATTGTGCCTTTTGTATTTAATTCCGATGTATTTTCTGTGTCTCATCGTCAATAAGAAGGTCAGAGGGGTACAGTGAACCTGAGACCTGAAGTGAAGCGTCGGAATCTATAGCTAGTGTCACAGGAATGGTTCAAAACATAGACAGTAAGAAGAGTCAGTCTTCTTGTACTTAATTCTGCTTTGTGCCTTTTGTATTTAATTCCGATGCAATTTCTGTGTTTCATCATTAATAAGAAGGTCCAAGGGATACAGTAAACCTGAAGTGAAGCATCGGAATTTATAACTAGTGTCACAGGAATGGTTCAAACGTAGACAGTAGGAAGAGTCAGTCTTCTTGTACTTAAGTCGGCATTGTGTCACAGGACTAGTTCAAAAATAGACAGTAAGACGAGTCAGTCTCCTTGAACTTAATTCGGCATTGTGCCTTTTGTATTTGTTTCCGATGCAATGTCTGTGTTTCATCGTCAATAAGAAGGTCCAAGGGATACAGTAAACCTCAAGTGAAGCATCGGAATCTATAACGGGTGTCACAGGAATGGCTCAAACATAGTCAGTAGGAAGAGTCGGTCTTCATGTACTTAAGTAGGCATTGTGCCTTTTGTATTTAATTCCGATGTATTTTCTGTGTCTCATCGTCAATAAGAAGGTCAGAGGGGTACAGTGAACCTGAGACCTGAAGTGAAGCGTCGGAATCTATAGCTAGTGTCACAGGAATGGTTCAAAACATAGACAGTAAGAAGAGTCAGTCTTCTTGTACTTAATTCTGCTTTGTGCCTTTTGTATTTAATTCCGATGCAATTTCTGTGTTTCATCATTAATAAGAAGGTCCAAGGGATACAGTAAACCTGAAGTGAAGCATCGGAATTTATAACTAGTGTCACAGGAATGGTTCAAACGTAGACAGTAGGAAGAGTCAGTCTTCTTGTACTTAAGTCGGCATTGTGACTATTGTAATTAATTCCGATGCAATTTCTGTGTTTCATCGTCAATAAGACGGTCCAAGGGATACAGTAAACCTGGAGTGAAGCATCGGAATCTATAACTAGTGTCACAGAAGTGCTTCAAAACATAGACAGTAATAAGAGTCAGTCTTCTTGTACTTAATTCTGCTTTGTGCCTTTTGTATTTAATTCCGATGCAATTTCTGTGTTTCATCGTCAATAAGAAGGTCCAAGGGATACAGTAAACCTGAAGTGAAGCATCGGAATTTATAACTAGTGTCACGGGAATGGTTCAAACGTAGACAGTAAGAAGAGTCAGACTTCTTTTACTTAAGTCGGCATTGTGCCTTTTGTATTTAATTCCGATGCAATTTCTGTGTTTGATCGTCAATAAGAAGGACCAAGCTATACAGTAAACCTGGAGTGAAGCATCGGAGTCTATAACTAGTGTCACAGGACTAGTTCAAAAATAGACAGTAAGAAGTGTCAGTCTCCTTGAACTTAATTCGGCATTGTGCCTTTTGTATTTATTTCCGATGCAATTTCTGTGTTTCATCGTCAATAAGAAGGTCCAAGGGATACAGTAAACCTCAAGTGAAGAATCGGAATCTATTACGGGTGTCACAGGAATGGCTCAAACATAGTCAGTAGGAAGACTCGGTCTTCATGTACTTAAGTCGGCATTGTGCCTTTTGTATTAATGTCCGATGTATTTTCTGTGTTTCATCGTCAATAAGAAGGTCCAAGGGATACAGTAAACCTGAAGTGAAGCATCGGAATCTATGACTAGTGTCACAGGAATGGTTCAAAACATAGACAGTAGGAAGAGTCAGTCTTCTTGTACTTAAGTCGGCATTGTGCCGTTAGTATTTAATTCCGATGCAATTTCTGTGTTTCATCGTCAATAAGAAGGTCCAAGGGATACAGTAAACCTGAAGTGAAGCATTGGATCTATAACTGGTGTCACAGGAATGGTTCAAAACATAGTCAGTAAAAAGAGTCAGTCTTCTTGTACTTAAGTCGGCATTGTGCCTTTTCTATTTAATTCCGATGCAATATCTGTGTTTCATCGTCAATAAGAAGGTCCAAGGGATACAGTAAACATGAAGTGAAGCTTCGGAATCTATAACAAGTGTCAATGGAATGGTTCAAAACATAGTCAGTAAGAAGAGTCAGTCTTCTTGTACTTAAGTCGGCATTGTTGCCTTTTCTATTTAATTCCGATGCAATTTCTGTGTTTCATCGTCAATATGAAGGTCCAAGGGATAAAGTGAACCTGGAGTGAAGCATCGGAATCTATAACTAGTGTCACAGGAATGGTTCAAAACATAGACAGTAAGAAGAGTCAGTCTTCTTGTCCTTAAGTCGGCATTGTGACTATTGTAATTAATTCCGATGCAATTTCTGTGTTTCATCGTCAATAAGACGGTCCAAGGGATACAGTAAACCTGGAGTGAAGCATCGGAATCTATAACTAGTGTCACAGAAGTGCTTCAAAACATAGACAGTAATAAGAGTCAGTCTTCTTGTACTTAATTCTGCTTTGTGCCTTTTGTATTTAATTCCGATGCAATTTCTGTGTTTCATCGTCAATAAGAAGGTCCAAGGGATACAGTAAACCTGAAGTGAAGCATCGGAATTTATAACTAGTGTCACGGGAATGGTTCAAACGTAGACAGTAAGAAGAGTCAGACTTCTTTTACTTAAGTCGGCATTGTGCCTTTTGTATTTAATTCCGATGCAATTTCTGTGTTTGATCGTCAATAAGAAGGACCAAGCTATACAGTAAACCTGGAGTGAAGCATCGGAGTCTATAACTAGTGTCACAGGACTAGTTCAAAAATAGACAGTAAGAAGAGTCAGTCTCCTTGAACTTAATTCGGCATTGTGCCTTTTGTATTTATTTCCGATGCAATTTCTGTGTTTCATCGTCAATAAGAAGGTCCAAGGGATACAGTAAACCTCAAGTGAAGAATCGGAATCTATAACGGGTGTCACAGGAATGGCTCAAACATAGTCAGTAGGAAGACTCGGTCTTCATGTACTTAAGTCGGCATTGTGCCTTTTGTATTAATTTCCGATGTATTTTCTGTGTTTCATCGTCAATAAGAAGGTCCAAGGGATACAGTAAACCTGAAGTGAAGCATCGGAATCTATGACTAGTGTCACAGGAATGGTTCAAAACATAGACAGTAGGAAGAGTCAGTCTTCTTGTACTTAAGTCGGCATTGTGCCGTTAGTATTTAATTCCGATGCAATTTCTGTGTTTCATCGTCAATAAGAAGGTCCAAGGGATACAGTAAACCTGAAGTGAAGCATTGGATCTATAACTGGTGTCACAGGAATGGTTCAAAACATAGTCAGTAAAAAGAGTCAGTCTTCTTGTACTTAAGTCGGCATTGTGCCTTTTCTATTTAATTCCGATGCAATATATGTGTTTCATCGTCAATAAGAAGGTCCAAGGGATACAGTAAACATGAAGTGAAGCATCGGAATCTATAACAAGTGTCAATGGAACGGTTCAAAACATAGTCAGTAAGAAGAGTCAGTCTTCTTGTACTTAAGTAGGCATTGTGCATTTTCTATTTAATTCCGATGCAATTTCTGTGTTTCATCGTCAATAAGAAGGTCCAAGGGATAAAGTAAACCTGGAGTGAAGCATCGGAATCTATAACTAGTGTCACAGGAATGGTTCAAACATAGACAGTAAGAAGAGTCAGTCTTCTTGTACTTAAGTCTGCATTGTGACTTTTGTAATTATTTCCGATGCAATTTCTGTGTTTCATCGTCAATAAGACGGTCCAAGGGATACAGTAAACCTGGAGTGAAGCATCGGAATCTATAACTAGTGTCACAGAAGTGGTTCAAAACATAGACAGTAATAGGAGTCAGCCTCTTGTACTTAATTCTGCTTTGTGCCTTTTGTATTTAATTCCGATGCAATATCTGTGTTTCATCGACAATAAGAAGGTCCAAGGGATACAGTAAACCTGAAGTGAAGAATCGGAATTAATAACTAGTGTCACAGGAATGGTTCAAAACATAGTCAGTAATGAGAGGCAGTCTTCTTGTACTTAAGTCGGCATTGTGCCTTTTGTATTTAATTCCGATGCAATTTCTGTGTTTCATCGTCAATAAGAAGGTCAGAGGGGTACAGTAAACCTGAGACCTGAAGTGAAGCATCGGAATCTATAGCTAGTGTCAAAGGAATGGTTCAAAACATAGACAGTAAGAAGAGTCAGTCTTCTTGTACTTAATT
Organism: Schistocerca piceifrons; assembly: GCF_021461385.2. Taxonomy (NCBI): domain Eukaryota; kingdom Metazoa; phylum Arthropoda; class Insecta; order Orthoptera; family Acrididae; genus Schistocerca; species Schistocerca piceifrons. The sequence goes on along the minus strand of NW_025728466.1, from coordinate 432,584 downwards.
CTGCTTTGTGCCTTTTGTATTTAATTCCGATGCAATTTCTGTGTTTCATCATTAATAAGAAGGTCCAAGGGATACAGTAAACCTGAAGTGAAGCATCGGAATTTATAACTAGTGTCACAGGAATGGTTCAAACGTAGACAGTAAGAAGAGTCAGTCTTCATGTACTTAAGTCGGCATTGTGCTTTTTGAATTTAACTCCGATGGAATTTCTGTGTTTCATCGTCAATAAGAAGGTCAGAGGGATACAGTAAACCTGGAGTGAAGCATCGGAATCTATAACTAGTGTCACAGGAATGGTTCAAATCATAGACAGTAAGAAGAGTCAGACTTCTTTTACTTAAGTCGGCATTGTGCCTTTTATATATAATTCCGATGCAATTTCTGTGTTTCATCGTCAATAAGAAGGACCAAGCTATACAGTAAACCTGGAGTGAAGCATCGGAGTCTATGACTAGTGTCACAGGACTAGTTCAAAAATAGACAGTAAGACGAGTCAGTCTCCTTGAACTTAATTCGGCATTGTGCCTTTTGTATTTGTTTCCGATGCAATTACTGTGTTTCATCGTCAATAAGAAGGTCCAAGGGATACAGTAAACCTCAAGTGAAGCAACGGAATCTATAACGGGTGTCACAGGAATGGCTCAAACATAGTCAGTAGGAAGACTCGGTCTTCATGTACTTAAGTCGGCATTGTGCCTTTTGTATTAATTTCCGATGTATTTTCTGTGTTTCATCGTCAATAAGAAGGTCCAAGGGATACAGTAAACCTGAAGTGAAGCATCGGAATCTATGACTAGTGTCACAGGAATGGTTCAAAACATAGACAGTAGGAAGAGTCAGTCTTCTTGTACTTAAGTCGGCATTGTGCCGTTAGTATTTAATTCCGATGCAATTTCTGTGTTTCATCGTCAATAAGAAGGTCCAAGGGATACAGTAAACCTGAAGTGAAGCATTGGATCTATAACTGGTGTCACAGGAATGGTTCAAAACATAGTCAGTAAAAAGAGTCAGTCTTCTCGTACTTAAGTCGGCATTGTGCCTTTTCTATTTAATTCCGATGCAATATATGTGTTTCATCGTCAATAAGAAGGTCCAAGGGATACAGTAAACATGAAGTGAAGCATCGGAATCTATAACAAGTGTCAATGGAACGGTTCAAAACATAGTCAGTAAGAAGAGTCAGTCTTCTTGTACTTAAGTAGGCATTGTGCCTTTTCTATTTAATTCCGATGCAATTTCTGTGTTTCATCGTCAATAAGAAGGTCCAAGGGATAAAGTAAACCTGGAGTGAAGCATCGGAATCTATAACTAGTGTCACAGGAATGGTTCAAACATAGACAGTAAGAAGAGTCAGTCTTCTTGTACTTAAGTCTGCATTGTGACTTTTGTAATTATTTCCGATGCAATTTCTGTGTTTCATCGTCAATAAGACGGTCCAAGGGATACAGTAAACCTGGAGTGAAGCATCGGAATCTATAACTAGTGTCACAGAAGTGGTTCAAAACATAGACAGTAATAGGAGTCAGCCTCTTGTACTTAATTCTGCTTTGTGCCTTTTGTATTTAATTCCGATGCAATAACTGTGTTTCATCGTCAATAAGAAGGTCCAAGGGATACAGTAAACCTGAAGTGAAGCATCGGAATTTATAACTAGTGTCACAGGAATGGTTCAAAACATAGTCAGTAATGAGAGGCAGTCTTCTTGTACTTAAGTCGGCATTGTGCCTTTTGTATTTAATTCCGATGCAATTTCTGTGTTTCATCGTCAATAAGAAGGTCAGAGGGGTACAGTAAACCTGAGACCTGAAGTGAAGCATCGGAATCTATAGCTAGTGTCAAAGGAATGGTTCAAAACATAGACAGTAAGAAGAGTCAGTCTTCTTGTACTTAATTCTGCTTTGTGCCTTTTGTATTTAATTCCGATGCAATTTCTGTGTTTCATCATTAATAAGAAGGTCCAAGGGATACAGTAAACCTGAAGTGAAGCATCGGAATTTATAACTAGTGTCACAGGAATGGTTCAAACGTAGACAGTAAGAAGAGTCAGTCTTCATGTACTTAAGTCGGCATTGTGCTTTTTGAATTTAACTCCGATGGAATTTCTGTGTTTCATCGTCAATAAGAAGGTCAGAGGGATACAGTAAACCTGGAGTGAAGCATCGGAATCTATAACTAGTGTCACAGGAATGGTTCAAATCATAGACAGTAAGAAGAGTCAGACTTCTTTTACTTAAATCGGCATTGTGCCTTTTGTATTTAATTCCGATGCAATTTCTGTGTTTCATCGTCAATAAGAAGGACCAAGCTATACAGTAAACCTGGAGTGAAGCATCGGAGTCTATGACTAGTGTCACAGGACTAGTTCAAAAATAGACAGTAAGACGAGTCAGTCTCCTTGAACTTAATTCGGCATTGTGCCTTTTGTATTTGTTTCCGATGCAATTACTGTGTTTCATCGTCAATAAGAAGGTCCAAGGGATACAGTAAACCTCAAGTGAAGCATCGGAATCTATAACGGGTGTCACAGGAATGGCTCAAACATAGTCAGTAGGAAGACTCGGTCTTCATGTACTTAAGTCGGCATTGTGCCTTTTGTATTAATTTCCGATGTATTTTCTGTGTTTCATCGTCAATAAGAAGGTCCAAGGGATACAGTAAACCTGAAGTGAAGCATCGGAATCTATGACTAGTGTCACAGGAATGGTTCAAAACATAGACAGTAGGAAGAGTCAGTCTTCTTGTACTTAAGTCGGCATTGTGCCGTTAGTATTTAATTCCGATGCAATTTCTGTGTTTCATCGTCAATAAGAAGGTCCAAGGGATACAGTAAACCTGAAGTGAAGCATTGGATCTATAACTGGTGTCACAGGAATGGTTCAAAACATAGTCAGTAAAAAGAGTCAGTCTTCTTGTACTTAAGTCGGCATTGTGCCTTTTCTATTTAATTCCGATGCAATATATGTGTTTCATCGTCAATAAGAAGGTCCAAGGGATACAGTAAACATGAAGTGAAGCATCGGAATCTATAACAAGTGTCAATGGAACGGTTCAAAACATAGTCAGTAAGAAGAGTCAGTCTTCTTGTACTTAAGTAGGCATTGTGCCTTTTCTATTTAATTCCGATGCAATTTCTGTGTTTCATCGTCAATAAGAAGGTCCAAGGGATAAAGTAAACCTGGAGTGAAGCATCGGAATCTATAACTAGTGTCACAGGAATGGTTCAAACATAGACAGTAAGAAGAGTCAGTCTCCTTGTACTTACGTCTGCATTGTGACTTTTGTAATTATTTCCGATGCAATTTCTGTGTTTCATCGTCAATAAGACGGTCCAAGGGATACAGTAAACCTGGAGTGAAGCATCGGAATCTATAACTAGTGTCACAGAAGTGGTTCAAAACATAGACAGTAATAGGAGTCAGCCTCTTGTACTTAATTCTGCTTTGTGCCTTTTGTATTTAATTCCGATGCAATATCTGTGTTTCATCGTCAATAAGAAGGTCCAAGGGATACAGTAAACCTGAAGTGAAGCATCGGAATTTATAACTAGTGTCACAGGAATGGTTCAAAACATAGTCAGTAATGAGAGGCAGTCTTCTTGTACTTAAGTCGGCATTGTGCCTTTTGTATTTAATTCCGATGCAATTTCTGTGTTTCATCGTCAATAAGATGGTCAGAGGGGTACAGTAAACCTGAGACCTGAAGTGAAGCATCGGAATCTATAGCTAGTGTCAAAGGAATGGTTCAAAACATAGACAGTAAGAAGAGTCAGTCTTCTTGTACTTAATTCTGCTTTGTGCCTTTTGTATTTAATTCCGATGCAATTTCTGTGTTTCATCATTAATAAGAAGGTCCAAGGGATACAGTAAACCTGAAGTGAAGCATCGGAATTTATAACTAGTGTCACAGGAATGGTTCAAACGTAGACAGTAAGAAGAGTCAGTCTTCATGTACTTAAGTCGGCATTGTGCTTTTTGAATTTAACTCCGATGGAATTTCTGTGTTTCATCGTCAATAAGAAGGTCAGAGGGATACAGTAAACCTGGAGTGAAGCATCGGAATCTATAACTAGTGTCACAGGAATGGTTCAAATCATAGACAGTAAGAAGAGTCAGACTTCTTTTACTTAAGTCGGCATTGTGCCTTTTGTATTTAATTCCGATGCAATTTCTGTGTTTCATCGTCAATAAAAAGGACCAAGCTATACAGTAAACCTGGAGTGAAGCATCGGAGTCTATGACTAGTGTCACAGGACTAGTTCAAAAATAGACAGTAAGACGAGTCAGTCTCATTGAACTTAATTCGGCATTGTGCCTTTTGTATTTGTTTCCGATGCAATTACTGTGTTTCATCGTCAATAAGAAGGTCCAAGGGATACAGTAAACCTCAAGTGAAGCATCGGAATCTATGACGGGTGTCACAGGAATGGCTCAAACATAGTCAGTAGGAAGAGTCGGTCTTCATGTACTTAAGTAGGCATTGTGCCTTTTGTATTTAATTCCGATGTATTTTCTGTGTTTCATCGTCAATAAGAAGGTCCAAGGGATACAGTAAACCTGAAGTGACGCATCGCAATCTATAACTAGTGTCACAGGAATGGTTCAAAACATAGACAGTAGGAAGAGTCAGTCTTCTTGTACTTAAGTCGGCATTGTGCCGTTAGTATTTAATTCCGATGCAATTTCTGTGTTTCATCGTCAATAAGAAGGTCTAAGGGATACAGTAAACCTGAAGTGAAGCATTGGATCTATAACTGGTGTCACAGGAATGGTTCAAAACATAGTCAGTAAAAAAGAGTCAGTCTTCTTGTACTTAAGTCGGCATTCTGCCTTTTCTATTTAATTCCGATGCAATATCTGTGTTTCATCGTCAATAAGAAGGTCCAAGGGATACAGTAAACATGAAATGAAGCATCGGAATCTGTAACAAGTGTAAATGGAATGGTTCAAAACATAGTCAGTAAGAAGAGTCAGTCGTCTTGTACTTAAGTCGGCATTGTGCCTTTTCTATTTAATTCCGATGCAATTTCTGTGTTTCATCGAAAATAAGAAGATCCAAGGGAAAAAGTAAACCTGGAGTGAAGCATCGGAATCTATAACTAGTGTCACAGAAGTGGTTCAAAACATAGACAGTAATAAGAGTCAGTCTTCTTGTACTTAATTCTGCTTTGTGCCTTTTGTATTTAATTCCGATGCATTTTCTGTGTTTCTTCGTCAATAAGAAGGTCCTAGGGATACAGTAAACCTGTAGTGAAGCATCGGAATTTATAACTAGTGTCACAGGAATGGTTCAAAACATAGTCAGTAAGGAGAGGCAGTCTCCTTGTACTTAAGTCGGCATTGTGCCTTTTGTATTTAATTCCGATGCAATTTCTGTGTTTCATCGTCAATAAGAAGGTCAGAGGGGTACAGTAAACCTGAGACCTGAAGTGAAGCGTCGGAATCTATAGCTAGTGTCACAGGAATGGTTCAAAACATAGACAGTAAGAAGAGTCAGTCTTCTTGTACTTAATTCTGCTTTGTGCCTTTTGTATTTAATTCCGATGCAATTTCTGTGTTTCATCATTGATAAGAAGGTCCAAGGAATACAGTAAACCTGAAGTGAAGCATCGGAATTTATAACTAGTGTCACAGGAATGGTTCAAACGTAGACAGTAAGAAGAGTCAGTCTTCTTGTACTTAAGTCAGCATTGTGCTTTTTGTATTTAACTCCGATGAAATTTCTGTGTTTCATCGTCAATAAGAAGGACCAAGCTATACAGTAAACCTGGAGTGAAGCATCGGAGTCTATAACTAGTGTCACAGGACTAGTTCAAAAATAGACAGTAAGACGAGTCAGTCTCCTTGAACTTAATTCGGCATTGTGCCATTTGTATTTATTTCCGATGCAATTTCTGTGTTTCATCGTCAATAAGAAGGTCCAAGGGATACAGTAAACCTCAAGTGAAGCATCGGAATCTATAACGGGTGTCACAGGAATGGCTCAAACATAGTCAGTAGGAGGAGTCGGTCTTCATGTACTTAAGTGGGCATTGTGCCTTTTGTATTTAATTCCGATGTATTTTCTGTGTTTCATCGTCAATAAGAAGGTCCAAGGGATACAGTAAACCTGAAGTGAAGCATCGGAATCTATACCTAGTGTCACAGGAATGGTTCAAAACATAGACAGTAGGAAGAGTCAGTCTTCTTGTACTTAAGTCGGCATTGTGCCGTTAGTATTTAATTCCGATGCAATTTCTGTGTATCATCGTCAATAAGAAGGTCCAAGGGATATAGTAAACCTGAAGTGAAGCATTGGATCTATAACTGGTGTCACAGGAATGGTTCAAAACATAGTCAGTAAAAAAGAGTCAGTCTTCTTGTACTTATGTCGGCATTGAGCCTTTTCTATTTAATTCCGATGCAATATCTGTGTTTCATCGTCAATAAGAAGGTCCAAGGGATACAGTAAACATGAAGTGAAGAATCGGAATCTAAAACAAGTGTCAATGGAATCGTTCAAAACATAGTCAGTAAGAAGAGTCAGTCTTCTCGTACTCAAGTCGGCATTGTGCCTTTTCTATTTAATTCCGATGCAATTTCTGTGTTTCATCGTCAATAAGAAGGTCCAAGGGAAAAAGTAAACCTGGAGTGAAGCATCGGAATCTATAACTAGTGTCACAGGAATGGTTCAAACATAGACAGTAAGACGAGTCAGTCTTCTTGCCCTTAAGTCGGCATTGTGACTTTTGTAATTATTTCCGATGCAATTTCTGTGTTTCATCGTCAATAAAACGGTCCTAGGGATACACTAAACCTGGAGTGAAGCATCGGAATCTATAACTAGTGTCACAGAAGTTGTTCAAAACATAGACAGTAATAGGAGTCAGCCTCTTGTACTTAATTCTGCTTTGTGCCTTTTGTATTTAATTCCGATGCAATATCTGTGTTTCATCGTCAATAAGAAGGTCCAAGGGATACAGTAAACCTGAAGTGAAGCATCGGAATTTATAACTAGTGTCACAGGAATGGTTCAAAACATAGTCAGTAAGGAGAGGCAGTCTTCTTGTACTTAAGTCGGCATTGTGCCTTTTGTATTTAATTCCGATGCAATTTCTGTGTTTCATCGTCTATAAGAAGGTCAGAGGGGTACAGTAAACCTGAGACCTGAAGTGAAGCATCGGAATCTATAGCTAGTGTCACAGGAATGGTTCAAAACATAGACAGTAAGAAGAGTCAGTCTTCTTGTACTTAATTCTGCTTTGTGCCTTTTGTATTTAATTCCGATGCAATTTCTGTGTTTCATCATTAATAAGAAGGTCCAAGGGATACAGTAAACCTGAAGTGAAGCATCGGAATTTATAACTAGTGTCACAGGAATGGTTCAAACGTAGACAGTAAGAAGAGTCAGTCTTCATGTACTTAAGTCGGCATTGTGCTTTTTGAATTTAACTCCGATGGAATTTCTGTGTTTCATCGTCAATAAGAAGGTCAGAGGGATACAGTAAACCTGGAGTGAAGCATCGGAATCTATAACTAGTGTCACAGGAATGGTTCAAATCATAGACAGTAAGAAGAGTCAGACTTCTTTTACTTAAATCGGCATTGTGCCTTTTGTATTTAATTCCGATGCAATTTCTGTGTTTCATCGTCAATAAGAAGGACCAAGCTATACAGTAAACCTGGAGTGAAGCATCGGAGTCTATGACTAGTGTCACAGGACTAGTTCAAAAATAGACAGTAAGACGAGTCAGTCTCCTTGAACTTAATTCGGCATTGTGCCTTTTGTATTTGTTTCCGATGCAATTACTGTGTTTCATCGTCAATAAGAAGGTCCAAGGGATACAGTAAACCTCAAGTGAAGCATCGGAATCTATAACGGGTGTCACAGGAATGGCTCAAACATAGTCAGTAGGAAGACTCGGTCTTCATGTACTTAAGTCGGCATTGTGCCTTTTGTATTAATTTCCGATGTATTTTCTGTGTTTCATCGTCAATAAGAAGGTCCAAGGGATACAGTAAACCTGAAGTGAAGCATCGGAATCTATGACTAGTGTCACAGGAATGGTTCAAAACATAGACAGTAGGAAGAGTCAGTCTTCTTGTACTTAAGTCGGCATTGTGCCGTTAGTATTTAATTCCGATGCAATTTCTGTGTTTCATCGTCAATAAGAAGGTCCAAGGGATACAGTAAACCTGAAGTGAAGCATTGGATCTATAACTGGTGTCACAGGAATGGTTCAAAACATAGTCAGTAAAAAGAGTCAGTCTTCTTGTACTTAAGTCGGCATTGTGCCTTTTCTATTTAATTCCGATGCAATATATGTGTTTCATCGTCAATAAGAAGGTCCAAGGGATACAGTAAACATGAAGTGAAGCATCGGAATCTATAACAAGTGTCAATGGAACGGTTCAAAACATAGTCAGTAAGAAGAGTCAGTCTTCTTGTACTTAAGTAGGCATTGTGCCTTTTCTATTTAATTCCGATGCAATTTCTGTGTTTCATCGTCAATAAGAAGGTCCAAGGGATAAAGTAAACCTGGAGTGAAGCATCGGAATCTATAACTAGTGTCACAGGAATGGTTCAAACATAGACAGTAAGAAGAGTCAGTCTCCTTGTACTTACGTCTGCATTGTGACTTTTGTAATTATTTCCGATGCAATTTCTGTGTTTCATCGTCAATAAGACGGTCCAAGGGATACAGTAAACCTGGAGTGAAGCATCGGAATCTATAACTAGTGTCACAGAAGTGGTTCAAAACATAGACAGTAATAGGAGTCAGCCTCTTGTACTTAATTCTGCTTTGTGCCTTTTGTATTTAATTCCGATGCAATATCTGTGTTTCATCGTCAATAAGAAGGTCCAAGGGATACAGTAAACCTGAAGTGAAAGCATCGGAATTTATAACTAGTGTCACAGGAATGGTTCAAAACATAGTCAGTAATGAGAGGCAGTCTTCTTGTACTTAAGTCGGCATTGTGCCTTTTGTATTTAATTCCGATGCAATTTCTGTGTTTCATCGTCAATAAGATGGTCAGAGGGGTACAGTAAACCTGAGACCTGAAGTGAAGCATCGGAATCTATAGCTAGTGTCAAAGGAATGGTTCAAAACATAGACAGTAAGAAGAGTCAGTCTTCTTGTACTTAATTCTGCTTTGTGCCTTTTGTATTTAATTCCGATGCAATTTCTGTGTTTCATCATTAATAAGAAGGTCCAAGGGATACAGTAAACCTGAAGTGAAGCATCGGAATTTATAACTAGTGTCACAGGAATGGTTCAAACGTAGACAGTAAGAAGAGTCAGTCTTCATGTACTTAAGTCGGCATTGTGCTTTTTGAATTTAACTCCGATGGAATTTCTGTGTTTCATCGTCAATAAGAAGGTCAGAGGGATACAGTAAACCTGGAGTGAAGCATCGGAATCTATAACTAGTGTCACAGGAATGGTTCAAATCATAGACAGTAAGAAGAGTCAGACTTCTTTTACTTAAGTCGGCATTGTGCCTTTTGTATTTAATTCCGATGCAATATCTGTGTTTCATCGTCAATAAAAAGGACCAAGCTATACAGTAAACCTGGAGTGAAGCATCGGAGTCTATGACTAGTGTCACAGGACTAGTTCAAAAATAGACAGTAAGACGAGTCAGTCTCCTTGAACTTAATTCGGCATTGTGCCTTTTGTATTTGTTTCCGATGCAATTACTGTGTTTCATCGTCAATAAGAAGGTCCAAGGGATACAGTAAACCTCAAGTGAAGCATCGGAATCTATAACGGGTGTCACAGGAATGGCTCAAACATAGTCAGTAGGAAGAGTCGGTCTTCATGTACTTAAGTAGGCATTGTGCCTTTTGTATTTAATTCCGATGTATTTTCTGTGTTTCATCGTCAATAAGAAGGTCCAAGGGATACAGTAAACCTGAAGTGACGCATCGCAATCTATAACTAGTGTCACAGGAATGGTTCAAAACATAGACAGTAGGAAGAGTCAGTCTTCTTGTACTTAAGTCGGCATTGTGCCGTTAGTATTTAATTCCGATGCAATTTCTGTGTTTCATCGTCAATAAGAAGGTCTAAGGGATACAGTAAACCTGAAGTGAAGCATTGGATCTATAACTGGTGTCACAGGAATGGTTCAAAACATAGTCAGTAAAAAAGAGTCAGTCTTCTTGTACTTAAGTCGGCATTCTGCCTTTTCTATTTAATTCCGATGCAATATCTGTGTTTCATCGTCAATAAGGAGGTCCAAGGGATACAGTAAACATGAAGTGAAGCATCGGAATCTGTAACAAGTGTAAATGGAATGGTTCAAAACATAGTCAGTAAGAAGAGTCAGTCGTCTTGTACTTAAGTCGGCATTGTGCCTTTTCTATTTAATTCCGATGCAATTTCTGTGTTTCATCGAAAATAAGAAGATCCAAGGGAAAAAGTAAACCTGGAGTGAAGCATCGGAATCTATAACTAGTGTCACAGAAGTGGTTCAAAACATAGACAGTAATAAGAGTCAGTCTTCTTGTACTTAATTCTGCTTTGTGCCTTTTGTATTTAATTCCGATGCATTTTCTGTGTTTCTTCGTCAATAAGAAGGTCCTAGGGATACAGTAAACCTGTAGTGAAGCATCGGAATTTATAACTAGTGTCACAGGAATGGTTCAAAACATAGTCAGTAAGGAGAGGCAGTCTCCTTGTACTTAAGTCGGCATTGTGCCTTTTGTATTTAATTCCGATGCAAATTCTGTGTTTCATCGTCAATAAGAAGGTCAGAGGGGTACAGTAAACCTGAGACCTGAAGTGAAGCGTCGGAATCTATAGCTAGTGTCACAGGAATGGTTCAAAACATAGACAGTAAGAAGAGTCAGTCTTCTTGTACTTAATTCTGCTTTGTGAATTTTGTATTTAATTCCGATGCAATTTCTGTGTTTCATCATTGATAAGAAGGTCCAAGGAATACAGTAAACCTGAAGTGAAGCATCGGAATTTATAACTAGTGTCACAGGAATGGTTCAAACGTAGACAGTAAGAAGAGTCAGTCTTCTTGTACTTAAGTCAGCATTGTGCTTTTTGTATTTAACTCCGATGAAATTTCTGTGTTTCATCGTCAATAAGAAGGACCAAGCTATACAGTAAACCTGGAGTGAAGCATCGGAGTCTATAACTAGTGTCACAGGACTAGTTCAAAAATAGACAGTAAGACGAGTCAGTCTCCTTGAACTTAATTCGGCATTGTGCCATTTGTATTTATTTCCGATGCAATTTCTGTGTTTCATCGTCAATAAGAAGGTCCAAGGGATACAGTAAACCTCAAGTGAAGCATCGGAATCTATAACGGGTGTCACAGGAATGGCTCAAACATAGTCAGTAGGAGGAGTCGGTCTTCATGTACTTAAGTGGGCATTGTGCCTTTTGTATTTAATTCCGATGTATTTTCTGTGTTTCATCGTCAATAAGAAGGTCCAAGGGATACAGTAAACCTGAAGTGAAGCATCGGAATCTATACCTAGTGTCACAGGAATGGTTCAAAACATAGACAGTAGGAAGAGTCAGTCTTCTTGTACTTAAGTCGGCATTGTGCCGTTAGTATTTAATTACGATGCAATTTCTGTGTATCATCGTCAATAAGAAGGTCCAAGGGATATAGTAAACCTGAAGTGAAGCATTGGATCTATAACTGGTGTCACAGGAATGGTTCAAAACATAGTCAGTAAAAAAGAGTCAGTCTTCTTGTACTTATGTCGGCATTGAGCCTTTTCTATTTAATTCCGATGCAATATCTGTGTTTCATCGTCAATAAGAAGGTCCAAGGGATACAGTAAACATGAAGTGAAGAATCGGAATCTAAAACAAGTGTCAATGGAATCGTTCAAAACATAGTCAGTAAGAAGAGTCAGTCTTCTCGTACTCAAGTCGGCATTGTGCCTTTTCTATTTAATTCCGATGCAATTTCTGTGTTTCATCGTCAATAAGAAGGTCCAAGGGAAAAAGTAAACCTGGAGTGAAGCATCGGAATCTATAACTAGTGTCACAGGAATGGTTCAAACATAGACAGTAAGACGAGTCAGTCTTCTTGCCCTTAAGTCGGCATTGTGACTTTTGTAATTATTTCCGATGCAATTTCTGTGTTTCATCGTCAATAAAACGGTCCTAGGGATACACTAAACCTGGAGTGAAGCATCGGAATCTATAACTAGTGTCACAGAAGTTGTTCAAAACATAGACAGTAATAGGAGTCAGCCTCTTGTACTTAATTCTGCTTTGTGCCTTTTGTATTTAATTCCGATGCAATATCTGTGTTTCATCGTCAATAAGAAGGTCCAAGGGATACAGTAAACCTGAAGTGAAGCATCGGAATTTATAACTAGTGTCACAGGAATGGTTCAAAACATAGTCAGTAAGGAGAGGCAGTCTTCTTGTACTTAAGTCGGCATTGTGCCTTTTGTATTTAATTCCGATGCAATTTCTGTGTTTCATCGTCTATAAGAAGGTCAGAGGGGTACAGTAAACCTGAGACCTGAAGTGAAGCATCGGAATCTATAGCTAGTGTCACAGGAATGGTTCAAAACATAGACAGTAAGAAGAGTCAGTCTTCTTGTACTTAATTCTGCTTTGTGCCTTTTGTATTTAATTCCGATGCAATTTCTGTGTTTCATCATTAATAAGAAGGTCCAAGGGATACAGTAAACCTGAAGTGAAGCATCGGAATTTATAACTAGTGTCACAGGAATGGTTCAAACGTAGACAGTAAGAAGAGTCAGTCTTCTTGTACTTAAGTCGGCATTGTGCTTTTTGAATTTAACTCCGATGGAATTTCTGTGTTTCATCGTCAATAAGAAGGTCAGAGGGATACAGTAAACCTGGAGTGAAGCATCGGAATCTATAACTAGTGTCACAGGAATGGTTCAAATCATAGACAGTAAGAAGAGTCAGACTTCTTTTACTTAAGTCGGCATTGTGCCCTTTGTATTTAATTCCGATGCAATTTCTGTGTTTCATCGTCAATAAGAAGGACCAAGCTATACAGTAAACCTCGAGTGAAGCATCGGAGTCTATGACTAGTGTCACAGGACTAGTTCAAAAATAGACAGTAAGGCGAGTCAGTCTCCTTGAACTTAATTCGGCATTGTGCCTTTTGTATTTATTTCCGATGCAATTTCTGTGTTTCATCGTCAATAAGAAGGTCCAAGGGATACAGTAAACCTCAAGTGAAGCATCGGAATCTATAACGGGTGTCACAGGAATGGCTCAAACATAGTCAGTAGGAAGAGTCGGTCTTCATGTACTTAAGTAGGCATTGTGCCTTTTGTATTTAATTCCGATGTATTTTCTGTGTTTCATCGTCAATAAGAAGGTCCAAGGGATACAGTAAACCTGAAGTGAAGCATCGGAATCTATAACTAGTGTCACAGGAATGGTTCAAAACATAGACAGTAGGAAGAGTCAGTCTTCTTGTACTTAAGTTGGCATTGTGCCGTTAGTATTTAATTCCGATGCAATTTCTGTGTTTCATCGTCAAAAAGAAGGTCCAAGGGATACAGTCAACCTGAAGTGAAGCATTGGATCTATAACTGGTGTCACAGGAATGGTTCAAAACATAGTCAGTAAAAAAGAGTCAGTCTTCTTGTACTTAAGTCGGCATTGTGCCTTTTCTATTTAATTCCGATGCAATTTCTGTGTTTCATCGTCAATAAGAAGGTCAGAGGGGTACAGTAAACAGGAGACCTGAAGTGAAGCGTCGGAATCTATAGCTAGTGTCACAGGAATGGTTCAAAACATAGACAGTAAGAAGAGTCAGTCTTCTTGTACTTAATTCTGCTTTGTGCCTTTTGTATTTAATTCCGATGCAATTTCTGTGTTTCATCATTAATAAGAAGGTCCAAGGGATACAGTAAACCTGAAGTGAAGCATCGGAATTTATAACTAGTGTCACAGGAATGGTTCAAACGTAGACAGTAAGAAGAGTCAGTCTTCTTGTACTTAAGTCAGCATTGTGCTTTTTGTATTTAACTCCGATGGAATTTCTGTGTTTCATCGTCAATAAGAAGGACCAAGCTATACAGTAAACCTGGAGTGAAGCATCGGAGTCTATAACTAGTGTCACAGGACTAGTTCAAAAATAGACAGTAAGACGAGTCAGTCTCCTTGAACTTAATTCGGCATTGTGCCTTTTGTATTTGTTTCCGATGCAATTTCTGTGTTTCATCGTCAATAAGAAGGTCCAAGGGATACAGTAAACCTCAAGTGAAGCATCGGAATCTATAACGTGTGTCACAGGAATGGCTCAAACATAGTCAGTAGGAAGAGTCGGTCTTCATGTACTTAAGTAGGCATTGTGCCTTTTGTATTTAATTCCGATGTATTTTCTGTGTTTCATCGTCAATAAGAAGGTCCAAGGGATACAGTAAACCTGAAGTGAAGCATCGCAATCTATAACTAGTGTCACAGGAATGGTTCAAAACATAGACAGTAGGAAGAGTCAGTCTTCTTGTACTTAAGTCGGCATTGTGCCGTTAGTATTTAATTCCGATGCAATTTCTGTGTTTCATCGTCAATAAGAAGGTCTAAGGGATACAGTAAACCTGAAGTGAAGCATTGGATCTATAACTGGTGTCACAGGAATGGTTCAAAACATAGTCAGTAAAAAAGAGTCAGTCTTCTTGTACTTAAGTCGGCATTCTGCCTTTTCTATTTAATTCCGATGCAATATCTGTGTTTCATCGTCAATAAGAAGGTCCAAGGGATACAGTAAACATGAAGTGAAGCATCGGAATCTATAACAAGTGTAAATGGAATGGTTCAAAACATAGTCAGTAAGAAGAGTCAGTCTTCTTGTACTTAAGTCGGCATTGTGCCTTTTCTATTTAATTCCGATGCAATTTCTGTGTTTCATCGAAAATAAGAAGATCCAAGGGAAAAAGTAAACCTGGAGTGAAGCATCGGAATCCATAACTAGTGTCACAGGAATGGTTCAAAACATAGACAGTAAGAAGAGTCAGTCTTCTTGTGCTTAAGTCGGCATTGTGACTTTTGTAATTAATTCCGATGCAATTTCTGTGTTTCATCGTCAATAAGACGGTCCAAGGGATACAGTAAACCTGGAGTGAAGCATCGCAATCTATAACTAGTGTCACAGAAGTGGTTCAAAACATAGACAGTAATAAGAGTCAGTCTTCTTGTACTTAATTCTGCTTTGTGCCTTTTGCATTTAATTCCGATGCATTTTCTGTGTTTCTTCGTCAATAAGAAGGTCCTAGGGATACAGTAAACCTGTAGTGAAGCATCGGAATTTATAACTAGTGTCACAGGAATGGTTCAAAACATAGTCAGTAAGGAGAGGCAGTCTTCTTGTACTTAAGTCGGCATTGTGCCTTTTGTATTTAATTCCGATGCAATTTCTGTGTTTCATCGTCAATAAGAAGGTCAGAGGGGTACAGTAAACCTGAGACCTGAAGTGAAGCGTCGGAATCTATAGCTAGTGTCACAGGAATGGTTCAAAACATAGACAGTAAGAAGAGTCAGTCTTCTTGTACTTAATTCTGCTTTGTGCCTTTTGTATTTAATTCCGATGCAATTTCTGTGTTTCATCATTGATAAGAAGGTCCAAGGAATACAGTAAACCTGAAGTGAAGCATCGGAATTTATAACTAGTGTCACAGGAATGGTTCAAACGTAGACAGTAAGAAGAGTCAGTCTTCTTGTACTTAAGTCAGCATTGTGCTTTTTGTATTTAACTCCGATGGAATTTCTGTGTTTCATCGTCAATAAGAAGGACCAAGCTATTCAGTAAACCTGGAGTGAAGCATCGGAGTCTATAACTAGTGTCACAGGACTAGTTCAAAAATAGACAGTAAGACGAGTCAGTCTCCTTGAACTTAATTCCGCATTGTGCCATTTGTATTTATTTCCGATGCAATTTCTGTGTTTCATCGTCAATAAGAAGGTCCAAGGGATACAGTAAACCTCAAGTGAAGCATCATAATCTATAACGGGTGTCACAGGAATGGCTCAAACATAGTCAGTAGGAGGAGTCGGTCTTCATGTACTTAAGTGGGCATTGTGCCTTTTGTATTTAATTCCGATGTATTTTCTGTGTTTCATCGTCAATAAGAAGGTCCAAGGGATACAGTAAACCTGAAGTGAAGCATCGGAATCTATACCTAGTGTCACAGGAATGGTTCAAAACATAGACAGTAGGAAGAGTCAGTCTTCTTGTACTTAAGTCGGCATTGTGCCGTTAGTAATTAATTCCGATGCAATTTCTGTGTATCATCGTCAATAAGAAGGTCCAAGGGATACAGTAAACCTGAAGTGAAGCATTGGATCTATAACTGGTTTCACAGGAATGGTTCAAAACATAGTCAGTAAAAAAGAGTCAGTCTTCTTGTACTTAAGTCGGCATTGTGCCTTTTCTATTTAATTCCGATGCAATATCTGTGTTTCATCGTCAATAAGAAGGTCCAAGGGATACAGTAAACATGAAGTGAAGAATCGGAATCTAAAACAAGTGTCAATGAAATCGTTCAAAACATAGTCAGTAAGAAGAGTCAGTCTTCTCGTACTCAAGTCGGCATTGTGCCTTTTCTATTTAATTCCGATGCAATTTCTGTGTTTCATCGTCAATAAGAAGGTCCAAGGGAAAAAGTAAACCTGGAGTGAAGCATCGGAATCTATAACTAGTGTCACAGGAATGGTTCAAAACATAGACAGTAAGAAGAGTCAGTCTTCTTGTCCTTAAGTCGGCATTGTGACTTTTGTAATTAATTCCGATGCAATTTCTGTGTTTCATCGTCAATAAGACGGTCCAAGGGATACAGTAAACCTGGAGTGAAGCATCGGAATCTATAACTAGTGTCACAGAAGTGGTTCAAAACATAGACAGTAATAAGAGTCAGTCTTCTTGTACTTAATTCTGCTTTGTGCCTGTTGTATTTAATTCCGATGCATTTTCTGTGTTTCATCGTCAATAAGAAGGTCCAAGGGATACCGTAAACCTGAAGTGAAGCATCGGAATTTATAACTAGTGTCACAGGAATTGTTCAAAACATAGTCAGTAAGGAGAGGCAGTCTTCTTGTACTTAAGTCGGCATTGTGCCTTTTGTATTTAATTCCGATGCAATTTCTGTGTTTCATCGTCAATAAGAAGGTCAGAGGGGTACTGTAAACCTGAGACCTGAAGTGAAGCATCGGAATCTATAACGGGTGTCACAGGAATGTCTCAAACATAGTCAGTAGGAAGTGTCGGTGTTCATGTACTTAAGTCGTCATTGTGCCGTTAGTATTTAATTCCGATGCAATTTCTGTGTTTCATCGTCAATAAGAAGGTCCAAGGGATACAGTAAACCTGAAGTGAAGCATTGGATCTATAACTGGTGTCACAGGAATGGTTCAAAACATAGACAGTAAAAAGAGTCAGTCTTCTTGCACTTAAGTCGGCATTGTGCCTTTTCTATTTAATTCCGATGCAATATCTGTGTTTCATCGTCAATAAGAAGGTCCAAGGGATACAGTAAACATGAAGTGAAGCATCGGAATCTATAACAATTGTCAATGGAATGGTTCAAAACATAGTCAGTAAGAAGAGTCCGTCTTCTTGTACTTAAGTCGGCATTGTGCCTTTTCTATTTAATT
This sequence comes from Schistocerca piceifrons, assembly GCF_021461385.2. Classification (NCBI taxonomy): domain Eukaryota; kingdom Metazoa; phylum Arthropoda; class Insecta; order Orthoptera; family Acrididae; genus Schistocerca; species Schistocerca piceifrons. Next base: position 414,988 of record NW_025728466.1, on the reverse strand, counting down.
CCGATGCAATTTCTGTGTTTCATCGTCAATAAGAAGGTCCAAGGGATAAAGTAAACCTGGAGTGAAGCATCGGAATCTATTACTAGTGTCACAGGAATGATTCAAACATAGACAGTAAGAGAAGTCAGTCTTCTTGTCCTTAAGTCGGCATTGTGACTTTTGTAATTATTTCCGATGCAATTTCTGTGTTTCATCGTCAATAAGACGGTCCTAGGGATACAGTAAACCTGGAGTGAAGCATCGGAATCTATAACTAGTGTCACAGAAGTGGTTCAAAACATAGACAGTAATAGGAGTCAGCCTCTTGTACTTAATTCTGCTTTGTGCCTTTTGTATTTAATTCCGATGCAATATCTGTGTTTCATCGTCAATAAGAAGGTCCAAGGGATACAGTAAACCTGAAGTGAAGCATCGGAATTTATAACTAGTGTCACAGGAATGGTTCAAAACATAGTCAGTAAGGAGAGGCAGTCTTCTTGTACTTAAGTTGGCATTGTGCCTTTTGTATTTAATTCCGATGCAATTTCTGTGTTTCATCGTCAATAAGAAGGTCAGAGGGGTACAGTAAACCTGAGACCTGAAGTGAAGCATCGGAATCTATAGCTAGTGTCACAGGAATGGTTCAAAACATAGACAGTAAGAAGAGTCAGTCTTCTTGTACTTAATTCTGCTTTGTGCCTTTTGTATTTAATGCGGGTGCAATTTCTGTGTTTCATCATTAATAAGAAGGTCCAAGGGATACAGTAAACCTGAAGTGAAGCATCGGAATTTATAACTAGTGTCACAGGAATGGTTCAAACGTAGACAGTAAGAAGAGTCACTCTTCTTGTACTTAAGTCGGCATTGTGCTTTTTGAATTTAACTCCGATGGAATTTCTGTGTTTCATCGTCAATAAGAAGGTCAGAGGGATACAGTAAACCTGGAGTGAAGCATCGGAATCTATAACTAGTGTCACAGGAATGGTTCAAATCATAGACAGTAAGAAGAGTCAGACTTCTTTTACTTAAGTCGGCATTGTGCCTTTTGTATTTAATTCCGATGCAATTTCTGTGTTTCATCGTCAATAAGAAGGACCAAGCTATACAGTAAACCTCGAGTGAAGCATCGGAGTCTATGACTAGTGTCACAGGACTAGTTCAAAAATAGACAGTAAGACGAGTCAGTCTCCTTGAACTTAATTCGGCATTGTGCCTTTTGTATTTATTTCCGATGCAATTTCTGTGTTTCATCGTCAATAAGAAGGTTCAAGGGATACAGTAAACCTCAAGTGAAGCATCGGAATCTATAACGGGTGTCACAGGAATGGCTCAAACATAGTCAGTAGGAAGAGTCGGTCTTCATGTACTTAAGTAGGCATTGTGCCTTTTGTATTTAATTCCGATGTATTTTCTGTGTTTCATCGTCAATAAGAAGGTCCAAGGGATACAGTAAACCTGAAGTGAAGCATCGGAATCTATAACTAGTGTCACAGGAATGGTTCAAAACATAGACAGTAGGAAGAGTCAGTCTTCTTGTACTTAAGTCGGCATTGTGCCGTTAGTATTTAATTCCGATGCAATTTCTGTGTTTCATCGTCAAAAAGAAGGTCCAAGGGATACAGTAAACCTGAAGTGAAGCATTGGATCTATAACTGGTGTCACAGGAATAATTCAAAACATAGTCAGTAAAAAAGAGTCTGTCTTCTTGTACTTAAGTCGGCATTGTGCCTTTTCTATTTAATTCCGATGCAATATCTGTGTTTCATCGTCAATAAGAAGGTCCAAGGGATACAGTAAACATGAAGTGAAGCATCGGAATCTATAACAAGTGTAAATGGAATGGTTCAAACATAGTCAGTAAGAAGAGTCAGTCTTCTTGTACTTAAGTCGGCATTGTGCCTTTTCTATTTAATTCCGATGCAATTTCTGTGTTTCATCGTCAATAAGAAGGTCCAAGGGAAAAAGTAAACCTGGAGTGAAGCATCGGAATCTATAACTAGTGTCACAGGAATGGTTCAAAACATAGACAGTAAGAAGAGTCAGTCTTCTTGTCCTTAAGTCGGCATAGTGACTTTTGTAATTATTTCCGATGCAATTTCTGTGTTTCATCGTCAATAAGACGGTCCAAGGGATACAGTAAACCTGGAGTGAAGCATCGGAATCTATAACTAGTGTCACAGAAGTGGTTCAAAACATAGACAGTAATAAGAGTCAGTCTTCTTGTACTTAATTCTGCTTTGTGCCTTTTGTATTTAATTCCGATGCATTTTCTGTGTTTCATCGTCAATAAGAAGGTCCAAGGGATACAGTAAACCTGAAGTGAAGCATCGGAATTTATAACTAGTGTCACAGGAATGGTTCAAAACATAGTCAGTAAGGAGAGGCAGTCTTCTTGTACTTAAGTCGGCATTGTGCCTTTTGTATTTAATTCCGATGCAATTTCTGTGTTTCATCGTCAATAAGAAGGTCAGAGGGGTACAGTAAACCTGAGACCTGAAGTGAAGCGTCGGAATCTATAGCTAGTGTCACAGGAATGGTTCAAAACATAGACAGTAAGAAGAGTCAGTCTTCTTGTACTTAATTCTGCTTTGTGCCTTTTGTATTTAATTCCGATGCAATTTCTGTGTTTCATCATTAATAAGAAGGTCCAAGGGATACAGTAAACCTGAAGTGAAGCATCGGAATTTATAACTAGTGTCACAGGAATGGTTCAAACGTAGACAGTAAGAAGAGTCAGTCTTCTTGTACTTAAGTCAGCATTGTGCTTTTTGTATTTAACTCCGATGGAATTTCTGTGTTTCATCGTCAATAAGAAGGACCAAGCTATACAGTAAACCTGGAGTGAAGCATCGGAGTCTATAACTAGTGTCACAGGACTAGTTCAAAAATAGACAGTAAGACGAGTCAGTCTCCTTGAACTTAATTCGGCATCGTGCCTTTTGTATTTATTTCCGATGCAATTTCTGTGTTTCATCGTCAATAAGAAGGTCCAAGGGATACAGTAAACCTCAAGTGAAGCATCGGAATCTATAACGGGTGTCACAGGAATGGCTCAAACATAGTCAGTAGGAGGAGTCGGTCTTCATGTACTTAAGTGGGCATTGTGCCTTTTGTATTTAATTCCGATGTATTTTCTGTGTTTCATCGTCAATAAGAAGGTCCAAGGGATACAGTCAACCTGAAGTGAAGCATCGGAATCTATACCTAGTGTCACAGGAATGGTTCAAATCATAGACAGTAGGAAGAGTCAGTCTTCTTGTACTTAAGTCGGCATTGTACCGTTAGTATTTAATTCCGATGCAATTTCTGTGTTTCATCGTCAATAAGAAGGTCCAAGGGATACAGTAAACCTGAAGTGAAGCATTGGATCTATAACTGGTGTCACAGGAATGGTTCAAAACATAGTCAGTAAAAAAGAGTCAGTCTTCTTGTACTTAAGTCGGCATTGTGCCTTTTCTATTTAATTCCGATGCAATTTCTGTGTTTCATCGTCAATAAGAAGGTCCAAGGGAAAAAGTAAACCTGGAGTGAAGCATCGGAATCTATAACTAGTGTCACAGGAATGGTTCAAAACATAGACAGTAAGAAGAGTCAGTCTTCTTGTCCTTAAGTCGGCATTGTGACTTTTGTAATTAATTCCGATGCAATCTCTGTGTTTCATCGTCAATAAGACGGTCCAAGGGATACAGTAAACCTGGAGTGAAGCATCGGAATCTATAACTAGTGTCACAGAAGTGGTTCAAAACATAGACAGTAATAAGAGTCAGTCTTCTTGTACTTAATTCTGCTTTGTGCCTTTTGTATTTAATTCCGATGCATTTTCTGTGTTTCATCGTCAATAAGAAGGTCCAAAAGATATCGTAAACCTGAAGTGAAGTATCGGAATTTATAACTAGTGTCACAGGAATTGTTCAAAACATAGTCAGTAAGGTGAGGCAGTCTTCTTGTACTTAAGTCGGCATTGTGCCTTTTGTATTTAATTCCGATGCAATTTCTGTGTTTCATCGTCAATAAGAAGGTCAGAGGGGTACAGTAAACCTGAGACCTGAAGTGAAGCATCGGAATCTATAACGGGTGTCACAGGAATGGCTCAAACATAGTCAGTAGGAAGTGTCGGTCTTCATGTACTTAAGTCGTCATTGTGCCTTTTGTATTTAATTCCGATGTATTTTCTGTGTTTCATCGTCAATAAGAAGGTCCAAGGGATACAGTAAACCTGAAGTGAAGCATTGGAATCTATAACTAGTGTCACAGGAATGGTTCAAAACATAGACAGTAAAAAGAGTCAGTCTTCTTGTACTTAAGTCGGCATTGTGCCTTTTCTATTTAATTCCGATGCAATATCTGTGTTTCATCGTCAATAAGAAGGTCCAAGGGATACAGTAAACATGAAGTGAAGCATCGGAATCTATAACAAGTGTCAATGGAATGGTTCAAAACATAGACAGTAAGAAGAGTCAGTCTTCTTGTCCTTAAGTCGGCATTGTGACTTTTGTAATTAATTCCGATGCAATCTCTGTGTTTCATCGTCAATAAGACGGTCCAAGGGATACAGTAAACCTGGAGTGAAGCATCGGAATCTATAACTAGTGTCACAGAAGTGGTTCAAAACATAGACAGTAATAAGAGTCAGTCTTCTTGTACTTAATTCTGCTTTGTGCCTTTTGTACTTAATTCCGATGCAATTTGTGTGCTTCATCGTCAATAAGAAGGTCCAAGGGATACAGTAAACCTGAAGTGAAGCATCGGAATTTATAACTAGTGTCACAGGAATGGTTCAAAACATAGTCAGTAAGGAGAGGCAGTCTTCTTGTACTTAAGTCGGCATTGTGCCTTTTGTATTTAATTCCGATGCAATTTCTGTGTCATCGTCAATAAGAAGGTCAGAGGGGTACAGTAAACCTGAGACCTGAAGTGAAGCATCGGAATCTATAGCTAGTGTCAGAGGAATGGTTCAAAACATAGACAGTTAGAAGAGTCAGTCTTCTTGTACTTAATTCTGCTTTGTGCCTTTTGTATTTAATTCCGATGCAATTTCTGTGTTTCATCATTAATAAGAAGGTCCAAGGGATACAGTAAACCTGGAGTGAAGCTTCGTAATCTGTAACTAGTGTCACAGGACTAGTTCAAAAATACACAGTAAGAAGAGTCAGTCTCCTTGAACTTAATTCGGCATTGTGCCTTTTTTATTTAATTCCGATGCAATTTCTGTGTTTCATCGTCAATAAGAAGGACCAAGCTATACAGTAAACCTGGAGTGAAGCATCGGAGTCTATAACTAGTGTCACAGGACTAGTTCAAAAATAGACAGTGAGAAGAGTCAGTCTCCTTGAACTTAATTCGGCGTTGTGCCTTTTTTATTTAATTCCGATGCAATTTCTGTGTTTCATCGTCAATAAGAAGGTCAGAGGGATACAGTAAACCTGAAGTGAAGCATCGGACTCCATAACTAGTGTCACAGGAATGGATCAAAACATAGTCAGTAGGAAGAGTTAGTCTTCTTGTACTTAAGTCGGCGTTGTGCCTTTTGAATTTAATTCCTATGCAATTTCTGTGTTTCATCGTCAATAAGAAGGTCCAAGGGATACAGTAAACCTGGAGTGAAGCTTCGTAATCTGTAACTAGTGTCACAGGAATGGTTCAAATCATAGACAGTAAGAAGAGTCAGTCTTCGTGTACTTCAATCGGCATTTTGCCTTTTGTATTTAATTCCGATGCAATTTCTGTGTTTTATCGTCAATGCGAAGGTCCAAGGGATACAGTAAACCTGAAGTGCAGCATTGGTATCTATAACTAGTGTCACAGAAATCGTTCAAAACATAGTCAGTAAGAATAGTCAGTTTTCTTGTACTTAAGTCGGCATAGTGCCTTTTCTATTTAATTCCGATGCAATTTCTGTGTTTCACCGTCAATAAGACGGTCCAAGGGATACAGTAAACCTGGAGTGAAGCATCGGAATCTATATCAAGTGTCAATGGTATGGTTCAAAAAATAGACAGTAAGAAGAGTCAGTCTTCTTGTACTTACGTCGGTATTGTGCCCTTTGTATTAAATTCCGATGCAATTTCTGTGTTTCATCGTCAATAAGAAGGTCAGAGGGATACAGTAAACCTGAAGCGAAGCATCGGAATCTATAGCTAGTGTCACAGGAATGGTTCAAAACATAGTCAGTAAGAAGAGACAGTCTTCTTGTCCTTAAGTCGGCATTGTGCCTTTTCTATTTAATTCCGATGCAATTTCTGTGTTACATCGTCAATAAGAAGGTCCAAGGGATACAGTAAACCTGAAGTGAAGCATCGGAATCTATAACTAGTGTCACAGGAATGGTTCAAAACATAGACAGTAAGAAGAGTCAGTCTTTATGTACTTACGTCGACATTGTGCCTTTTATATTTAATTCCGATGCAATTTCTGTGTTTCATCGTAAATGAGAAGGTCAGAGGGATACAATAAACCTGAAGTGAAGCATCGGAATATATAACTGGTGTCACAGGAATGGTTCAAAACAAAGTCAGTGAGAAGAGTCAGTCTTCTTGTCCTTAAGTCGGCATTGTGCCTTTAGTATTTAATTTCGATGCAATTGCTGTGTATCATCGTCAATAAGAAGGTCCAAGGGATACAGTAAACCTGGAGTGTAGCATCGGAATCTATAACTAGTGTCACAGGAATGGTTCAAAGCATAGACAGTAAGAAGAGTCAGTCTTCGTGTACTTAAGTCGGCATTTTGCCTTTTGTATTTAATTCCGATGCAATTTCTGTGTTTCATCGTCAATAAGAAGGTCCAAGGGATAAAGTAAACCTGAGGTGAAGCACCGGAATCTATAACTAGTGTCACAGGAATGGTTCAAAACATAGTCTTGTACTTAAGTCGGCATTGTACGTTTTCTATTTAATTCCGATGCAGTTTCTGTGTTTCATCGTCAATAACAAGGTCCAAGGGATACAGTAAACCTGGAGTGAAGTATCGGAATCTATAACTAGTGTCACGGGAATGGTTCAAAACATAAACAGTAAGAAGAGTCAGTCTCCTTGTACTTAATTCTGCACTGTGCCATTTGTATTTAATTCCGATGCATTTTCTGCGTTTCATCCTCAATAATAAGGTAGAAGGGATACAGTAAACCTGACGAGAAGCATCGGAATTTATAACTAGTGTCACAGGAATGGTTCAAAACATAGTCAGTAAGAAGAGTCAGTCTTCTTGTACTTAAGTCGGCATTGTGCCTTTTGTATTTAATTCCGATGCAATTTCTGTGTTTCATCGTCAATAAGAAGGATAGAGGGGTACAGTAAACCTGAAGTGAAGCATCGGAATCTATAGCTAGTGTCACAGGAATGGTTCAAAAGATAGTCAGTAAGAAGAGTCAGACTTCTTGTCCTTAAGTCGGCATTGTGCCTTTTGTATTTAATTCCGATGCAATTCTTGTGTTTCATCATTAATAAGAAGGTCCAAGTGATACAGTAAACCTGGAGTGAAGCATCGGAATCTATAACTAGTGTCACAGGTATGGCTCAAAACATAGACAGTAAGAAGAGTCAGTCTCCTTGTTCTTAATTTTGCACTGTGCCTTTTGTATTTAATTCCGATGCAATTTCTGTGTTTCATCGTCAATAAGAAGGTCAGAGGGGTACAGTAAACCTGAGACCTGAAGTGAAGCATCGGAATCTATAGCTAGTGTCACAGGAATGGTTCAAAACATAGACAGTAAGAAGAGTCAGTCTTCTTGTACTTAATTCTGCTTTGTGCCTTTTGTATTTAATTCCGATGCAATTTCTGTGTTTCATCATTAATAAGAGGCTCCAAGAGATACAGTAAACCCGAAGTGAAGCATCGGAATTTATAACTAGTGTCACAGGAATGGTTCAAACATAGACAGTAAGAAGAGTCAGTCTTCTTGTACTTAAGTCGGCATTGTGCTTTTTGTATTTAACTCCGATGGAATTTCTGTGTTTCATCGTCAATAAGAAGGTCAGAGGGATACAGTAAACCTGGAGAGAAGCATCGGAGTCTATAACTAGTGTCACAGGACTAGTTCAAAAATAGACAGTAAGAAGAGTCAGTCTCCTTGAACTTAATTCGGCATTGTGCCTTTTGTATTTATTTCCGATGCAATTTCTGTGTTTCATTGTCAATAAGAAGGTCCAAGGGATACAGTAAACCTCAAGTGAAGCATCGGAATCTATAACGGGTGTGATAGGAATGGCTCAAATATAGTCAGTAGGAAGAGTCGGTCTTCATGTACTTAAGTCGTCATTGTGCCTTTTGTATTTAATTCCGATGTATTTTCTGTGTTTCATCGTCAATAAGAAGGTCCAAGGGATACAGTAAACCTGAAGTGAAGCAACGGAATCTATAACTAGTGTCACAGGAATTGTTCTAAACATAGTCAGTAAGGTGAGGCAGTCTTCTTGTACTTAAGTCGGCATTGTGCCTTTTGTATTTAATTCCGATGCAATTTCTGTGTTTCATCGTCAATAAGAAGGTCAGAGGGGTACAGTAAACCTGAGACCTGAAGTGAAGCATCGGAATCTATAACGGGTGTCACAGGAATGGCTCAAACATAGTCAGTAGGAAGTGTCGGTCTTCATGTACTTAAGTCGTCATTGTGCCTTTTGTATTTAATTCCGATGTATTTTCTGTGTTTCATCGTCAATAAGAAGGTCCAAGGGATACAGTAAACCTGAAGTGAAGCATTGGAATCTATAACTAGTGTCACAGGAATGGTTCAAAACATAGACAGTAAAAAGAGTCAGTCTTCTTGTACTTAAGTCGGCATTGTGCCTTTTCTATTTAATTCCGATGCAATATCTGTGTTTCATCGTCAATAAGAAGGTCCAAGGGATACAGTAAACATGAAGTGAAGCATCGGAATCTATAACAAGTGTCAATGGAATGGTTCAAAACATTGTCAGTAAGAAGAGTCAGACTTCTTGTACTTAAATCGGCATTGTGCCTTTTCTATTTAATTCCGATGCAATTTCTGTGTTTCATCGTCAATAAGAAGGTCCATGGGATAAAGTAAACCTCGAGTGAAGCATCGGAATCTATAACTAGTGTCACAGGAATGGTTCAAAACATAGACAGTAAGAAGAGTCAGTCTTCTTGTCCTTAAGTCGGCATTGTGACTTTTGTAACTAATTCCGATGCAATTTCTGTGTTTCATCGTCAATAAGACGGTCCGAGGGATACAGTAAACCTGGAGTGAAGCATCGGAATCTATAACTAGTGTCACAGAAGTGGTTCAAAACATAGACAGTAATAAGAGTCAGTCTTCTTGTACTTAATTCTGCTTTGTGCCTTTTGTATTTAATTCCGATGCATTTTCTGTGTTTCATCGTCAATAAGAAGGTCCAAGGGATACCGTAAACCTGAAGTGAAGCATCGGAATTTATAACTAGTGTCACAGGAATTGTTCAAAACATAGTCAGTAAGGAGAGGCAGTCTTCTTGTACTTAAGTCGGCATTGTGCCTTTTGTATTTAATTCCGATGCAATTTCTGTGTTTCATCGTCAATAAGAAGGTCAGAGGGGTACAGTAAACCTGAGACCTGAAGTGAAGCATGGGAATCTATAACGGGTGTCACAGGAATGGCTCATACATAGTCAGTAGGAAGTGTCGGTCTTCATGTACTTAAGTCGTCATTGTGCCTTTTGTATTTAATTCCGATGTATTTTCTGTGTTTCATCGTCAATAAGAAGGTCCAAGGGATACAGTAAACCTGAAGTGAAGCATCGGAATCTGTAACTAGTGTCACAGGAATGGTTCAAAACATTGACAGTAAATAGAGTCAGTCTTCTTGTACTTAAGTCGGCATTGTGCCTTTTCTATTTAATTCCGATGTAATTTCTGTGTTTCATCGTCAATAAGAAGGTCAGAGGGGTACAGTAAACCTGAGACCTGAAGTGAAGCATGGGAATCTATAACGGGTGTCACAGGAATGGCTCATACATAGTCAGTAGGAAGTGTCGGTCTTCTTGTACTTAAATCGGCATTGTGCCTTTTCTATTTAATTCCGATGCAATTTCTGTGTTTCATCGTCAATAAGAAGGTCCATGGGATAAAGTAAACCTGGAGTGAAGCATCGGAATCTATAACTAGTGTCACAGGAATGGTTCAAAACATAGACAGTAAGAAGAGTCAGTCTTCTTGTCCTTAAGTCGGCATTGTGACTTTTGTAACTAATTCCGATGCAATTTCTGTGTTTCATCGTCAATAAGACAGTCCGAGGGATACAGTAAACCTGGAGTGAAGCATCGGAATCTATAACTAGTGTCACAGAAGTGGTTCAAAACATAGACAGTAATAAGAGTCAGTCTTCTTGTACTTAATTCTGCTTTGTGCCTTTTGTACTTAATTCCGATGCAATTTGTGTGCTTCATCGTCAATAAGAAGGTCCAAGGGATACAGTAAACCTGAAGTGAAGCATCGGAATTTATAACTAGTGTCACAGGAATGGTTCAAAACATAGTCAGTAAGGAGAGGCAGTCTTCTTGTACTTAAGTCGGCATTGTGCCTTTTGTATTTAATTCCGATGCAATTTCTGTGTCATCGTCAATAAGAAGGTCAGAGGGGTACAGTAAACCTGAGACCTGAAGTGAAGCATCGGAATCTATAGCTAGTGTCACAGGAATGGTTCAAAACATAGACAGTTAGAAGAGTCAGTCTTCATGTACTTAATTCTGCTTTGTGCCTTTTGTATTTAATTCCGATGCAATTTCTGTGTTTCATCATTAATAAGAAGGTCCAAGGGATACAGTAAACCTGGAGTGAAGCTTCGTAATCTGTAACTAGTGTCACAGGACTAGTTCAAAAATACACAGTAAGAAGAGTCAGTCTCCTTGAACTTAATTCGGCATTGTGCCTTTTTTATTTAATTCCGATGCAATTTCTGTGTTTCATCGTCAATAAGAAGGACCAAGCTATACAGTAAACCTGGAGTGAAGCATCGGAGTCTATAACTAGTGTCACAGGACTAGTTCAAAAATAGACAGTAAGAAGAGTCAGTCTCCTTGAACTTAATTCGGCGTTGTGCCTTTTTTATTTAATTCCGATGCAATTTCTGTGTTTCATCGTCAATAAGAAGGTCAGAGGGATACAGTAAACCTGAAGTGAAGCATCGGACTCCATAACTAGTGTCACAGGAATGGATCAAAACATAGTCAGTAGGAAGAGTTAGTCTTCTTGTACTTAAGTCGGCGTTGTGCCTTTTGAATTTAATTCCTATGCAATTTCTGTGTTTCATCGTCAATAAGAAGGTCCAAGGGATACAGTAAACCTGGAGTGAAGCTTCGTAATCTGTAACTAGTGTCACAGGAATGGTTCAAATCATAGACAGTAAGAAGAGTCAGTCTTCGTGTACTTCAATCGGCATTTTGCCTTTTGTATTTAATTCCGATGCAATTTCTGTGTTTTATCGTCAATGCGAAGGTCCAAGGGATACAGTAAACCTGAAGTGCAGCATTGGTATCTATAACTAGTGTCACAGAAATCGTTCAAAACATAGTCAGTAAGAATAGTCAGTTTTCTTGTACTTAAGTCGGCATAGTGCCTTTTCTATTTAATTCCGATGCAATTTCTGTGTTTCACCGTCAATAAGACGGTCCAAGGGATACAGTAAACCTGGAGTGAAGCATCGGAATCTATATCAAGTGTCAATGGTATGGTTCAAAAAACAGACAGTAAGAAGAGTCAGTCTTCTTGTACTTACGTCGGTATTGTGCCCTTTGTATTAAATTCCGATGCAATTTCTGTGTTTCATCGTCAATAAGAAGGTCAGAGGGATACAGTAAACCTGAAGTGAAGCATCGGAATCTATAGCTAGTGTCACAGGAATGGTTCAAAACATAGTCAGTAAGAAGAGACAGTCTTCTTGTCCTTAAGTCGGCATTGTGCCTTTTCTATTTAATTCCGATGCAATTTCTGTGTTACATCGTCAATAAGAAGGTCCAAGGGATACAGTAAACCTGAAGTGAAGCATCGGAATCTATAACTAGTGTCACAGGAATGGTTCAAAACATAGACAGTAAGAAGAGTCAGTCTTTATGTACTTACGTCGACATTGTGCCTTTTATATTTAATTCCGATGCAATTTCTGTGTTTCATCGTAAATGAGAAGGTCAGAGGGATACAATAAACCTGAAGTGAAGCATCGGAATATATAACTGGTGTCACAGGAATGGTTCAAAACAAAGTCAGTGAGAAGAGTCAGTCTTCTTGTCCTTAAGTCGGCATTGTGCCTTTAGTATTTAATTTCGATGCAATTGCTGTGTATCATCGTCAATAAGAAGGTCCAAGGGATACAGTAAACCTGGAGTGTAGCATCGGAATCTATAACTAGTGTCACAGGAATGGTTCAAAGCATAGACAGTAAGAAGAGTCAGTCTTCGTGTACTTAAGTCGGCATTTTGCCTTTTGTATTTAATTCCGATGCAATTTCTGTGTTTCATCGTCAATAAGAAGGTCCAAGGGATAAAGTAAACCTGAGGTGAAGCACCGGAATCTATAACTAGTGTCACAGGAATGGTTCAAAACATAGTCTTGTACTTAAGTCGGCATTGTACGTTTTCTATTTAATTCCGATGCAGTTTCTGTGTTTCATCGTCAATAACAAGGTCCAAGGGATACAGTAAACCTGGAGTGAAGTATCGGAATCTATAACTAGTGTCACGGGAATGGTTCAAAACATAAACAGTAAGAAGAGTCATTCTCCTTGTACTTAATTCTGCACTCTGCCATTTGTATTTAATTCCGATGCATTTTCTGCGTTTCATCCTCAATAATAAGGTAGAAGGGATACAGTAGACCTGACGAGAAGCATCGGAATTTATAACTAGTGTCACAGGAATGGTTCAAAACATAGTCAGTAAGAAGAGTCAGTCTTCTTGTACTTAAGTCGGCATTGTGCCTTTTGTATTTAATTCCGATGCAATTTCTGTGTTTCATCGTCAATAAGAAGGATAGAGGGGTACAGTAAACCTGAAGTGAAGCATCGGAATCTATAGCTAGTGTCACAGGAATGGTTCAAAAGATAGTCAGTAAGAAGAGTCAGACTTCTTGTCCTTAAGTCGGCATTGTGCCTTTTGTATTTAATTCCGATGCAATTCTTGTGTTTCATCATTAATAAGAAGGTCCAAGTGATACAGTAAACCTGGAGTGAAGCATCGGAATCTATAACTAGTGTCACAGGTATGGTTCAAAACATAGACAGTAAGAAGAGTCAGTCTCCTTGTTCTTAATTTTGCACTGTGCCTTTTGTATTTAATTCCGATGCAATTTCTGTGTTTCGTCGTCAATAAGAAGGTCAGAGGGGTACAGTAAACCTGAGACCTGAAGTGAAGCATCGGAATCTATAGCTAGTGTCACAGGAATGGTTCAAAACATAGACAGTAAGAAGAGTCAGTCTTCTTGTACTTAATTCTGCTTTGTGCCTTTTGTATTTAATTCCGATGCAATTTCTGTGTTTCATCATTAATAAGAGGCTCCAAGAGATACAGTAAACCTGAAGTGAAGCATCGGAATTTATAACTAGTTTCACAGGAATGGTTCAAACATAGACAGTAAGAAGAGTCAGTCTTCTTGTACTTAAGTCGGCATTGTGCTTTTTGTATTTAACTCCGATGGAATTTCTGTGTTTCATCGTCAATAAGAAGGTCAGAGGGATACAGTAAACCTGGAGTGAAGCATCGGAATCTATAACTAGTGTCACAGGAATGGTTCAAATCATAGACAGTAAGAAGAGTCAGACTTCTTTTACTTAAGTCGGCATTGTGCCTTTTGTATTTAATTCCGATGCAATTTCTGTGTTTCATCGTCAATAAGAAGGACCAAGCTATACAGTAAACTTGGAGTGAAGCATCGGAGTCTATAACTAGTGTCACAGGACTAGTTCAAAAATAGACAGTAAGAAGAGTCAGTCTCCTTGAACTTAATTCGGCATTGTGCCTTTTGTATTTATTTCCGATGCAATTTCTGTGTTTCATTGTCAATAAGAAGGTCCAAGGGATACAGTAAACCTCAAGTGAAGCATCGGAATCTATAACGGGTGTGATAGGAATGGCTCAAATATAGTCAGTAGGAAGAGTCGGTCTTCATGTACTTAAGTCGTCATTGTGCCTTTTGTATTTAATTCCGATGTATTTTCTGTGTTTCATCGTCAATAAGAAGGTCCAAGGGATACAGTAAACCTGAAGTGAAGCAACGGAATCTATAACTAGTGTCACAGGAATGGTTCAAAACATAGACAGTAGGAAGAGTCAGTCTTCTTGTACTTAAGTCGGCATTGTGCCGTTAGTATTTAATTCCGATGCAATTTCTGTGTTTCATCGTCAATAAGAAGGTCCAAGGGATACAGTAAACCTGAAGTGAAGCATTGGATCTATAGCTGGTGTCACAGGAATGGTTCAAAACGTAGTCAGCAAAAAGAGTCAGTCTTCTTGTACTTAAGTCAGCATTGTGCCTTTTCTATTTAATTCCGATGCAATGTCTGTGTTTCATCGTCAATAAGAAGGTCCAAGGGATACAGTAAACATCAAGTGAAGCATCGGAATCTATAACAAGTGTCAATGGAATGGTTCAAAACATAGTCAGTAAGAAGAGTCAGTCTTCTTGTACTTAAGTCAGCATTGTGCATTTTCTATTTAATTCCGATGCAATTTCTGTGTTTCATCGTCAATAAGAAGGTCCAAGGGATAAAGTAAGCCTGGAGTGAAGCATCGGAATCTATAACTAGTGTCACATAAATGGTTCAAAACATAGACAGTAAGAAGAGTCAGTCTTCTTGTCCTTAAGTCGGCATTGTGACTTTTGTAATTAATTCCGATGCAATTTCTGTGTTTCATCGTCAATAAGACGGTCCAAGGGATAAAGTAAACCTGAAGTGACGCATCGGAATCCATAACTGGTGTCACAGGAATGGTTCAAAGCATAGTCAGTAAGAGGAGTTGGTCTTCTTGTACTTAAGTCGGCATTGTGCCTTTTGTATTACATTCCGATGCAATTTCTGTGTTTCATCGACAATAAGAAGGTCCAAGCGATACAGTAAACCTGGAGTGAAACATCGGGGTCTGTAACTAGTGTCACAGGAATGGTTCAAATCATAGACAGTAAGAAGAGTCTGTCTTCCTGTACTTCAGTCGGCATTTTGCCTTTTGTATTTAATTCCGATGCAATTTTTGTGATTCATCGTCAATAAGAAAGCTCAAGGGATACAGTAAACCTGAAGTGAAGCATCGGGATCTCTAACTAGTGTCACAGGAATCGTTCAAAACATAGTCAGTTAGAAGAGTCAGTTTTCTTGTACTTAGGTCGGCATAGTGCCTTTTCTATTTAATTCCGATGCAATTTGTGTGTTTCATCGTCAATAAGAAGGTCCAAGGGATACAGTATACCTGGAGTGAAGCATCGGAATCTATACCTAGTGTCAATGGTATGGTTCAGAACATAGACAGTAAGAAGAGCCAGTCTTCTTCTACTTAAGTCGGCATTGTGCCTTTTGAATTTAATTACGATGCAATTTCTGTGTTTCATCGTCATTAAGAAGGTCAGAAGGATACAGTAAACCTGAAGTGAAGCATCGGAATCTATAGCTAGTGTCACAGGAATAGTTCAAAACATAGTCAGTAAGAAGAGTCAGTCTTCTTGTCCTTATGTCGGCATTGTGCTTTTTGTATTTAATTCCGATGCAAATTCTGTGTTTCATCGTCAATACGAAGGTCCAAGGGATACAGTAAACATGGAGTGAAGCATCGTAATCTATAACTAGTGTCAATGGAATGGTTCAAATCATAGTCAGTAAGAAGAGTCAGTCTTCTTGTACTTAAGTAAGCATTGTGCCCCTTTCTATTTAATTCCGATGCAATCTCTGTGTTTCATCGTCAATAAGACGGTCCAAGGGATATAGTAAACCTGGAGTGAAGCATCCGAATCTATGACTAGTGTCACAGGGATGGTTCAAGACATAGACAGTAAGAAGAGTCAGTCTTCTTGTACTTACGTCGACATTGTGCCTTTTCTATTTAATTCCGATGCAATTTCTGTGTTTCATCGTCAATAAGATGTTCCAAGGGATACAGTAAACCTGAAGTGAAGCTTAGGAATCTATAGCTAGTGTCACAGGAATGGTTCAAAACATAGTCAGTAAGAAGAGTTAGTCTTCTTGTACTTATTTCTGCTTTGTGCCTTTTATATTTAGTTTCGAAGCAATATCTGTGTTTCATCGTCAATATGAAGGTCCAACGGATACAGTAAACCTGAAGTAAAGCATCGGAATTTATAGATAGTGTCACAAGAATGGTTCAAACCAAAGTCAGTAAGGAGAGCAGTCTTCTTGTCCTTAAGTCGGCATTGTGCCTTTTGTATTTAATTCCGATGCAATTTCTGTGTTTCATCGTCAATAAGAAGGTCCAAGGGATACAGTAAACCTGAAGTGAAGCATCGGAATTTATAACTAGTGTCACAGGAATGGTTCAAAACATAGACAGTAAGAAGAGTCAGTCTTCTTGTACTTAAGTCGGCATTGTGCCTTTTGTATTTAACTCCGATGCAATTTCTGTGTTTCATCGTCAATAAGAACGCCACTGGGATACAGAAATCCTGAAGTGAAGCATCGGAATCTATAACTAGTGTCACAGGAATGGTTCAAAACATAGTCAGTAAGAAGAGTCAGTCTGCTTGTCCTTCAGTCGGCATTGTGCCTTTTGTATTTAATTCCGATGCAATTTCTGTGTTTCATCGTCAATAAGAAGGTCAGAGGGGTACAGTAAACCTGAAGTGAAGCATCGGAATCTATAGCTAGTGTCACAGGAATGGTTCAAAAGATAGTCAGTAAGAAGAGTCAGACTTCTTGTCCTTAAGTCGGCATTGTGCCTTTTGTATTTAATTCCGATGCAATTCTTGTGTTTCATCATCAATAAGAAAGTCCAAGGGATACAGTAAACCTGGAGTGAAGCATCGGAATCTATAACTAGTGTCACAGGTATGATTCAAAACATAGACAGTAAGAAGAGTCAGTCTCCTTGTTCTTAATTTTGCACTGTGCCTTTTGTATTTAATTCCGATGCAATTTCTGTGTTTCATCGTCAATAAGAAGGTCAGAGGGGTACAGTAAACCTGAGACCTGAAGTGAAGCATCGGAATCTATAGCTAGTGTCACAGGAATGGTTCAAAACATAGACAGTAAGAAGAGTCAGTCTTCTTGTACTTAATTCTGCTTTGTGCCTTTTGTATTTAATTCCGATGCAATTTCTGTGTTTCATCATTAATAAGAAGGTCCAAGGGATACAGTAAACCTGAAGTGAAGCATCGGAATTTATAACTAGTGTCACAGGAATGGTTCAAACATAGACAGTAAGAAGAGACAGTCTTCTTGTACTTAAGTCGGCATTGTGCTTTTTGTATTTAACTCCGATGGAATTTCTGTGTTTCATCGTCAATAAGAAGGTCAGAGGGATACAGTAAACCTGGAGTGAAGCATCGGAATCTATAACTAGTGTCACAGGAATGGTTCAAATCATAGACAGTAAGAAGAGTCAGACTTCTTTTACTTAAGTCGGCATTGTGCCTTTTGTATTTAATTCCGAAGCAATTTCTGTGTTTCATCGTCAATAAGAAGGACCAAGCTATACAGTAAACCTGGAGTGAAGCATCGGAGTCTATAACTAGTGTCACAGGACTAGTTCAAAAATAGACAGTAAGAAGAGTCAGTCACCTTGAACTTAATTCGGCATTGTGCCTTTTGTACTTATTTCCGATGCAATTTCTGTGTTTCATTGTCAATAAGAAGGTCCAAGGGATACAGTAAACCTCAAGTGAAGCATCGGAATCTATAACGGGTGAGACAGGAATGGCTCAAACATAGTCAGTAGGAAGAGTCGGTCTTCATGTACTTAAGTCGTCATTGTGACTTTTGTATTTAATTCCGATGTATTTTCTGTGTTTCATCGTCAATAAGAAGGTCCAAGGGATACAGTAAACCTGAAGTGAAGCATCGGAATCTATAACTAGTGTCACAGGAATGGTTAAAAACATAGACAGTAGGAAGAGTCAGTCTTCTTGTACTTAAGTCGGCATTGTGCCGTTAGTATTTAATTCCGATGCAATTTCTGTGTTTCATCGTCAATAAGATGGTCCAAGGGATACAGTAATCATGAAGTGAAGCATCGGAATCTATAACAAGTGTCAATGGAATGGTTCAAAACATAGTCAGTAAGAAGAGTCAGTCTTCTTGTACTTAAGTCAGCATTGTGCATTTTCTATTTAATTCCGATGCAATTTCTGTGTTTCATCGTCAATAAGAAGGTCCAAGGGATAAAGTAAACCTGGAGTGAAGCATCGGAATCTATAACTAGTGTCACAGGAATGGTTCAAAACATAGACAGTAATAAGAGTCAGTCTTCTTGTACTTAATTCTGCTTTGTGACTTTTGTATTTAATTCCGATGCAATTTCTGTGTTTCATCGTCAATAAGAAGGTCCAAGGGATACAGTAAACCTGAAGTGAAGCATCGGAATTTATAACTAGTGTCACAGGAATGGTTCAAAACATAGTCAGTAAGGAGAGGCAGTCTTCTTGTAATTAAGTCGGCATTGTGCCCTTTGTATTAAATTCCGATGCAATTTCTGTGTTTCATCGTCAATAAGAAGGTCAGAGGGATACAGTAAACCTGAAGTGAAGCATCGGAATCTATAGCTAGTGTCACAGGAATAGTTCAAAACATAGTCAGTAAGAAGAGACAGTCTTCTTGTCCTTAAGTCGGCATTGTGCTTTTTCTATTTAATTCCGATGCAATTTCTGTGTTTCATCGTCAATAAGAAGGTCCAAGGGATACAGTAAACCTGGAGTGAAGCATCGGAATCTATAACTAGTGTCACAGGAATGGTTCAAAGCATAGACAGTAAGAAGAGTCAGTCTTTATGTACTTACGTCGACATTGTGCCTTTTCTATTTAATTCCGATGCAATTTCTGTGTTTCATCGTAAATGAGAAGGTCAGAGGGATACAATAAACCTGAAGTGAAGCATCGGAATGTATAACTGGTGTCACAGGAATGGTTCAAAGCAAAGTCAGTGAGAAGAGTCAGTCTTCTTGTCCTTAAGTCGGCATTGTGCCTTTAGTATTTAATTTCGATGCAATTGCTGTGTTTCATCGTCAATAAGAAGGTCCAAGGGATACAGTAAACCTGGAGTGTAGCATCGGAATCTATAACTAGTGTCACAGGAATGGGTCAAAGCATAGACAGTAAGAAGAGTCAGTCTTCGTGTACTTAAGTCGGCATTTTGCCTTTTGTATTTAATTCCGATGCAATTTCTGTGTTTCATCGTCAATAAGAAGGTCCAAGGGATACAGTAAACCTGATGTGAAGCACCGGAATCTATAACTAGTGTCACAGGAATGGTTCAAAACATAGTCTTGCACTTAAGTCGGCATTGTACGTTTTCTATTTAATTCCGATGCAGTTTCTGTGTTTCATCGTCAATAACAAGGTCCAAGGGATACAGTAAACCTGGAGTGAAGCATCGGAATCTATAACTAGTGTCACGGGAATGGTTCAAAACATAAACAGTAAGAAGAGTCAGTCTCCTTGTACTTAATTCTGCACTGTGCCATTTGTATTTAATTCCGATGCATTTTCTGCGTTTCATCGTCAATAATAAGGTAGAAGGGATACAGTAAACCTGACGAGAAGCATCGGAATTTATAACTAGTGTCACAGGAATGGTTCAAAACATAGTCAGTAAGAAGAGTCAGTCTTCTTGTACTTAAGTCGGCATTGTGCCTTTTCTATTTAATTCCGATGCAATTTCTGTGTTTCATCGTCAATAAGAAGCACCGAGGGATACAGTAAACCTGGAGTGAAGCATCGGAGTCTATAACTAGTGTCACAGGACTGGTTCAAAAATAGACAGTAAGAAGAGTCAGTCTTCTTGAGCTTAATTCGGCCTTGT
Organism: Schistocerca piceifrons; assembly: GCF_021461385.2. Classification (NCBI taxonomy): domain Eukaryota; kingdom Metazoa; phylum Arthropoda; class Insecta; order Orthoptera; family Acrididae; genus Schistocerca; species Schistocerca piceifrons. The sequence goes on along the minus strand of NW_025728466.1, from coordinate 395,068 downwards.
GCCTTTTGTATTTAATTCCGATGCAATTTCTGTGTTTCATCGTCAATAAGAAGGACCGAGGGATACAGTAAACCTGGAGTGAAGCATCGGAGTCTATAACAAGTGTCACAGGACAGGTTCAAAAATTGACAGTAAGAAGAGACAGTCTTCTTGAACTTAATTCGGCATTGTGCCTTTTGTATTTAATTCCGATGCAATTTCTGTGTTTCATCGTCAATAAGAAGGTCAGAGGTATACAGTAAACCTGAAGTGAAGCATCGGAATCCATAACTGGTGTCACAGGAATGGTTCAAAGCATAGTCAGTAAGAGGAGTTGGTCTTCTTGTACTTAAGTCGGCATTGTGCCTTTTGTATTTAATTCCGATGCAATTTCTGTGTTTCATCGACAATAAGAAGGTCCAAGCGATACAGTAAACCTGGAGTGAACCATCGGGGTCTGTAACTAGTGTCACAGGACTGGTTCAAAAATTGACAGTAAGAAGAGACAGTCTTCTTGAACTTAATTCGGCATTGTGCCTTTTGTATTTAATTCCGATGCAATTTCTGTGTTTCATCGTCAATAAGAAGGTCAGAGGGATACAGAAAACCTGAAGTGAAGCATCGGAATCCATAACTGGTGTCACAGGAATGGTTCAAAGCATAGTCAGTAAGAGGAGTTGGTCTTCTTGTACTTAAGTCGGCATTGTGCCTTTTGTATTTAATTCCGATGCAATTTCTGTGTTTCATCGACAATAAGAAGGTCCAAGCGATACAGTAAACCGGGAGTGAAACATCGGGGTCTGTAACTAGTGTCACAGGAATGGTTCAAATCATATACAGTAAGAAGAGTCTGTCTTCCTGTACTTCAGTCGGCATTTTGCCTTTTGTATTTAATTCCGATGCAATTTTTGTGATTCATCGTCAATAAGAAAGTCCAAGGGATACAGTAAACCTGACGTGAAGCATCGGGATCTATAACTAGTGTCACAGGAATCGTTCAAAACATAGTCAGTTAGAAGAGTCAGTTTTCTTGTACTTAAGTCGGCATAGTGCCTTTTCTATTTAATTCCGATGCAATTTGTGTGTTTCATCGTCAATAAGAAGGTCCAAGGGATACAGTATACCTGGAGTGAAGCATCGGATCTATACCTAGTGTCAGTGGTATGGTTCAAAACATAGACTCAAAGAAGAGTCAGTCTTCTTCTACTTAAGTCGGCATTGTGCATTTTGAATTTAATTACGATGCAATTTCTGTGTTTTATCGTCATTAAGACGGTCAGAAGGATACAGTAAACCTGAAGTGAAGCATCGGAATCTATAGCTAGTGTCACAGAAATAGTTCAAAACATTATCAGTAAGAAGAGTCAGTCTTCTTGTCCTTATGTCGGCATTGTGCTTTTTGTATTTAATTCCGATGCAATTTCTGTGTTTCATCGTCAATAAGAAGGTCCAAGGAATACAGTAAACCTGAAGTGAAGCATCGGATCTATTACTAGTGGCACAGGAATGGTTCAAAACATAGTCAGTAAGAAGAGTCAGTCTTGTTGTACTTAAGTCGGCATTGTGCGTTTTCTATTTAATTCCGATGCAATTTCTGTGTTTCATCGTCAATACGAAGGTCCAAGGAATACAGTAAACATGTAGTGAAGCATCGTAATCTATAACTAGTGTCAATGGAATGGTTCAAAACATAGTCAATAAGAAGAGTCAGTCTTCTTGTACTTAAGTCAGCATTGTGCCCCTTTCTATTTAATTCCGATGCAATTTCTGTGTTTCATCGTCAATAAGAAGGTCCAAGGGATATAGTAAACCTGGAGTGAAGCATCGGAATCTATGACTAGTGTCACAGGAATGGTTCAAAACATAGACAGTAAGAAGAGTCAGTCTTCTTGTACTTACGTCGACATTGTGCCTTTTCTATTTAATTCCGATGCAATTTCTGTGTTTCATCGTCAATAAGAAGTTCCAAGCGATACAGTAAACCTGAAGTGAAGCTTAGGAATCTATAGCTAGTGTCACAGGAATGGTTCAAAACATAGTCAGTAAGAAGAGTTAGTCTTCTTGTACTTATTTCTGCTTTGTGCCTTTTATATTTAGTTTCTATCCAATTTTTGTGTTTCATCGTCAATATGAAGGTCCAAGGGATACAGTAAACCTGAAGTAAAGCAACGGAATTTATGGCTAGTGTCACAGGAATGGTTCAAACCAAGGTCAGTAAGGAGAGCAGTCTTCTTGTACTTAAGTCGGCATTGTGCCTTTTGTATTTAATTCCGATGCAATTTCTGTGTTTCATCGTCAATAGGAAGGTCCAAGGGATACAGTAAACCTGAAGTGAAGCATCGGAATTTATAACTAGTGTCACAGGAATGGTTCAAAACAGAGATAGTAAGAAGAGTCAGTCTTCTTGTACTTAAGTCGGCATTGTGCCTTTTGTATCCAACTCCGATGCAATTTCTGTGCTTCATCGTCAATAAGAACGCCACTGGGATACAGAAATCCTGAAGTGAAGCATCGGATATTATAACTAGTGTCACAGGAATGGTTCAAAACATAGTCAGTAAGAAGAGTCAGTCTGCTTGTCCTTCAGTCGGCATTGTGCATTTTGTATTTAATTCCGATGCAATTTCTGTGTTTCATCGTCAATAAGAAGGTCAGAGGGGTACATTAAACCTGAAGCGAAACATCGGAATCTATAGCTAGTGTCACAGGAATGGTTCAAAAGATAGTCAGTAAGAAGAGTCAGACTTCTTGTACTTAAGTCGGCATTGTGCCTTTTGTATTTAATTGCGATGCAATTCTTGTGTTTCATCATCAATAAGAAGGTCCAAGGGATACAGTAAACCTGGAGTGAAGCATCGGAATCTATAACTAGTGTTACAGGTATGGTTCAAAACATAGACAGTAAGAAGAGTCAGTCTTCTTGTACTTAATTCTGCTTTGTGCCTTTTGTATTTAATTCCGATGCAATTTCTGTGTTTCATCATTAATAAGAAGGTCCAAGGGATACAGTAAACCTGAAGTGAAGCATCGGAATTTATAACTAGTGTCACAGGAATGGTTCAAACATAGACAGTAAGAAGAGTCAGTCTTCTTGTACTTAAGTCGGCATTGTGCTTTTTGTATTTAACTCCGATGGAATTTCTGTGTTTCATCGTCAATAAGAAGGTCAGAGGGATACAGTAAACCTGGAGTGAAGCATCGGAATCTATAACTAGTGTCACAGGAATGGTTCAAATCATAGACAGTAAGAAGAGTCAGACTTCTTTTACTTAAGTCGGCATTGTGCCTTTTGTATTTAATTCCGATGCAATTTCTGTGTTTCATCGTCAATAAGAAGGACCAAGCTATACAGTAAACCTGGAGTGAAGCATCGGAGTCTATAACTAGTGTCACAGGACTAGTTCAAAAATAGACAGTAAGAAGAGTCAGTCTCCTTGAACTTAATTCGGCATTATGCATTTTGTATTTATTTCCGATGCAATTTCTGTGTTTCATCGTCAATAAGAAGGTCCAAGGGAAACAGTAAACCTCAAGTGAAGCATCGGAATCTATAACGGGTGTCACAGGAATGGCTCAAACATAGTCAGTAGGAAGAGTCGGGTTTCATGTACTTAAGTCGGCATTGTGATTTTTGTATTTAATTCCGATGTATTTTCTGTGTTTCATCGTCAATAAGAAGGTCCAAGGGATACAGTAAACCTGAAGTGAAGCATCGGAATCTATAACTAGTGTCACAGGAATGGTTCAAAACATAGACAGTAGGAAGAGTCAGTCTACTTGTACTTAAATCGGCATTGTGCCGTTAGTATTTAATTCCGATGCAATTTCTGTGTTTCATCGTCAATAAGAAGGTCCAAGGGATACAGTAAACCTGAAGTGAAGCATTGGATCTATAGCTGGTGTCAAAGGAATGGTTCAAAACATAGTCAGTAAAAAGAGTCAGTCTTCTTGTACTTAAGTCAGCATTGTGCCTTTTCTATTTAATTCCGATGCAATGTCTGTGTTTCATCGTCAATAAGAAGGTCCAAGGGATACAGTAAACATGAAGTGAAGCATCGGAATCTATAACAAGTGTCAATGGAATGGTTCAAAACATAGTCAGTAAGAAGAGTCAGTCTTCTTGTACATAAGTCGGCATTGTGCCTTTTCTATTTAATTCCGATGCAATTTCTGTGTTTCATCGTCAATAAGAAGGTCCAAGGGATAAAGTAAACCTGGAGTGAAGCATCGGAATCTATAACTAGTGTCACAGAAGTGGTTCAAAACATAGACAGTAATAAGAGTCAGTCTTCTTGTACTTAATTCTGCTTTGTGCCTTTTGTATTTAATTCCGATGCAATTTCTGTGTTTCATCGTCAATAAGAAGGTCCAAGGGATACAGTAAACCTGAAGTGAAGCATCGGAATTTATAACTAGTGTCACAGGAATGGTTCAAATCATAGTCAGTTAGGAGAGGAAGTCTTCTTGTACTTAAGTCGGCATTGTGCCTTTTGTATTTAATTCCTATGCAATTTCTGTGTTTCATCGTCAATAAGAAGGTCAGAGGGGTACAGTAAACCTGAGACCTGAAGTGAAGCATCGGAATCTATAGCTAGTGTCACAGGAATGGTTCAAAACATAGACAGTTAGAAGAGTCAGTCTTCTTGTACTTAATTCTGCTTTGTGCCTTTTGTATTTAATTCCGATGCAATTTCTGTGTTTCATCATTAATAAGATGGTCCAAGGGATACAGTAAACCTGAAGTGAAGCATCGGAATTTATAACTAGTGTCACAGGAATGGTTCAAACATAGACAGTAAGAAGAGTCAGTCTTCTTGTACTTAAGTCGGCATTGTGCCTTTTGTATTTAACTCCGATGGAATTTCTGTGTTTCATCGTCAATAAGAAGGTCAGAGGGATACAGTAAACCTGGGGTGAAGCATCGGAATCTATAACTAGTGTCACAGGAATGGTTCAAATCATAGACAGTAAGAAGAGTCAGACTTCTTTTACTTAAGTCGGCATTGTGCCTTTTGTATTTAATTCCGATGCAATTTCTGTGTTTCATCGTCAATAAGAAGGACCAAGCTATACAGTAAACCTGGAGTGAAGCATCGGAGTCTATAACTAGTGTCACAGGACTAGTTCAAAAATAGACAGTAAGAAGAGTCAGTCTCCTTGAACTTAATTCGGCATTGTGCCTTTTTTATTTCATTCCGATGCAATTTCTGTGTTTCATCATCAATAAGAAGGTCAGAGGGATACAGTAAACCTGAAGTGAAGCATCGGACTCCATAACTAGTGTCACAGGAATGGATCAAAACATAGTCAGTAGGAAGAGTTAGTCTTCTTGTACTTAATTCGGCGTTATGCCTTTTGTATTTAATTCCGATGCAATTTGTGTGTTTCATCGTCAATAAGAAGGTCCAAGGGATACAGTAAACCTGGAGTGAAGCGTCGTAATCTGTACTAGTGTCACAGGAATGGTTCAAATCATAGACAGTAAGAAGAGTCAGTCTTCGTGTAGTTCAGTCGGCATTTTGCCTTTTGTATTTTATTCCGATGCAATTTCTGTGTTTTATCGTCAATGAGAAGGTCCAAGGGATACAGTAAACCTGAAGTGCAGCATCGGTATCTATAACTAGTGTCACAGAGATCGTTCAAAACATAGTCAGTAAGAATAGTCAGTTTTCTTGTACTTAAGTCGACATAGTGCCTTTTCTATTTAATTCCGATGCAATTTCTGTGTTTCACCGTCAATAAGACGGTCCAAGGGATACAGTAAACCTGGAGTGAAGCATCGGAATCTATAACAAGTGTCAATGGTATGGTTCAAATAATAGACAGTAAGAAGAGTCAGTCTTCTTGTACTTACGTCGGTATTGTGCCCTTTGTATTAAATTCCGATGCAATTTCTGTGTTTCATCGTGAATAAGAAGGTCAGAGGGATACAGTAAACCTGAAGTGAAGCATCGGAGTCTATAGCTAGTGTCACAGCAATGGTTCAAAACATAGTCAGTAAGAAGAAACAGTCTTCTTGTCCTTTAGTCGGCATTGTGCCTTTTCTATTTAATTCCGATGCAATTTCTGTGTTTCATCGTCAATAAGAAGGTCCAAGGGATACAGTAAACCTGAAGTGAAGCATCGGAATCTGTAACTAGTGTCACAGGAATGGTTCAAAACATAGACAGTAAGAAGAGTCAGTCTTTATGTACTTACGTCGACATTGTGCCTTTTCTATTTAATTCCGATGCAATTTCTGTGTTTCATCGTAAATGAGAAGGTCAGAGGGATACAATAAACCTGAAGTGAAGTATCGGAATATATAACTGGTGTCACAGGAATGGTTCAAAGCAAAGTCAGTGAGAAGAGTCAGTCTTCTTGTCCTTAAGTCGGCATTGTGCCTTTAGTATTTAATTTCGATGCAATTGCTGTGTTTCATCGTCAATAAGAAGGTCCAAGGGATACAGTAAACCTGGGAGTGTAGCATCGGAAATCCATAACTAGTGTCACAGGAATGGTTCAAAGCATAGACAGTAAGAAGAGTCAGTCTTCGTGTACTTAAGTTGGCATTTTGCCTTTTGTAATTAATTCCGATGCAATTTCTGTGTTTCATCGTCAATAAGAAGCTCCAAGGGATACAGTAAACCTGCGGTGAAGCACCGGAATCTATAACTAGTGTCACAGGGAATGGTTCAAAACATAGTCTTGTACTTAAGTCGGCATTGTACGTTTTCTATTTAATTCCGATGCAGTTTCTGTGGTTTCATCGTCAATAACAAGGTCCAAGGGATACAGTAAACCTGGAGTGAAGCATCGTAATCTATAACTAGTGTCACGGGAATGGTTCAAAACATAAACAGTAAGAAGAGTCAGTCTCCTTGTACTTAATTCTGAACTGTGCCATTTGTATTTAATTCCGATGCATTTTCTGCGTTTCATCGTCAATAATAAGGTAGAAGGGATACAAGTAAACCTGACGAGAAGCATCGGAATTTATAACTAGTGTCACAGGAATGGTTCAAAACATAGTCAGTAAGAAGAGTCAGTCTTCTTGTACTTAAGTCGGCATTGTGCCTTTTCTATTTAATTCCGATGCAATTTCTGTGTTTCATCGTCAATAAGAAGGACCGAGGGATACAGTAAACCTGGAGTGAAGCATCGGAGGTCTATAACTAGTGTCACAGGACTGGTTCAAAAATAGACAGTAAGAAGAGTCAGTCTTCTTGAGCTTAATTCGGCCTTGTGCCTTTTGTATTTAATTCCGATGCAATTTCTGTGTTTCATCGTCAATAGAAGGACCGAGGGATACAGTAAACCTGGAGTGAAGCATCGGAGTCTATAACAAGTGTCACAGGACTGGTTCAAAAATAGACAGTAAGAAGAGTCAGTCTTCTTGAACTTAATTCGGCATTGTGCCTTTTGTATTTAATTCCGATGTAATTTCTGTGTTTCATCGTCAATAAGAAGGTCAGAGGGATACAGTAAACCTGAAGTGAAGCATCGGAATCCATAACTGGTGTCACAGGAATGGTACAAAGCATAATCAGTAAGAGGAGTTGGTCTTCTTGTACTTAAGTCGGCATTGTGCCTTTTGTATTTAATTCCGATGCAATTTCTGTGTTTCATCGACAATAAGAAGGTCCAAGGGATACAGTAAACCTGGAGTGAAGCATCGGAATCTATAACAAGTGTCAATGGTATGGTTCAAATAATAGACAGTAAGAAGAGTCAGTCTTCTTGTACTTACGTCGGGATTGTGCCCTTTGTATTAAATTCCGATGCAATTTCTGTGTTTCATCGTCAATAAGAAGGTCAGAGGGATACAGTAAACCTGAAGTGAAGCATCGGAGTCTATAGCTAGTGTCACAGCAATGGTTCAAAACATAGTCAGTAAGAAGAAACAGTCTTCTTGTCCTTTAGTCGGCATTGTGCCTTTTCTATTTAATTCCGATGCAATTTCTGTGTTTCATCGTCAATAAGAAGGTCCAAGGGATACAGTAAACCTGAAGTGAAGCATCGGAATCTGTAACTAGTGTCACACGAATGGTTCAAAACATAGACAGTAAGAAGAGTCAGTCTTTATGTACTTACGTCGACATTGTGCCTTTTCTATTTAATTCCGATGCAATTTCTGTGTTTCATCGTAAATGAGAAGGTCAGAGGGATACAATAAACCTGAAGTGAAGTATCGGAATATATAACTGGTGTCACAGGAATGGTTCAAAGCAAAGTCAGTGAGAAGAGTCAGTCTTCTTGTCCTTAAGTCGGCATTGTGCCTTTAGTATTTAATTTCGATGCAATTGCTGTGTTTCATCGTCAATAAGAAGGTCCAAGGGATACAGTAAACCTGGAGTGTAGCATCGGAATCCATAACTAGTGTCACAGGAATGGTTCAAAGCATAGACAGTAAGAAGAGTCAGTCTTCGTGTACTTAAGTTGGCATTTTGCCTTTTGTAATTAATTCCGATGCAATTTCTGTGTTTCATCGTCAATAAGAAGCTCCAAGGGATACAGTAAACTTGCGGTGAAGCACCGGAATCTATAACTAGTGTCACAGGAATGGTTCAAAACATAGTCTTGTACTTAAGTCGGCATTGTACGTTTTCTATTTAATTCCGATGCAGTTTCTGTGTTTCATCGTCAATAACAAGGTCCAAGGGATACAGTAAACCTGGAGTGAAGCATCGTAATCTATAACTAGTGTCACGGGAATGGTTCAAAACATAAACAGTAAGAAGAGTCAGTCTCCTTGTACTTAATTCTGCACTGTGCCATTTGTATTTAATTCCGATGCATTTTCTGCGTTTCATCGTCAATAATAAGGTAGAAGGGATACAGTAAACCTGACGAGAAGCATCGGAATTTATAACTAGTGTCACAGGAATGGTTCAAAACATAGTCAGTAAGAAGAGTCAGTCTTCTTGTACTTAAGTCGGCATTGTGCCTTTTCTATTTAATTCCGATGCAATTTCTGTGTTTCATCGTCAATAAGAAGGACCGAGGGATACAGTAAACCTGGAGTGAAGCATCGGAGTCTATAACTAGTGTCACAGGACTGGTTCAAAAATAGACAGTAAGAAGAGTCAGTCTTCTTGAGCTTAATTCGGCCTTGTGCCTTTTGTATTTAATTCCGATGCAATTTCTGTGTTTCATCGTCAATAAGAAGGACCGAGGGATACAGTAAACCTGGAGTGAAGCATCGGAGTCTATAACAAGTGTCACAGGACTGGTTCAAAAATAGACAGTAAGAAGAGTCAGTCTTCTTGAACTTAATTCGGCATTGTGCCTTTTGTATTTAATTCCGATGTAATTTCTGTGTTTCATCGTCAATAAGAAGGTCAGAGGGATACAGTAAACCTCAAGTGAAGCATCGGAATCCATAACTGGTGTCACAGGAATGGTACAAAGCATAATCAGTAAGAGGAGTTGGTCTTCTTGTACTTAAGTCGGCATTGTGCCTTTTGTATTTAATTCCGATGCAATTTCTGTGTTTCATCGACAATAAGAAGGTCCAAGCGATACAGTAAACGTGGAGTGAAACATCGGGGTCTGTAACTAGTGTCACAGGAATGGTTCAAATTATAGACAGTAAGAAGAGTCTGTCTTCCTGTACTTCAGTCGGCATTTTGCCTTTTGTATTTAATTCCGATGCAGTTTTTGTGATTCATCGTCAATAAGAAAGTCCAAGGGATACAGTAAACCTGAAGTGAAGCATCTGGATCTATAACTAGTGTCACAGGAATCGTTCAAAACATAGTCAGTTTGAAGAGTCAGTTATCTTGTACTTAAGTCGGCATAGTGCCTTTTCTATTTAATTCCGATGCAATTTGTGTGTTTCATCGTCAATAAGAAGGTCCAAGGGATACAGTATACCTGGAGTGAAGCATCGGAATCTATACCTAGTGTCACAGGAATAGTTCAAAACATAGTCAGTAAGAAGAGTCAGTCTTCTTGTACTTAAGTCGGCATTGTGCTTTTTGTATTTAATTCCGATGCAAATTCTGTGTTTCATCGTCAATAAGAAGGTCCAAGGTATACAGTAAACCTGAAGTGAAGCATCGGATCTATTACTAGTGGCACAGAAATGGTTCAAAACATAGTCAGTAAGAAGAGTCAGTCTTGTTGTACTTAAGTCGGCATTGTGCCTTTTCTATTTAATTCCGATGCAATTTCTGTGTTTCATTGTCAATACGAAGGTCCAAGGGATACAGTAAACATGGAGTGAAGCATCGTAATCTATAACTAGTGTCAATGGAATGGTTCAAAGCATAGTCAGTAAGAAGAGTCAGTCTTCTTGTACTTAAGTCAGCATTGTGCCCCTTTCTATTTAATTCCGATGCAATTTCTGTGTTTCATCGTCAATAAGAAGGTCCAAGGGATATAGTAAACCTGGAGGGAAGCATCGGAATCTATGACTAGTGTCACTGGAATGGTTCAAAACATAGACAGTAAGAAGAGTCACTCTTCTTGTACTTAATTCGACATTGTGCCTTTTCTATTTAATTCCGATGCAATTTCTGTGTTTCATCGTCAATAAGAAGTTCCAAGGGATACAGTAAACCTGAAGTGAAGCTTAGGAATCTATAGCTAGTGTCACAGGAATGGTTCAAAACATAGTCAGTGAGAAGAGTTAGTCTTCTTGTACTTATTTCTGCTTTGTGCCTTTTATATTTAGTTTCGATGCAATTTCTGTGTTTCATCGTCAATATGAAGGTCCAAGGGATACAGTAAACCTGAAGTAAAGCATCGGAATTTATAGCTAGTGTCACAGGAATGGTTCAAACCATAGTCAGTAAGGAGAGCAGTCTCCTTGTACTTAAGTCGGCATTGTGCCTTTTGTATTTAATTCCGATGCAATTTCTGTGTTTCATCGTCAATAAGAAGGTCCAAGGTATACAGTAAACCTGAAGTGAAGCATCGGAATTTATAACTAGTGTCACAGGAATGGTTCAAAACATAGACAGTAAGAAGAGTCAGTCTTCTTGTTCTTAAGTCGGCATTGTGCCTTTTGTATTTAACTCCGATTCAATTTCTGTGTTTCATCGTCAATAAGAAGGCCACTGGGATACAGAAATCCTGAAGTGAAGGATCGGAATCTATAACTAGTGTCAAAGGAATGGTTGAAAGCATAGTCAGTAAGAAGAGTCAGTCTGCTTGTCCTTCAGTCGGCATTGTGCCATTTGTATTTAATTCCGATGCAATTTCTGTGTTTCATCGTCAATAAGAAGGTCAGAGGGGTACAGTAAACCTGAAGTGAAGCATCGGAATCTATAGCTAGTGTCACAGGAATGGTTCAAAAGATAGTCAGTAAGAAGAGTCAGACTTCTTGTCCTTAAGTCGGCGTTGTGCCTTTTGTATTTAATTCCGATGCAATTCTTGTGTTTCATCATCAATAAGAAGGTCCAAGGGATACAGTAAACCTGGAGTGAAGCACCGGAATCTATAACTAGTGTCACAGGTATGGTTCAAAACATAGGCAGTAAGAAGAGTCAGTCTCCTTGTACTTAATTTTGCACTGTGCCTTTTGTATTTAATTCCGATGCAATTTCTGTGTTTCATCGTCAATAAGAAGGTCCAAGGGATACAGTAAACATGAAGTGAAGCATCGGAATTTATAACTAGTGTCACAGGAATGGTTCAAAACATAGTCAGTAAGAAGAGTCAGTCTTCTTGTACTTATGTCGGCATTGTGCCTTTTCTATTTACTTCCGATGCAATTTCTGTGTTTCATCGTCAATAAGAAGGACCAAGGGATACAGTAAACCTGGAGTGAAGCATCGGAGTCTATAACTAGTGTCACAGGACTGGTTCAAAAATAGACCGTAATAAGAGTCAGTCTTCTTGAACTTAATTTGGCATTGTGCCTTTTGTATTTAATTCCGATGCAATTTCTGTGTTTCATCGTCAATAAGAAGGCCAGAGGGATACGGTAAACCTGAAGTGAAGCATCGGCATCCATAACTAGCGTCACAGGAATGGTTCAAAACATTGTCAGTAAGAAGAGTTAGTCTTCTTGTACTTAGGTCGGCATTGTGCCTTTTGTATTTAATTCCGATGCAATTTGTGTGTTTCATCGTCAATAAGAAGGTCCAAGGGATACAGTGAACCTGGAGTGAAGCATCGGAATCTGTAACTAGTGTCAATGGTATGGTTCAAAACATACACAGTAAGAAGAGTCAGTCTTCTTGTACTTAAGTCGGCATTGTGCCTTTTGCATTTAATTACGATGCAATTTCTGTGTTTCATCGTCAATAAGAAGGTCCAAGTGATACAGTAAACTTGAGGTGAAGCATCGGTATCTATAACTAGTGTCACAGGAATGGTTCAGACATAGTCAGTAAGATGAGTCAGTCTTCTTGTACTAATGTCGGCATTGTACCTTTTCTATTTAATTCCGATGCAATTTCTGTGTTTCATCGTCAATAACAAGGTCCAAGGGATACAATAAACCTGGAGTTAAGCATCGGAATCTATAACTAGTGTCAATGGAATGGTTCAAAACATAGACAGTAAGAAGAGTCAGTATTCTTGTACTTAAGTCGGCATTGTGCCTTTTGTATTTAATTCCGATGGAATTTCTGTGTTTCATCATCAATAAGAAGGTCAGACGGGTACAGTTAACCTGAAGTGAAGCATCGGAATCTATAGCTAGTGTCACAGGGATGGTTCAAAAGATAGTCAGTAAGAAGAGTCAGACTTCTTGTCCTTAAGTCGGCATTGTGCCTTTTGTATTTAATTCCGATGCAATTCTTGTGTTTCATCATCAATAAGAAGGTCCAAGGGATACGGTAATCCTGAAGTGAAGCATCGGAATTTATAACTAGTGTCAATGGTATGGTTCAAAACATAGACAGTAAGAAGAGTCAGTCTTCTTGTGCTTAAGTCGGCATTGTGCCTTTTCTATTTAATTCCGATGCAATTTCTGTGTTTCATCGTCAACAAGAAGGACCAAGGGATACAGTAAACCTGGAGTGAAGCATCGGAATCTGTAACTAGTGTCACAGGAATGGTTCAAATCATTGACAGTAAGAAGAGTCAGTCTTCGTGTACTTCAGTCGGCATTTTGCCTTTTGTATATAATTCCGATGCAATTTTTGTGCTTCATCGTCAATAAGAAGGGCCAAGGGATACAGTAAACCAGAAGTGAAGCATCGGGATCTATAACTGGTGTCACAGGAATCGTTCAAATCATAGTCAGTTAGAAGGGTCAGTCTTCATGTACTTAAGTCGGCATAGTGCCATTTCTATTTAATTCCGATGCAATTTCTATGTTTCATCGTCAATAAGAAGGGCAGAGAGATACACTAATCCTAAAGTGAAGCATCGGAATCTATAACTAGTGTCACAGGAAAGGTTCAAAACAAAGTCAGTAAGAAGAGCCAGTCTTCTTGTCTTTAAGTCGGCATTGTGCCGTTTGTATTTAATTCCGATGCAGTTTCTGTGTTTAATCGTCAACAAGAAGGTCCAAGGGATAAAGTAAACCTGGAGTGTAGCATCGGAATTTATAACTAGTTTTTGAGGAATGGTTCAAAACATAGACAGTAAGAAGAGTCAGTCTTCGTTTACTTAAGTCGGCATTTTGCCTTTTGTGTTTAATTCCGATTTAATTTCTGTGTTTCATCGTCAAAAAGAAGGTCCAAGGGATACAGAAAACCTGAGGTGAAGCATCGGAATACATAACTAGTGTCACAAGAATGGTTCAAACGTAGTCAGTAAAAAGAGTCAGTCTTCTTGTACTTAAGTCGGCATTGTACCTTTTCTATTTAATTTCGATGCAATTTCTGTGTTTCATCGTCAATGACAAGGTCCAAGGGATACAGTAAACTTGGAGTGAAGCATCGGAATCTATAACTAGTGTCACAGAAGTGGTTCAAAACATAGACAGTAATAAGAGTCAGTCTTCTTGTACTTAATTCTGCTTTGTGCCTTTTGTATTTAATTCCGATGCAATTTCTGTGTTTCATCGTCAATAAGAAGGTCAGAGGGGTACAGTAAACCTGAGACCTGAAGTGAAGCATCGGAATCTATAGCTAGTGTCACAGGAATGGTTCAAAACATAGACAGTTAGAAGAGTCAGTCTTCTTGTACTTAATTCTGCTTTGTGCCTTTTGTATTTAATTCCGATGCAATTTCTGTGTTTCATCATTAATAAGATGGTCCAAGGGATACAGTAAACCTGAAGTGAAGCATCGGAATTTATAACTAGTGTCACAGGAATGGTTCAAACATAGACAGTAAGAAGAGTCAGTCTTCTTGTACTTAAGTCGGCATTGTGCCTTTTGTATTTAACTCCGATGGAATTTCTGTGTTTCATCGTCAATAAGAAGGACCAAGCTATACAGTAAACCTGGAGTGAAGCATCGGAGTCTATAACTAGTGTCACAGGACTAGTTCAAAAATAGACAGTAAGAAGAGTCAGTCTCCTTTAACTAAATTCGGCATTGTGCCTTTTTTATTTAATTCCGATGCAATTTCTGTGTTTCATCGTCAATAAGAAGGTCAGAGGGATACAGTAAACCTTAAGTGAAGCATCGGACTCCATAACTAGTGTCACAGGAATGGATCAAAACATAGTCAGTAGGAAGAGTTAGTCTTCTTGTACTTAAGTCGGCGTTGTGCCTTTTGTATTTAATTCCGATGCAATTTCTGTGTTTCATCGTCAATAAGAAGGTCCAAGGGATACAGTAAACCTGGAGTGAAGCTTCGTAATCTGTAACTAGTGTCACAGGAATGGTTCAAATCATAGACAGTAAGAAGAGTCAGTCTTCGTGTAGTTCAGTCGGCATTTTGCCTTTTGTATTTAATTCCGATGCAATTTCTGTGTTTTATCGTCAATGAGAAGGTCCAAGGGATACAGTAAACCTGAAGTGCAGCATCGGTATCTATAACTAGTGTCACAGAAATCGTTCAAAACATAGTCAGTAAGAATAGTCAGTTTTCTTGTACTTAAGTCGGCATAGTGCCTTTTCTATTTAATTCCGATGCAATTTGTGTGTTTCATCGTCAATAAGAAGGTCCAAGGGATACAGTATACCTGGAGTGAAGCATCGTAATCTATACCTAGTGTCAATGGTATGGTTCAAAACATAGACAGTAAGAAGAGTCAGTCTTCTTCTACTTAAGTCGGCATTGTGCCTTTTGAATTTAATTATGATGCAATTTCTGTGTTTCATCGTCATTAAGAAGGTCAGAAGGATACAGTAAACCTGAAGTGAAGCATCGGAATCTATAGCTAGTGTCACAGGAATGTTTCAAAACATAGTCAGTAAGAAGAGTCAGTCTTCTTGTCCTTATGTCGGCATTGTGCTTTTTGTATTTAATTCCGATGCAATTTCTGTGTTTCATCGTCAATAAGAAGGTCCAAGGTATACAGTAAACCTGAAGTGAAGCATCGGATCTATTACTAGTGGCACAGGAATGGTTCAAAACGTAGTCAGTAAGAAGAGTCAGTCTTCTTGTACTTAAGTCAGCATTGTGCCCCTTTCTATTTAATTCCGATGCAATTTCTGTGTTTCATCGTCAATAAGAAGGTCCAAGGGATATAGTAAACCTGGAGGGAAGCATCGGAATCTATGACTAGTGTCACAGGAATGGTTCAAAACATAGACAGTAAGAAGAGTCATTCATCTTGTACTTACTTCGACATTGTGCCTTTTCTATTTAATTCCGATGCAATTTCTGTGTTTCATCGTCAATAAGAAGTTCCAAGGGATACAGTAAACCTGAAGTGAAGCTTAGGAATCAATAGCTAGTGTCACAGGAATGGTTCAAATCATAGTCAGTGAGAAGAGTTAGTCTTCTTGTACTTATTTCTGCTTTGTGCCTTTTATATTTAGTTTCGATGCAATTTCTGTGTTTCATCGTCAATATGAAGGTCCAAGGGATACAGTAAACCTGAAGTAAAGCATCGGAATTTATAGCTAGTGTCACAGGAATGGTTCAAACCATAGTCAGTAAGGAGAGCAGTCTCCTTGTACTTAAGTCGGGATTGTGCCTTTTGTATTTAATTCCGATGCAATTTCTGTGTTTCATCGTCAATAAGAAGGTCCAAGGGATACAGTAAACCTGAAGTGAAGCATCGGAATTTATAACTAGTGTCACAGGAATGGTTCAAAATATAGACAGTAAGAAGAGTCAGTCTTCTTGTACTTAAGTCGGCATTGTGCCTTTTGTATTTAACTCCGATTCAAATTCTGTGTTTCATCGTCAATAAGAAGGCCACTGGGATACAGAAATCCTGAAGTGAAGCACCGGAATCTATAACTAGTGTCACAGGAATGGTTCAAAACATAGTCAGTAAGAAGAGTCAGTCTGCTTGTCCTTCAGTCGGCATTGTGCCTTTTGTATTTAATTCCGATGCAATTTCTGTGTTTCATCGTCAATAAGAAGGTCAGAGGGATACGGTAAACCTGAAGTGAAGCATCGGAATCCATAACTAGCGTCACAGGAATGGTTCAAAACATAGTCAGTAAGAAGAGTTAGTCTTCTTGTACTTAGGTCGGCATTGTGCCTTTTGTATTTAATTCCGATGCCATTTGTGTGTTTCATCGTCAATAAGAAGGTCCAAGGGATACAGTAAACCTGGAGTGAAGCATCGGAATCTGTAACTAGTGTCAATGGTATGGTTCAAAACATAGACAGTAAGAAGAGTCAGTCTTCTTGTACTTAAGTCGGCATTGTGCCTTTTGTATTTAATTACGATGCGATTTCTGTGTTTCATCGTCAATAAGAAGGTCCAAGTGATACAGTAAACTTGAGGTGAAGCATCGGAATCTATAACTAGTGTCACAGGGATGGTTCAGACATAGTCAGCAAGATGAGTCAGTCTTCTTGTACTTATGTCGGCATTGTACCTTTTCTATTTAATTCCGATGCAATTTCTGTGTTTCATCGTCAATAACAAGGTCCAAGGGATACAATAAACCTGGAGTGAAGCATCGGAATCTATAACTAGTGTCAATGGAATGGTTCAAATCATAGACAGTAAGAAGAGTCAGTCTTCTTGTACTTAAGTCGGCATTGTGCCTTTTGTATTTAATTCCGATGGAATTTCTGTGTTTCATCATCAATAAGAAGGTCAGACGGGTACAGTTAACCTGAAGTGAAGCATCGGAATCTATAGCTAGTGTCACAGGGATGGTTCGAAAGATAGTCAGTAAGAAGAGTCAGACTTCTTGTCCTTAAGTCGGCATTGTGCCTTTTGTATTTAATTCAGATGCAATTCTTGTGTTTCATCATCAATAAGAAGGCCCAAGGGATACAGTATACCTGGAGTGAAGCATCGGAATCTATAACTAGTGTCACAGGAATGGTTCAAAACATAGACAGTAAGAAGAGTCAGTCTCCTTGTACTTAATTTTGCACTGTGCCTTTTGCATTTAATTCCGATGCAATTCTTGTGTTTCATCATCAATAAGAAGATCCAAGGGATACAGTAATCCTGAAGTGAAGCATCGGGATCTATAACTGGTGTCACAGGAATCGTTCAAAACATAGTCAGTAAGAAGAGTCAGTCATCTTGTACTTAAGTCGGCATAGTGCCTTTTTTTTTAATTCCGATGCAATTTGTGTGTTTCATCGTCAATAAGAATGTCCAAGGGATACAGTTAACCTGGAATGAAGCATCGGAATCTATAACTAGTGTCAATGGTATGGTTCAAAACATAGACAGTAAGAAGAGTCAGTCTTCTTGTACTTAAGTCGACATTGTGCCTTTTGTATTAAATTACGATGCAATTTCTGTGTTTCATCGTCATTAAGAAAGTCAGAGGGGTACAGTTACCCTGAAGTGAAGCATCGGAATCTATAGCTAGTGTCACAGGAATGGTTCAAAAGATAGTCAGTAAGAAGAGTCAGACTTCTTGTCCTTAAGTCGGCATTGTGCCTTTTGTATTTAATTCCGATGCAATTCTTGTGTTTCATCATCAATAAGAAGCTCCAAGGGATACAGTAAACCTGGAGTGAAGCATCGGAATCTATAACTAGTGTCACAGGAATGGTTCAAAACATAGACAGTAAGAAGAGTCAGTCTCCTTGTACTTAATTTTGCACTGTGCCTTTTGTATTTAATTCCGATGCAATTTCTGTGTTTCATCGTCAATAAGAAGGTCCAAGGGATACAGTAAACATGAAGTGAAACATCGGAATTTATAACTAGTGTCACAGGAATGGTTCAAATCATAGTCAGTAAGAAGAGTCAGTCTTCTTGTACTTAAGTCGGCATTGTGCCTTTTCTATTTAATTCCGATGCAATTTCTGTGTTTCATCGTCAATAAGACGGACCAAGGGATACAGTAAACCTGGAGTGAAGCATCGGAATCTGTAACTAGTGTCACAGGAATGGTTCAAATCATAGGCAGTAAGAAGAGTCAGTCTTCGTGTACTTCAGTCGGCATTTTGCCTTCTGTATTTAAATCCGATGCAATTTTTGTGTTTCATCGTCAATAAGAAGGTCCAAGGGATACAGTAAACCTGAAGTGAAGCATCGGGATCTATAACTGGTGTCACAGGAATCGTTCAAATCATAGTCAGTTAGAAGGGTAAGTCTTCCTGTACTTAAGTCGGCATAGTGCCTTTTCTATTTAATTCCGATGCAATTTGTGTGTTTCATCGTCAATAAGAAGGTCCAAGGGATACAGTAAACCGGGAGTGAAGCATCGGAATCTATAACTAGTGTCAATGGTATGGTTCAAAACATACACAGTAAGAAGAGACAGTCTTCTTGTACTTAAGTCGGCATTGTGACTTTTCTATTTAATTCCGATGCAATTTCTGTGTTTCATCGTCAATAAGAATGGCAGAGGGATACACTAATCCTAAAGTGAAGCATCGGAATTATAACTAGTGTCACAGGAATGGTTCAATCATAGTCAGTAAAAAGATTCAGTCTTCTTGTACTTAAGTCGGCATTGTACCTTTTCTATTTAATTTCGATGCAATTTCTGTGTTTCATCGTCAATGACAAGGTCCAGGGTATACAGTAAACCTGGAGTGAAGCATCGGAATCTATAACTAGTGTCAATGGAATGGTTAAAAACATAGACAGTAATATGAATTAGTCTTCTTGTACTTAAGTCGGCATTGTGCCTTTTGTATTTAATTCCGATGCAATTTCTGTGTTTCATCGTCAATAAGAAGGTCAGAGGGGTACAGTAAACCTGAAGTGAAGCATCGGAATCTATAGATAGTGTCACAGGAATGGTTCAAAACATAGTCAGTAAGAAGAGTCAGACTTCTTGTCCTTAAGTCGGCATTGTGCCTTTTGTATTTAATTCCGATGGAATTTCTGTGTTTCATCATCAATAAGAAGGTCAGACGGGTACAGTTAACCTGAAGTGAAGCATCGGAATCTATAGCTAGTGTCACAGGGATGGTTCAAAAGATAGTCAGTAAGAAGAGTCAGACTTCTTGTCCTTAAGTCGGCATTGTGCCTTTTGTATTTAATTCCGATGCAATTCTTGTGTTTCATCATCAATAAGAAGGTCCAAGGGATACAGTAAACCTGGAGTGAAGCATCGGAATCTATAACTAGTGTTACAGAAATGGTTCAAAACATAGACAGTAAGAAGAGTCAGTCTCCTTGTACTTAATTTTGCACTGTGCCTTTTCTATTTAATTCCGATGCAATTCTTGTGTTTCATCATCAATAAGAAGGTCCAAGGGATACAGTAATCCTGAAGTGAAGCATCGGAATTTATAACTAGTGTCAATGGTATGGTACAAAACATAGACAGTAAGAAGAGTCAGTCTTCTTGTGGTTAAGTCGGCATTGTGCCTTTTCTATTTAATTCCGATGCAATTTCTGTGTTTCATCGTCAATAAGAAGGACCAAGGGATACAGTAAACCTGGAGTGAAGCATCGGAATCTGTAACTAGTGTCACAGGAATGGTTCAAATCATTGACAGTAAGAAGAGTCAGTCTTCGTGTACTTCAGTGGGCATTTTGCCTTTTGTATATAATTCCGATGCAATTTTTGTGTTTCATCGTCAATAAGAAGGTCCAAGGGATACAGTAAACCAGAAGTGAAGCATCGGGATCTATAACTAGTGTCACAGGAATCGTTCAAATCATAGTCAGTTAGAAGGGTCAGTCTTCATGTACTTAAGTCGGCATAGTACCATTTCTATTTAATTCCGATGCAATTTCTGTGTTTCATCGTCAATAAGAAGGGCAGAGGGATACACTAATCCTAAAGTGAAGCATCGGAATCTATAACTAGTGTCACAGGAAAGGTTCAAAACAAAGTCAGTAAGAAGAGCCAGTCTTCTTGTCCTTAAGACGGCATTGTGCCGTTTGTATTTAATTCCGATGCAGTTTCTGTGTTTCATCGTCAAGAAGAAGGTCCAAGGGATAAAGTAAACCTGGAGTGTAGCATCGGAATTTATAACTAGTTTTTGAGGAATGGTTCAAAACATAGACAGTAAGAAGAGTCAGTCTTCGTTTACTTAAGTCGGCATTTTGCCTTTTGTGTTTAATTCCGATTTAATTTCTGTGTTTCATCGTCAAAAAGAAGGTCCAAGGGATACAGCAAACCTGAGGTGAAGCATCGGAATTTATAAATAGTGTCACAGGAATGTTTCAAACGTAGTCAGTAAAAAGAGTCAGTCTTCTTGTACTTAAGTCGGCATTGTACCTTTTCTATTTAATTTCGATGCAATTTCTGTGATTCATCGTCAATGACAGGGTCCAAGGGATACAGTAAACCTGGAGTGAAGCATCGGAATCTATAACTAGTGTCAATGGAATGGTTAAAAACATAGACAGTAATATGAATTAGTCTTCTTGTACTTAAGTCGGCATTGTGCGTTTTGTATTTAATTCCGATGCAATTTCTGTGTTTCATCGTCAATAAGAAGGTCAGAGGGGTACAGTAAACCTGAAGTGAAGCATCGGAATCTATAGATAGTGTCACAGGAATGGTTCAAACATAGTCTGTAAGAAGAGTCAGACTTCTTGTCCTTAAGTCGGCATTGTGCCTTTTGTATTTAATTCCGATGCAATTTCTGTGTTTCATCATCAATAAGAAGGTCCAAGGGATACAGTAAACCTGGAGTGAAGCATCGGAATCTATAACTAGTGTCACAGGAATGGTTCAAAACATAGACTGTAAGAAGAGTCAGTCTCCTTGTACTTATTTCTGCACTGTGCCTTTTGTATTTAATTCCGATGCAATTTCTGTGTTTCAACGTCAATAAGAAGGTCCAAGGGATACAGTAAACCTGGAGTGAAGCATCGGAGTCTATAACTAGTGTCACAGGAGTGGGTCAAAAATAGACAGTAATAAGAGTCAGTCTTCTTGAACTTAATTCGGCATTGTGAGTTTTGTATTTAATTCCGATGCAACTTCTGTGTTTCATCGTCAATAAGAAGGACCAAGGGATACAGTAAACCTGGAGTGAAGCATCGGAATCTGTAACTAGTGTCACAGGAATGGTTCAAAAGATAGTCAGTAGGAAGAGTCAGACTTCTTGTCCTTACGTCGGCATTGTGCCTTTTGTATTTAATTCCGATGCAATTCTTGTGTTTCATCATCAAAAAGAAGCTCCAAGGGATACAGTAAACCTGGAGTGAAGCATCGGAATCTATAACTAGTGTCAATGGTATGGTTCAAAACATAGACAGTAAGAAGAGTCAGTCTTCTTGTACTTAAGTCGACATTGTGCCTTTTGTATTTAATTACGACGCAATTTCTGTGTTTCATCGTCATTAAGAAGGTCAGAGGGGTACAGTTAACCTGAAGTGAAGCATCGGAATCTATAGCCAGTGTCACAGGAATGGTTCAAAAGATAGTCAGTAGGAAGAGTCAGACTTCTTGTCCTTACGTCGGCATTGTGCCTTTTGTATTTAATTCCGATGCAATTCTTGTGTTTCATCATCAAAAAGAAGCTCCAAGGGATACAGTAAACCTGGAGTGAAGCATCGGAATCTATAACTAGTGTCACAGGAATGGTTCAAAACATAGACAGTAAGAAGAGTCAGTCTCCTTGTATTTAATTCTGCACTGTGCTTTTTGTATTTAATTCCGATGCAATTTCTGTGTTTCATCGTCAATAAGAAGGACCAAGGGATACAGTAAACCTGGAGTGAAGCATCGGAATCTGTAACTAGTGTCACAGGAATGGTTCAAACCATAGGCAGTAAGAAGAGTCAGTCTTCGTGTACTTCAGTCGGCATTTTGCCTTCTGTATTTAATTCCGATGCAATTTTTGTGTTTCATCGTCAATAAGAAGGTCCAAGGGATACAGTAAACCTGAAGTGAAGCATCGGGATCTATAACTGGTGTCACAGGAATCGTTCAAATCATAGTCAGTTAGAAGGGTAAGTCTTCCTGTACTTAAGTCGGCATAGTGCCTTTTCTATTTAATTCCGATGCAATTTGTGTGTTTCATCGTCAATAAGAAGGTCCAAGGGATACAGTAAACCGGGAGTGAAGCATCGGAATCTATAACTAGTGTCAATGGTATGGTTCAAAACATAGACAGTATGAAGAGACAGTCTTCTTGTACTTAAGTCGGCATTGTGCCATTTCTATTTAATTCCGATGTAATTTCTGTGTTTCATCGTCAATAAGAAGGGCAGAGGGATACACTAATCCTAAAGTGAAACATCGGAATTATAACTAGTGTCACAGGAATGGTTCAAACATAGTCAGTAAAAAGAGTCAGTCTTCTTGTACTTAAGTCGGCATTGTACCTTTTCTATTTAATTTCGATGCAATTTCTGTGTTTCATCGTCAATGACAAGGTCCAAGATATATAGTAAACCTGGAGTGAAGCATCGGAATCTATAACTAGTGTCAATGGAATGGTTAAAAGCATAGGCAGTAATATGAATTAGTCTTCTTGTACTTAAGTCGGCATTGTGCCTTTTGTATTTAATTCTGATGCAATTTCTGTGTTTCATCGTCAATAAGAAGGTCAGACGGGTACAGTAAACCTGAAGTGAAGCATCGGAATCTATAGATAGTGTCACAGGAATGGTTCAAAACATAGTCAGTAAGAAGAGTCAGACTTCGTGTCCTTCAGTCGGCATTGTGCCTTTTGTATTTAATTCCGATGCAATTTCTGTGTTTCATCATCAATAAGAAGGTCCAAGGGATACAGTAAACCTGAAGTGAAGCATCGGGATCTATAACTGGTGTCACAAGAATCGTTCAAAACATAGTCAGTAAGAAGAGTCAGTCATCTTGTACTTAAGTTGGCATAGTGCCTTTTCTATTTATTTCCGATGCAATTTCTGTGTTTCATCGTCAATAAGAAGGTCCAAGGGATACAGTAAACCTGGAGTGTAGCATCGGAATTTATAACTAGTTCTTGAGGAATGGTTCAAAACATAGACAGTAAGAAGAGTCAGTCTTCGTTTACTTGAGTCGGCATTTTGCCTTTTGTGTTTAATTCCGATTTAATTTCTGTGTTTCATCGTGAATAAGAAGGTCAGAGGGGTACAGTAAACCTGAAGTGAAGCATCGGAATCTATAGATAGTGTCACAGGAATGGTTCAAAGCATAGTCAGTAAGAAGAGTCAGACTTCTTGTCCTTAAGTCGGCATTGTGCCTTTTGTATTTAATTCCGATGCAATTTCTGTGTTTCATCGTCAATAAGAAGTTCAGAGGGATACAGTAAACCTGAAGAGAAGCATCGGTATCCATAACTAGTGTCACAGGAATGGTTCAAAACATAGTCAGTAAGAAGAGTTAGTCTTCTTGTACTTATGTCGGCATTGAGCCTTTTGTATTTCATTCCGATGCAATCTCTGTGTTTCATCGTCAATAAGAAGGTCCAAGGGATACAGTAGACCTGAAGTGAAGCATCGGGATCTACAACTGGTGTCACTGGAATCGTTCAAAACATAGTCAGTAAGAAGAGTCAGTCTTCTTGTACTTAAGTCGACATTGTGCCTTTTGTATTTAATTACGATGCAATTTCTGTGTTTCATCGTCATTAAGAAGGTCAGAGGGGTACAGTTAACCTGAAGTGAAGCATCGGAATCTATAGCTAGTGTCACAGGAATGGTTCAAAAGATAGTCAGTAAGAAGAGTCAGAGTTCTTGTCCTTAAGTCAGCATTGTGCCTTTTGTATTTAATTCCGATGCAATTCTTGTGTTTCATCATCAATAAGAAGCTCCAAGGGATACAGTAAACCTGGCGTGAAGCATCGGAATCTATAACTAGTGTCACAGGAATGGTTCAAAACATAGACAGTGAGAAGAGTCAGTCTCCATGTACTTAGTTTTGCACTGTGCCTTTTGTATTTAATTCCGATGCAATTTCTGTGTTTCATCGTCAATAAGAAGGACCAAGGGATACAGTAAACATGAAGTGAAGCATCGGAATTTATAACTAGTGTCACAGGAATGGTTCAAAACATAGTCAGTAAGAAGAGTCAGTCTTCTTGTACTTAAGTCGGCATTGTGTCTTTTCTATTTAATTCCGATGCAATTTCTGTGTTTCATCGTCAGTAAGAAGGACCAAGGGATACAGTAAACCTGGAGTGAAGCATCGGAATCTGTAACTAGTTTCACAGGAATGGTTCAAATCATAGGCAGTAAGAAGAGTCAGTCTTCGTGTACTTCAGTCGGCATTTTGCCTTCTGTATTTAATTCCGATGCAATTTCTGTGTTTCATCGTCAATAAAAAGGTCAGAGGGATACAGTAAACCTGAAGTGGAGCATCGGAATCCATAACTAGTGTCACAGGAATGGTTCAAAACATAGTCAGTAAGAAGAGTTAGTCTTCTTGTACTTATGTCGGCATTGTGCCTTTTGTATTGAATTCCGATGCAATTTAAGCAACGGAATCTGTAGCTAGTGTCACAGGAATGGTTCAAATCACAGACAGTAAGAAGAGTCAGTCTTCTTGTACTTAAGTCGGCATTGTGCCTTTTATATTTAATTACGATGCAATTTCTGTGTTTCATCGTCATTAAGATGGTCAGAGGGGTACAGTTAACCTGAAGTGAAGCATCGGAATCTATAGCTAGTGTCACAGGAATGGTTCAAAAGATAGTCAGTAAGAAGAGTCAGACTTCTTGTCCTTAAGTCGGCATTGTCCCTTTTCTATTTAATTCCGATGCAATTTGTGTGTTTCATCGTCAATAAGAAGGTCCAAGGGATACAGTAAACCTGGAGTGAAGCATCGGAATCTATAACTAGTGTCAATGGTATGGTTCAAAACATAGACAGTAAGAAGAGACAGTCTTCTTGTACTTAAGTCGGCATTGTGCCTTTTCTATTTAATTCCGATGCAATTTCTGTGTTTCATCGTCAATAAGAAGGGCAGAGGGATACAGTAAACCTGGAGTGAAGCATCGGAATCTATAACTAGTGTCAATGGTATGGTTCAAAACATAGACAGTAAGAAGAGACAGTCTTCTTGTACTTAAGTCGGCATTGTGCCTTTTGTATTTAATTCCGATGCAATTTCTGTGTTTCATCGTCAATAAGAAGGGCAGATGGATACACTAATCCTAAAGTGAAGCATCGGAATTATAACTAGTGTCACAGGAATGGTTCAAACATAGTCAGTAAAATGAGTCAGTCTTCTTGTACTTAAGTCGGCATTGTACATTTTCTATTTAATTTCGATGCAATTTCTGTGTTTCATCGTCAATGACAAGGTCCAAGGTATACAGTAAACCTGGAGTGAAGCATCGGAATCTATAACTAGTGTCAATGGAATGGTTAAAAACATAGACAGTAATATGAATTAGTCTTCTTCTATTTAAGTCGGCATTGTGCCTTTTCTATATAATTCCGATGCAATTTCTGTGTTTCATCGTCAATAAAAAGGTCAGAGGGATACAGTAAACCTGAAGTGGAGCATCGGAATCCATAACTAGTGTCATAGGAATGGTTCAAAACATAGTCAGTAAGAAGAGTTAGTCTTCTGGTACTTATGTCGGCATTGTGACTTTTGTATTGAATTCCGATGCAATTTCTGTGTTTCATCGTCAATAAGAAGGTCAGAGGGGTACAGTAAACCTGAAGTGAAGCATCGGAATCTATAGATAGTGTCACAGGAATGGTTCAAAGCATAGTCAGTAAGAAGAGTCAGACTTCTTGTCCTTAAGTCGGCATTGTGCCTTTTGTATTTAATTCCGATGCAATTTTTGTGTTTCATCATCTAGAAGAAGGTCCAAGGGATACAGTAAACCTGAAGTGAAGCATCGGGATCTATAACTGGTGTCACAGGAATCGTTCAAAACATAGTCAGTAAGAAGAGTCAGTCATCTTGTACTTAAGTCGGCATAGTGCCTTTTATATTTATTTCCGATGCAATTTCTGTGTTTCATCGTCAGTAAGAAGGTCCAAGGGATACAGTAAACCTGGAATGAAGCATCGGAATCTATAACTAGTGTCAATGGTATGGTTCAAAACATAGACAGAAAGAAGAGTCAGTCTTCTTGTACTTAAGTCGGCATTGTGCCTTTTGTATTTAATTACGATGCAATTTCTGTGTTTCATCGTCATTAAGATGGTCAGAGGGGTACAGTTAACCTGAAGTGAAGCATCGGAATCTATAGCTAGTGTCACAGGAATGGTTCAAAAGATAGTCAGTAAGAAGAGTCAGACTTCTTGTCCTTAAGTCGGCATTGTGCCTTTTGTATTTAATTCGGATGCCATTTCTGTATTTCATCGTCAATAAGAAGGGCAGAGGGATACACTAATCCTAAAGTGAAGCATCGGAATCTATAACTAGTGTCACAGGAATGGTTCAAAACAAAGTCAGTAAGAAGAGCCAGTCTTCTTGTCCTTACGTCGGTATTGTGCCTTTTGTATTTAATTCCGATGCTGTTTCTGTGTTTCATCGTCAACAAGAAGGTCCAAGGGATACAGTAAACCTGAGGTGAAGCATCGGAATCTATAACTAGTGTCACAGGAATGGTTCAAAACACAGTCAGTAAGAAGAGTCATACTTCTTGTCCTTAAGTCGGCATTGTGCCTTTTGTATTTAATTCTGATGCAATTTCTGTGTTTCATCATCAATAAGAAGGTCGAAGAGATACAGTAAACCTAGAGTGCAGCATCGGAATCTATAACTAGTGGCACAGGAATGGTTCAAACATAGTCAGTAAAAAGAGTCAGTCTTCTTGTACTTAAGTCGGCATTGTACCTTTTCTATTTAATTTCGATGCAATTTCTGTGTTTCATCGTCAATGACAAGGTCCAAGGGATACAGTAAACCCGGACTGAAGCATCGGAATCTATAACTAGTGTCAATGGAATGGTTAAAAACATAGACAGTAATATGAATTAGTCTTCTTGTACTTAAGTCGGGTTTGTGCCTTTTGTATTTAATTCCGATTTAATTCCTGTGTTTCATCGTCAATAAGAAGGTCCAAGGGATACAGTAAACCTGAGGTGAAGCATCGGAATCTATAACTAGTGTCACAGGAATGGTTCAAAGCATAGTCAGTAAGAAGAGTCAGACTTCTTGTCCTTAAGTCGGCATTATGCCTTTTGTATTTAATTCTGATGCAATTTCTGTGTTTCATCATCAATAAGAAGGTCGAAGAGATACAGTAAACCTAGAGTGAAGCATCGGAATCTATAACTAGTAGCACAGGAATGGTTCAAAACATAGACTGTAAGAAGGGTCAGTCTCCTTGTACTTAATTCTGCACTGTGCCTTTTGTATTTAATTCCGATGCAATTTCTGTGTTTCATCGTCAATAAGAAGGTCCAAGGGATACAGTAAACCTGAAGTGAAGCATCGGAAAATATAACTAGTGTCACGGGAATGGTTAAAAACATGGTCAGTAAGAAGAGTCAGCTTTCTTGTACATAAGATGGCATTGTGCCTTTTCTATTTAATTCCGATGCAATTTCTGTGTTTCATCGTCAATAAGAAGGACCAAGGGATACAGAAAACCTGGAGTGAAGCATCGGAGTCTATAACTAGTGTCACAGGAGGGGTTCAAAAATAGACAGCAATAAGAGTCAGTCTTCCTGAACTTAATTCGGCATTGTGCCTTTTGTATTTAATTAGGATGCAATTTCTGTGTTTCATCGTCAATAAGAAGGTCAGAGGGATACAGTAAACCTGAAGTGAAGCATCGGAATCCATAACTAGTGTCACAGGAGTGGTTCAAAACATAGTCAGTAAGAAGAGTTAGTCTTCTTGTACTTATGTCGGCATTGTGCCTTTTGTATTTATTTCCGATGCAATTTCTGTGTTTCATCGTCAATAAGAAGGTCCAAGGGATACAGTATACCTGGAGTGAAGCATCGGAATCTGTAGCTAGTGTCACAGGAATGGTTCAAATCATAGACAGTAAGAAGAGTCAGTCTTCGTGTACCTCAGTCGGCATTTTGCCTTTTGTATTTAATTCCGATGCAATTTTTGTGTTTCATCGTCAAGAAGAAGGTCCAAGGGATACAGTAAACCTGGAGTGAAGCATCGGAATCTATAACTGGTGTCACAGGAATCGTTCAAATCATAGTCAGTAAGAAGAGTCAGTCATCTTGTACTTAAGTCGGCATTGTGCCTTTTGTATTTAATTACGATGCAATTTCTGTGTTTCATCGTCATTAAGAAGGTCAGAGGGGTACAGTTAACCTGAAATGAAGCATCGGAATCTATAGCTAGTGTCACAGGAATGGTTCAAAATATAGTCAGTAAGAAGAGTCAAACTTCTTGTCCTTAAGTCGGCATTGTGCCTTTTGTATTTAATTCCGATGCAATTCTTGTGTTTCATCATCAATAAGAAGGTCCAAGGGATACAGTAAACCTGGAGTGAAGCATCGGAATCTATAACTAGTGTCACAGGAATGGTTCAAAACATAGCCAGTAAGAAGAGTCAGTCTCCTTGTACTTAATTTTGCACTGTGCCTTTTGTATTTTATTCCGATGCAATTTCTGTGTTTCATCGTCAATAAGAAGGTCAGAGGGATACAGTAAACCTGAAGTGAAGCATCGGAATCCATAACTAGCGTCACAGGAATGGTTCAAAACATAGTCAGTAAGAAGAGTTAGTCTTCTTGTACTTAAGTCGGCATAGTGCCTTTTCTATTTATTTCCGATGCAATTTGTGTGTTTCATCGTCAATAAGAAGGTCCAAGGGATACAGTAAACCTGGAGTGAAGCATCGGAATCTATAACTAGTGTCAATGGTATGGTTCAAACATAGACAGTAAGAAGAGTCAGTCTCCCTGTACTTAAGTCGGCGTTGTGCCTTTTCTATTTAATTCCGATGCAATTTCTGTGTTTCATCGTCAATAAGAAGGGCAGAGGGATACACTAATCCTAAAGTGAAGCATCGGAATCTATAACTAGTGTCACAGGAATGGTTCAAAGCAAAGACAGTGAGAAGAGCCAGTATTCTTGTCCTTAATTCGGCATTGTGAATTTTGTATTTAATTCCGATGCAATTTCTGTGTTTCATCATCAATAAGAAAGTCCAACGCATACAGTAAACCTGGAGTGAAGCATCGGAATCTATAACTAGTTTTAGAGGAATGGTTCAAAACATAGACAGTAAGAATAGTCAATCTTCGTGTACTTAAGTCGGCATTTTGCCTTTTGTGTTTAATTCCGATTTAATTTCTGTGTTTCATCGTCAATAAGAAGGTCAGAGGGGTACAGTTAAGCTGAAGTGAAGGATCGGAATCTATAGATAGTGTCACAGGAATGGTTCAAAACATAGTCAGTAAGAAGAGTCAGACTTCTTGCCTTAAGTCGGCATTGTGCCTTTTGTATTTAATTCCGATGCAATTTCTGTGTTTCATCATCAATAAGAAAGTCCAACGCATACAGTAAACCTGGAGTGAAGCATCGGAATCTATAACTAGTGTCGCAGGAATGGTTCAAAACATAGACTGTAAGAAGAGTCAGTCTCCTTCTACTTAATTCTGCACTGTGCCTTTTGTATTTAATTCCGATGCAATTTCTGTTTTTCATCGTCAAAAAGAAGGTCCAAGGGATACAGTAATCCTGAAGTGAAGCATCGGAATCTATAACTGGTGTCACAGGAATCGTTCAAATCATAGTCAGTTAGAAGAGTCAGTGTTCCTGTACTTAAGTCGGCATAGTGCCTTTGCTATTTAATTCCGATGCAATTTGTGTGTTTCATCGTCAATAAGAAGGTCCAAGGGATACAGTAAACCTGGAGTGAAGCATCGGAATCTATAACTAGTGTCAATGGTGTGGTTCAAAACATATACAGTAAGAATAGTCAGTCTTCTTGTACTTAAGTCGGCATTGTGCCTTTTGTATTTAATTACGATGCAATTTCTGTGTTTCATCGTCATTAAGAAGGTCAGAGGGATACAGTAAACCTGAAGTGAAGCATCGGAATCTATAGCTAGTGTCACAGGAATGGTTCAAAACATAGTCAGTAAGAAGAGTCAGTCTTTTTGTACTTAGGTCGGCATTGTGACTTTTCTTATTAATTCCGATGCAATTTCTGTGTTTCATCGTCAATAAGGTCAGAGGGATACAGTAATCCTGAAGTGAAGCATCGAAATCTGTAACTAGTGTCACAGGAATGGTTCAAATCATAGACAGTAAGAAGAGTCAGTCTTCGTGTACTTCAGCCGGCATTTTGCCTTTTGTATTTAATTCCGATGCAATTTCTGTGTTTCATCGTAATTAAAAAGGTCCAAGGGATACAGTAAACCTGAGGTGAAGCATCGGAATCTATAACTAGTGTCACAGGAATGGTTCAAACATAGTCAGTAAGAAGAGTCAGTCTTCTTGTACATAAGTCGGCATTGTACCTTTTCTATTTAATTCCGATGCAATTTCTGTGTTTCATCGTCAATAAGAAGGTCCAAGGGATACAGTTAACCTGGAATGAAGCATCGGAATCTATAACTAGTGTCAATGGCATGGTTCAAAACATAGACAGTAAGAAGAGTCAGTCTTCTTGTACTTAAGTCGACATTGTGCCTTTTGTATCTAATTACGATGCAATTTCTGTGTTTCATCGTCATTAAGAAGGTCAGAGGGGTACAGTTAACCTGAAGTGAAGCATCGGAATCTATAGCTAGTGTCACAGGAATGGTTCAAAGATAGTCACTAAGAAGAGTCAAACTTCTTGTCCTTAAGTCGGCATTGTGCCTTTTGTATTTAATTCCGATGCAATTCTTGTGTTTCATCATCAATAAGAAGCTCCAAGGGATACAGTAAACCTTTAGTGAAGCATCGGAATCTATAACTAGTGTCACAGGAATGGTTCAAAACATAGACAGTAAGAAGAGTCAGTCTCCATGTACTTAATTTTGCACTGTGCCTTTTGTATTTAATTCCGATGCAATTTCTGTGTTTCATCGTCAATAAGAAGGTCCAAGGGATACAGTAAACATGAAGTGAAGCATCGGAATTTATAACTAGTGTCACAGGAATGGTTCAAAGCATAGTCAGTAAGAAGAGTCAGTCTTCTTGACTTAAGTCGGCATTGTGCCTTTTCTATTTAATTCCGATGCAATTTCTGTGTTTCATCGTCAATAAGAAGGACCAAGGGATACAGTAAACCTGGAGTGAAGCATCGAAATCTGTAACTAGTGTCACAGGAATGGTTCATATCATAGGCAGTAAGAAGAGTCTGTCTTCGTGTACTTCAGTCGGCATTTTGCCTTCTGTATTTAATTCCGATGCAATTTCTGTGTTTCATCGTCAATAAAAAGGTCAGAGGGATACAGTAAACCTGAAGTGGAGCATCGGAATCCATAACTAGTGTTACAGGAATGGGTCAAAACATAGCCAGTAAGAAGAGTTAGTCTTCTTGTACTTATGTCGGCATTGTGCCTTTTGTATTGAATTCCGATGCAATTTCTGTGTTTCATCGTCAGTAAGAAGGTCCAAGGGATACAGTAAACCTGGAGTGAAGCAACGGAATCTGTAGCTAGTGTCACAGGAATGGTTCAAATCACAGACAGTAAGAAGAGTCAGTCTTCGTGTACTTCAGTCGGCATTTTGCCTTTTGTATTTAATTCCGATGCAATTTTTGTGTTTCATCGTCTAGAAGAAGGTCCAAGGGATACAGTAAACCTGAAGTGAAGCATCGGGATCTATAACTGGTGTCACAGGAATCGTTCAAAGCATAGTCAGTAAGAAGAGTCAGTCATCTTGTACTTAAGTCGGCATAGTGCCTTTTCTATTTATTTCCGATGCAATTTCTGTGTTTCATCGTCAATAAGAAGGTCCAAGGGATACAGTAAACCTGGAATGAAGCATCGGAATCTATAACTAGTGTCAATGGTATGGTTCAAAACATAGACAGTAAGAAGAGTCAGTCTTCTTGTACTTAAGTCGGCATTGTGCCTTTTGTATTTAATTACGATGCAATTTCTGTGTTTCATCGTCATTACGATGGTCAGAGGGGTACAGTTAACCTGAAGTGAAGCAACGGAATCTATAGCTAGTGTCACAGGAATGGTTCAAAAGATAGTCAATAAGAAGTGTCAGACTTCTTGTCCTTAAGTCGGCATTGTGCCTTTTGTATTTAATTCCGATGCAATTTGTGTGTTTCATCGTCAATAAGAAGGTCCAAGGGATACAGTAAACCTGGAGTGAAGCATCGGAATCTATAACTAGTGTCAATGGTATGGTTCAAAACATAGACAGTAAGAAGAGACAGTCTTCTTGTACTTAAGTCGGCATTGTGCCTTTTCTATTTAATTCCGATGCAATTTCTGTGTTTCATCGTCAATAAGAAGGGCAGAGGGATACAGTAAACCTGGAGTGAAGCATCGGAATCTATAACTAGTGTCAATGGTATGGTTCAAAACATAGACAGTAAGAAGAGACAGTCTTCTTGTACTTAAGCCGGCATTGTGCCTTTTCTATTTAATTCCGATGCTATTTCTGTGTTTCTTCGTCAATAAGAAGGGCAGAGGGATACACTAATCCTAAAGTGAAGCATCGGAATTATAACTAGTGTCACAGGACTGGTTCAAACATAGTCAGTAAAAAGAGTCAGTCTTCTTGTACTTAAGTCGGCATTGTACCTTTTCTATTTAATTTCGATGCAATTTCTGTGTTTCATCGTCAATGACAATGTCCAAGGTATACAGTAAACCTGGAGTGAAGCATCGGAATCTACAACTAGTGTCAATGGAATGGTTAAAAACATAGACAGTAATATGAATTAGTCTTCTTGTACTTAAGTTGGCATTGTGCCTTTTCAATTTAATTCCGATGCAATTTCTGTGTTTCATCGTCAATAAGAAGGACCAAGGGATACAGTAAACCTGGAGTGAAGCATCGGAGTCTATAACTAGTGTCACAGGAGTGGTTCAAAAATAGACAGTAATAAGTGTCAGTCTTCTTGAACTTAATTCGGCATTGTGCCTTTTGTATTTAATTCCGATGCAATTTCTGTGATTCATCGTCAATAAAATGGTCAGAGGGATACAGTAAACCTGAAGTGGAGCATCGGAATCCATAACTAGTGTCACAGAAATGGTTCAAAACATAGTCAGTAAGAAGAGTTAGTCTTCTTGTACTTATGTCGGCATTGTGACTTTTGTATTGAATTCCGATTCAATTTCTGTGTTTCATCGTCAATAAGAAGGTCCAAGGGATACAGTAAACCTGGAGTGAAGCATCGGAATCTGTAGCTAGTGTCACAGGAATGGTTCAAATCACAGACAGTAAGAAGAGTCAGTCTCCGTGTACTTCAGTCGGCATTTTGCCTTTTGTATTTAATTCCGATGCAATTTTTGTGTTTCATCGTCTACAAGAAGGTCCAAGGGATACAGTAAACCTGAAGTGAGGCATCGGGATCTATAACTGGTGTCACAGGAATCGTTCAAAACATAGTCAGTAAGAAGAGTCAGTCATCTTGTACTTAAGTCGGCATAGTGCCTTTTCTATTTATTTCCGATGCAATTTCTGTGTTTCATCGTCAATAAGAAGGTCCAAGGGATACAGTGAACCTGGAATGAAGCATCGGAATCTATAACTAGTGTCAATGGTATGGTTCAAAACATAGACAGTAAGAAGAGTCAGTCTTCTTGTACTTAAGTCGGCATTGTGCCTTTTGTATTTAATTACGATGCAATTTCTGTGTTTCATCGTCATTAAGATGGTCAGAGGGGTACAGTTCACCTGAAGTGAAGCATCGGAATCTATAGCTAGTGTCACAGGAATTTATCAAAAGATAGTCAGTAAGAAGAGTCAGACTTCTTGTCCTTAAGTCGGCATTGTGCCTTTTGTATTTAATTCGGATGCCATTTCTGTATTTCATCGTCAATAAGAAGGGCAGAGGGATACACTAATCCTAAAGTGAAGCATCGGAATCTATAACTAGTGTCACAGGAATGGTTCAAAACAAAGTCAGTAAGAAGAGCCAGTCTTCTTGTCCTTACGTCGGCATTGTGCCTTTTGTATTTAATTCCGATGCAGTTTCTGTGTTTCATCGTCAACAAGAAGGTCCAAGGGATACAGTAAACCTGGAATGTAGCATCGGAATCTATAACTAGTTTTAGAGGAATGGTTCAAAGCATAGACAGTAAGAAGAGTCAGTCTTCGTGTACTTAAGTCGGCATTTTGCCTTTTGTGCTTAATTCCGATTTAATTTCTGTGTTTCATCGTCAATAAGAAGGTCCAAGGGATACAGTAAACCTGAGATGAAGCATCGGAATTTATAACTAGTGTCACAGGAATGGTTCAACATAGTCAGTAAAAACAATCAGTCTTCTAGTACTTAAGTCGGCATTGTACCTTTTCTATTTAATTTCGATGCAATTTCTGTGTTTCATCGTCAATGACAAGGTCCAAGGGATACAGTAAACTTGGACTGAACCATCGGAATCTATAACTAGTGGCACAGGAATGGTTCAAAATATAGACTGTAAGAAGCGTCAGTCTCCTTGTACTTAATTCTGCACTGTGCCTTTTGTATTTAATTCCGATGCAATTTCTGTGTTTCATCGTCAATAAGAAGGTCCAAGGGATACAGTAAACCTAAAGTGAAGCATCGGAAAATATAACTAGTGTCACGGGAATGGTTCAAAACATAGTCAGTAAGAAGAGTCAGCTTTCTTGTACATAAGACGGCATTGTGCCTTTTCTATTTAATTCCGATGCAATTTCTGTGTTTCATCGTCAATAAGAAGGTCCAAGGGATACAGTATACCTGGAGTGAAGCATCGGAATCTGTAGCTAGTGTCACAGGAATGGTTCAAATCATAGACAGTAAGAAGAGTCAGTCTTCGTGCACCTCAGTCGACATTTTGCCTTTTGTATTTAATTCCGATGCAATTTTTGTGTTTCATCGTCAAGAAGAAGGTCCAAGGGATACAGTAAACCTGAAGTGAAGCATCGGGATCTATAACTGGTGTCACAGGAATCGTTCAAATCATAGTCAGTAAGAAGAGTCAGTCATCTTGTACTTAAGTCGGCATTGTGCCTTTTGTATTTAATTACGATGCAATTTCTGTGTTTCATCGTCATTAAGAAGGTCAGAGGGGTACAGTTAACCTGAAATGAAGCATCGGAATCTATAGCTAGTGTCACAGGAATGGTTCCAAATATAGTCAGTAAGAAGAGTCAGACTTCTTGTCCTTAAGTCGGCATTGTGCCTTTTGTATTTAATTCCGATGCAATTCTTGTGTTTCATCATCAATAAGAAGGTCCAAGGGATACAGTAAACCTTGAGTGAAGCATCGGAATCTATAACTAGTGTCACAGGAATGGTTCAAAACATAGCCAGTAAGAAGAGTCAGTCTCCTTGTACTTAATTTTGCACTGTGCCTTTTGTATTTAATTCCGATGCAATTTCTGTACTTCATCGTCAATAAGAAAGTCCAAGGGATACAGTAAACATGAAGTGAAGCATCGGAATTTATAACTAGTGTCACAGGAATGGTTCAAAACATAGTCAGTAAGAAGAGTCAGTCTTCTAGTACTTAAGTCGGCATTGTGCCTTTTCTATTTTATTCCGATGCAATTTCTGTGTTTCATCGTCATTAAGAAGGTCAGAGGGATACAGTAAACCTGAAGTGAAGCATCGGAACCTATAGCTAGTGTCACAGGAATGGTTCAAAACATAGTCAGTAAGAAGAGTCAGTCTTATTGTACTTAGGTCGGCATTGTGACTTTTCTTTTTAATTCCGATGCAATTTCTGTGTTTCATCGTCAATAAGGTCAGAGGTATACAGTAATCCTGAAGTGAAGCATCGAAATCTGTAACTAGTGTCACAGGAATGGTTCAAATCATAGACAGTAAGAAGAGTCAGTCTTCGTGTACTTCAGTCGGCATTTTGCCTTTTGTATTTAATTCCGATGCAATTTCTGTGTTTCATCGTAATTAAAAAGGTCCAAGGGATACAGTAAACCTGAGGTGAAGCATCGGAATCTATAACTAGTGTCACAGGAATGGTTCAAACATAGTCAGTAAGAAGAGTCAGTCTTCTTGTACATAAGTCGGCATTGTACCTTTTCTATTTAATTCCGATGCAATTTCTGTGTTTCATCGTCAATAAGAAGGTCCAAGGGATACAGTAAACCTGGAATGAAGCATCGGAATCTATAACTAGTGTCAATGGTATGGTTCAAAACATAGACAGTAAGAAGAGTCAGTCTTCTTGTACTTTAGTCGGCATTGTGCCTTTTGTATATAATTCCGATGCAATTTGTGTGTTTCATCGTCATTAAGAAGGTCAGAGGGATACAGTAAACCTGAAGTGAAGCATCGGAATCTATAGCTAGTGTCACAGGAATGGTTCAAATCATAGTCAGTAAGAAGAGTCAGTCTTCTTGTACTTAAGTCGGCATTGTACCTTTTCTATTTAATTCCGATGCAATTTCTGTGTTTCATCGTCAATAACAAGGTCCAAGGGATACAATAAACCTGGAGTGAAGCATCGGAATCTATAACTAGTGTCAATGGAAAGGTTCAAAACATAGACAGTAAGAAGAGTCAGTCTTCTTGTACTTAGGTCGGCATTGTGACTTTTCTTTTTAATTCCGATGCAATTTCTGTGTTTCATCGTCAATAAGGTCAGAGGGATACAGTAATCCTGAAGTGAAGCATCGAAATCTGTAACTAGTGTCACAGGAATGGTTCAAATCATAGACAGTAAGAAGAGTCAGTCTTCGTGTACTTCAGTCGGCATTTTGCCTTTTGTATTTAATTCCGATGCAATTTCTGTGTTTCATCGTAATTAAAAAGGTCCAAGGGATACAGTAAACCTGAGGTGAAGCATCGGAATCTATAACTAGTGTCACAGGAATGGTTCAAACATAGTCAGTAAGAAAAGTCAGTCTTCTTGTACATAAGTCGGCATTGTACATTTTCTATTTAATTCCGATGCAATTTCTGTGTTTCATCGTCAATAAGAAGGTCCAAGGGATACAGTTATCCTGGAATGAAGCATCGGAATCTATAACTAGTGTCAATGGTATGGTTCAAAACATAGACAGTAAGAAGAGTCAGTCTTCTTGTACTTTAGTCGGCATTGTGCCTTTTGTATATAATTCCGATGCAATTTGTGTGTTTCATCGTCATTAAGAAGGTCAGAGGGATACAGTAAACCTGAAGTGAAGCATCGGAATCTATAGCTAGTGTCACAGGAATGGTTCAAATCATAGTCAGTAAGAAGAGTCAGTCTTCTTGTACTTAAGTCGGCATTGTACCTTTTCTATTTAATTCCGATGCAATTTCTGTGTTTCATCGTCAATAACAAGGTCCAAGGGATACAATAAACCTGGAGTGAAGCATCGGAATCTATAACTAGTGTCAATGGAAAGGTTCAAAACATAGACAGTAAGAAGAGTCAGTCTTCTTGTACTTAAGTCGGCATTGTGCCTTTTGTATTTAATTCCGATGCAATTTCTGTGTTTCATCGTCAATAACAAGGTCAGAGGGGTACAGTAAATATGAAGTGGTGCATCGGAATCTGTAGCTAGTGTCACAGGAATGGTTCAAACATAGTCAGTAAGAAGAGTCGGACTTCTTGTCCTTAAGTCGGCATTGTGCCTGTTGTATTTAATTCTGATGCAATTCTTGTGTTTCATCATCAATAAGAAGGTCCAAGGGATACAGTAAACCTGGAGTGAAGCATCGGAATCTATAACTAGTGTCACAGGAATGGTTCAAAACATAGACAGTAAGAAGAGTCAGTCTCCTTGTCCTTAATTTTGCACTGCGCCTTTTGTATTTAATTCCGATGCAATTTCTGTGTTTCATCGTCAATAAGAAGGTCCAAGGGATACAGTAAACATGAAGTGAAGCATCGCAATTTATAACTAGTGTCACAGGAATGGTTCAAAACATAGTCAGTAAGAAGAGTCAGTCTTCTTGTACTTACGTCGGCATTGTGCCTTTTCTATTTAATTCCGATGCAATTTCAGCGTTTCATCGTCAATGAGAAGGACCAAGGGATACAGTAAACCTAGAGTGAAGCATCGGAGTCTATAACTAGTGTCACAGGACTGGTTTAAAGATAGACAGTAATAAGAGTCAGTCTTCTTGAACTTAATTCCGCATTGTGCCTTTTGTATTTAATTCCGATGCAATTTCTGTGTTTCATCGTCAATAAGAAGGTCAGAGGGATACAGTAAACCTGAAGTGAAGCATCGGAATCCATAACTAGCGTCACAGGAATGGTTCAAAGCATAGTCAGTAAGAAGAGTTAGTCTTCTTGTACTTAAGTCGGCATTGTGCTATTTGTATTTAATTCCGATGCAATTTCTGTGTTTCATCGTCAATACGAACGTCCAAGGGATACAGTAAACCTGGAGTGAAGCATCGGAATCTGCAACTAGTGTCACAGGAATGGTTCAAATCATAGTCAGTAAGAAGAGTCAGTCTTCGTGTACTTCAGTCGGCATTTTGCCATTTCTATTTAATTCCGATGCAATTTTTCTGTTTCATCGTCAATAAGAAGGTCCAACTGATACAGTAAACCTGAAGTGAAGCATCTGGATCTATAACTGGTGTCACAGGAATCGTTCAAATCATAGTCAGTTAGAAGAGTCAGTGTTCCTGTACTTAAGTCGGCATAGTGCCTTTGCTATTTAATTCCGATGCAATTTGTGTGTTTCATCGTCAATAAGAAGGTCCAAGGGATACAGTAAACCTGGAGTGAAGCATCGGAATCTATAACTAGTGTCACAGGAATGGTTCAAAACAAAAAA
The DNA here is from genome assembly GCF_021461385.2 of Schistocerca piceifrons. Classification (NCBI taxonomy): domain Eukaryota; kingdom Metazoa; phylum Arthropoda; class Insecta; order Orthoptera; family Acrididae; genus Schistocerca; species Schistocerca piceifrons. The sequence continues at coordinate 356,024 of NW_025728466.1, read as the reverse complement.
TGGTGTGGTTCAAAACATAGACAGTAAGAAGAGTCAGTCTTCTTGTACTTAAGTCGGCAATGTGCCTTTTGTATTTAATTACGATGCAATTTCTGTGTTTCATCGTCATTAAGAAGGACAGAGGGATACAGTAAACCTGAAGTGAAGCATCGGAATCTGTAGCTAGTGTCACAGGAATGGTTCAAAACATAGTCAGTAAGAAGAGTCAGTCTTTTTGTACTTAGGTCGGCATTGTGACTTTTCTTTTTAATTCCGATGCAATTTCGGTGTTTCATCGTCAATAAGAAGGTCAGAGGGATGCAGTAATCCTGAAGTGATGCATCGGAATCTATAGCTAGTGTCACAGGAATGGTTCAAAACATAGCCAGTAAGAAGAGTCAGTCTCCTTGTACTTAATTCTGCACTGTGCCTTTTGTATTTAAATCCGATGCAATTTCTGTGTTTCATCGTCAATAAGAAGGTCCAAGGGATACAGTAAACATGAAGTGAAGCATCGGAGTCTATAAATAGTGTCACAGGACTGGTTCAAAAATAGACAGTAATAAGAGTCAGTCTTCTTGTACTTAATTCGGCATTGTGCCTTTTTATTTAATTTCGATGCAATTTCTGTGTTTCATCGTCAATAAGAAGGTCAGAGGGATACAGTAAACCTGAAGTGAGGCATCGGAATCCGTAACTAGTGTCACAGGAATGGTTCAAAACAAAGTCAGTAAGAAGAGTCGGTCTTCTTGTCCTTAAGTCGGCATTGTGCCTTTTGTATTTAATTCCGATGCAATTTCTATGTTTCATCGTCAATAAGAAGGTCCAAGGGATACAGTAAACCTGGAGTGTAGCATCGGAATCTATAACTAGTGTCACAGGAATGGTTCAAAACGTAGACAGTAAGAAGAGTCAGTCTTCGTGTACTTAAGTCGGCATTTTGCCTTTTGTATTTACTTCCGATGCAATTTCTGTGTTTCATCTTCAATAAACAGGTCCAAAGGATACAGTAAACCTGAGGTGAAGCATCGGAATCTATAACTAGTGTCACAGGAATGGTTAAAAACATAGTCAGTAAGAAGAGTCCGACTTCTTGTCCTTAAGTCGGCATTGTGCCTTTTGCATTTAATTCCAATGCAATTTCTGTGTTTCATCAGCAATAAGAAGGTCCAAGGGATACAGTAAACCTATAGTGAAGCATCGGAATCTATAACTAGTGTCACAGGAATGGTTCAAAAATAGACAGTAATAAGAGTCAGTCTTCTTGTACTTAATTCGGCATTGTGCCTTTTGTATTTAATTCCGATGCATTTTCTGTGTTTCATCGTCAAGAAGAAGGTCAGAGTTATACAGTAAACCCCAAGTGAAGCATCGGAATCTATAACGGGTGTCACAGGAATGGTTCAAAACATAGTCAGTAGGAAGAGTCGGTCTTCATGTACTTATGTCGGCATTGTGCGTTTTGTATTTAATTCCGATGCAATTTCTGTGTTTCATCGTCAATAAGAAAGTCCAAGGGATACAGTAAACCAGGAGTGAAGCATCGGCATCTATAACTAGTGTCGCAGGAATGGTTCAAAACATAGACAGTAAGAAGAGTAAGTCTTCTTGTACTTAATTCGGCATTGTGCCTTTTGTATTTAATTCCGATGCAATTTCTGTGTTTCATCGTCAATACGAAGGTCCAAGGGATAAAGTAAACCTCAAGTGAAGCATCGGAATCTATAACGGGTGTCACAGGAATGGTTCAAAGCATAGTCAGTAGGAAGAGTCGGTCTTCATGTACTTACGTCGGCATTGTGCATTTTGTATTTAATTCCGATGTATGGTTTGTGTTCCATCGTCAACAAGAAGGTCCAAGGGATACAGTAAACCTGAAGTGAAGCAACGGAATCTATAACTAGTGTCACAGGAATGGTTCAAAACATAGACAGTAAGAAGAGTCAGTCTTCTTGTCCTTAAGTCGGCATTGTGACTTTTGTAATTAATTCCGATGCAATGTCTGTGTTTCATCGTCAATAAGAAGCTCTAAGGGATACAGTAAACCTGGAGTGAAGCATCGGAATCTATAACTAGTGTCACAGGAGTGGTTCAAAACATAGACAGTAATAAGAGTCAGTCTTCTTGTACTTAATTCTGCTTTGTGCCTTTTGTATTTAATTCCGATGCAATTTCTGTGTTTCATCGTCAATAAGAAGGTCCAAGGGATACGGTAAACCTGATGTGAAGCATCGGAATTTATAACTAGTGTCACAGGAATGGTTCAAAACATAGTCAGTAAGGAGAGGCAGTCTTCTTGTACTTAAGTCGGCATTGTGCCTTTTGTATTTAATTCCGATGCAATGTCTGTGTTTCATCGTCAATAAGAAGGTCAGAGGGGTACAGTAAATCTGAAACCTGAAGTGAAGCATCGGAATCTATAGCTAGTGTCACAGGAATGGTTCAAAACATAGACAGTAAGAAGAGTCAGTCTTCTTGTACTTAATTCTGCTTTGTGCCTTTTGTATTCAATTCCGATGCAATTTCTGTGTTTCATCGTCAATAAGAAGGTCAGAGGGATACAGTAAACCTGGAGTGAAGCATCGGAATCTATAACTAGTGTCACGGGAATGGTTCAAATCATAGACAGTAAGAAGAGTCAGACTTCTTTTACTTAAGTCCGCATTGTGCCTTTTGTATTTAATTCCGATGCAATTTCTGTGTTTCATCGTCAATAAGAAGGACCAATCTATACAGTAAACCTGGAGTGAAGCATCGGAGTCTATAACTAGTGTCACAGGACTAGTTCAAAAATAGACAGTAAGAAGAGTCAGTCACCTTGAACTTAATTCGGCATTGTGCCTTTTGTATTAAATTCCGATGCAATTTCTGTGTTTCATCGCCAATAAGAAGGTCAGAGGGATACAGTCAACCTGAAGTGAAGCATCGGAATCCATAACTAGTGTCACAGGAATGGATCAAAAATAGACAGTAATAAGAGTCAGTCTTCTTGTACTTAATTCGGCATTGTGCCTTTTGTATTTAATTCCGATGCAATTTCTGTGTTTCATCGTCAATAAGAAGAACAGAGGGATACAGTAAACCTGAAGTGAGGCATCGGAATCTATAGCTAGCGTCACAGGAATGGTTAAAACATAGTCAGTAAGAAGAGTCAGACTTCCTGTCCTTAAGTGGGCATTGTGCCTTTTGTATTTAATTCCGATGCAATTTCTGTGTTTCATCATCAATAAGAAGGTCCAAGGGATGCAGTAAACCTGGAGTGAAGCATCGGAATCTATAACTAGTGTCACAGGAATGGTTCAAAGCATAGCCAGTAAGAAAAGTCAGTCTCCTTGTACTTAATTCTGCGCTGTCCCTTTTGTATTTAATTCCGATGCAATTTCTGTGTATCATCGTCAATAAGAAGGTCCAAGGGATACAGTAAACATGAAGTGAAGCATCGGAGTCTATAACTAGTGTCACAGGACTGGTTCAAAAAAGACAGTAATAAGAGTCAGTCTTCTTGTACTTAATTCGGCATTGTGCCTTTTGTATTTAATTCCGATGCAATTTCTGTGTTTCATCGTCAATAAGAAGGTCAGAGGGATACAGTAAACCTGAAGTGAGGCATCGGAATCCATAACTAGTGTCACAGGAATGGTTCAAAGCAAAGTCAGTAAGAAGAGTCGGTCTTCTTGTCCTTAAGTCGGCATTGTGCCTTTTGTATTTAATTACGATTCAATTTCTGTGTTTCATCGTCAATAAGAAGGTCCAAGGGATACAGTAAACCTGGAGTGTAGCATCGGAATCTATAACAAGTGTCACAGGAATAGTTCAAAACGTAGACAGTAAGAAGAGTCAGTCTTCGTGTACTTAAGTCGGCATTTTGCCTTTTGTATTTAATTCCGATGCAATTTCTGTGTTTCATCGTAAATAAACAGGTCCAAGGGATACAGTAAACCTGAAGTGAAGCATCGGAATCTATAGCTAGTGTCACAGGCATGTTTAAAAACATAGTCAGTAAGAAGAGTCAGACTTCTTGTCCTTAAGTCGGCATTGTGCCTTTTGTATTTAATTCCAATGCAATTTCTGTGTTTCATCAGCAATAAGAAGGTCTAAGGGATACGGTAAACCTGGAGTGAAGCATCGGAATCTATAACTAGTGTCACAGGAATGGTTCAAAAATAGACAGTAATAAGAGTCAGTCTTCTTGTACTTAATTCGGCATTGAGCCTTTTCTATTTAATTCCGATGCAATTTCTGTGTTTCATCGTCAATAAGAAGGTCAGAGGGATACAGTAAACCTCAAGTGAAGCATCGGAATCTATAACGGGTGTCACAGGAATGGTTCAAAACATAGTCAGTAGGAAGAGTCGGTCTTCATGTACTTATGTCGGCATTGTGCCTATTGTATTTACTTACGATGCAATTTCTGTGTTTCATCGTCATTAAGAAGGTCAGAGGGATACAGTAAACCTGAAGTGAAGCATCGGAATCTATAGCTAGTGTCACAGGAATGGTTCAAAACATAGTCAGTAAGAAGAGTCAGTCTTTTTGTCCTTAAGTCGGCATTGTGCCTTTTGTATTTAATTCCGATGCAATTTCTGTGTTTCATCGTCAATAAGAAAGTCCAAGGGATACAGTAAACCAGGAGTGAAGCATCGGAATCCATAACTAGTGTCACAGGAATGGTTCAAAACATAGACAGTAAGAAGAGTAAGTCTTCTTGTACTTAATTCGGCATTGTGCCTTTTGTATTTAATTCCGATGCAATTTCTGTGTTTCATCGTCAATAAGAAGGTCCAAGGGATACAGTAAACCTCAAGTGAAGCATCGGAATCTATAACGGGTGTCACAGGAATGGTTCAAATCATAGTCAGTAGGAAGAGTCGGTCTTCATGTACTTATGTCGGCATTGTGCCTTTTGTATTTAATTCCGATGTATTTTCTGTGTTTCATCGTCAATACGAAAGTCCAAGGGATACAGTAAACCTGAAGTGAAGCATCGGAATCTATAACTAGTGTCACAGGAATGGTTCAAAACATAGACAGTAAGAAGAGTCAGTCTTCTTGTCCTTAAGTCGGCATTGTGACTTTTGTAAATAATTCCGATGCAATGTCTGTGTTTCATCGTCAATAAGAAGCTCCAAGGGATACAGTAATCCAGGAGTGAAGCATCGGAATCTATAACTAGTGTCACAGGAGTGGTTCAAAACATAGACAGTATTAAGAGTCAGTCTTCTTGTACTTAATTCGGCATTGTGCCTTTGTATTTAATTCCGAAGCAATTTCTGTGTTTCATCGTCAATAAGAAGGTCCAAGGGATATAGTAAACCTAAAGTGAAGCATCGGAATTTATAACTAGTGTCACAGGAATGGTTCAAATCATAGACAGTAAGAAGAGTCAGACTTCTTGTACTTAATTCTGCTTTGTGCCTTTTGTATTTAATTCCGATGCAATTTCTGTGTTTCATCGTCAATAAGAAGGTCCAAGGGATACGGTAAACCTGAAGTGAAGCATCGGAATTTATAACTAGTGTCACAGGAATGGTTCAAAACATAGTCAGTAAGGAGAGGCAGTCTTCTCGTAGTTAAGTCGGCATTGTGCCTTTTGTGTTTAATTCCGATGTATTTTCTGTGTTTCATCGTCAATACGAAAGTCCAAGGGATGCAGTAAACCTGAAGTGAAGCATCGGAATTTATAACTAGTGTCACAGGAATGGTTCAAAACATAGTCAGTAAGGAGAGGCAGTCTTCTTGTACTTAAGTCGGCATTGTGCCTTTTGTATTTAATTCCGATGCAATTTCTGTGTTTAATCGTCAATAAGAAGGTCAGAGGGGTACAGTAAATCTGAAACCTGAAGTGAAGCATCGGAATCTATAGCTAGTGTCACAGGAATGGTTCAAAACATAGACAGTAAGAAGAGTCAGTCTTCTTGTACTTAATTCTGCTTTGTGCCTTTTGTATTCAATTCCGATGCAATTTCTGTGTTTCATCGTCAATAAGAAGGTCAGAGGGATACAGTAAACCTGGAGTGAAGCATCGGAATCTATAACTAGTGTCACAGGAATGGTTCAAATCATAGACAGTAAGAAGAGTCAGACTTCTTTTACTTAAGTCCACATTGTGCCTTTTGTATTTAATTCCGATGCAATTTCTTTGTTTCATCGTCAATAAGAAGGACCAATCTATACAGTAAACCTGGAGTGAAGCATCGGAGTCTATAACTAGTGTCACAGGACTAGTTCAAAAATAGACAGTAAGAAGAGTCAGTCACCTTGAACTTAATTCGGCATTGTGCCTTTTGTATTAAATTGCGATGCAATTTCTGTGTTTCATCGCCAATAAGAAGGTCAGAGGGATACAGTCAACCTGAAGTGAGGCATCGGAATCCATAACTAGTGTCACAGGAATGGATCAAAAATAGACAGTAATAAGAGTCAGTCTTCTTGTACTTAATTCGGCATTGTGCCTTTTGTATTTAATTCCGATGCAATTTCTGTGTTTCATCATCAATAAGAAGGTCCAAGGGATACAGTAAACCTGGAGTGAAGCATCGGAATCTATAACTAGTGTCACAGGAATGGTTCAAAGCATAGCCAGTAAGAAGAGTCAGTCTCCTTGTACTTAATTCTGCACTGTCCCTTTTGTATTTAATTCCGATGCAATTTCTGTGTTTCATCGTCAATAAGAAGGTCCAAGGGATACAGTAAACATGAAGTGAAGCATCGGAGTCTATAACTAGTGACACAGCACTGGTCCAAAAAAGACAGTAATAAGAGTCAGTCTTCTTGTACTTGATTCGGCATTGTGCCTTTTGTATTTAATTCCGATGCAATTTCTGTGTTTCATCGCCAATAAGAAGGTCAGAGGGATACAGTAAACCTGAAGTGAGGCATCGGAATCCATAACTAGTGTCACAGGAATGGTTCAAAGCAAAGTCAGTAAGAAGAGTCGGTCTTCTTGTCCTTAAGTCGGCATTGTGCCTTTTGTATTTAAATCCGATTCAATTTCTGTGTTTCATCGTCAATAAGAAGGTCCAAGGGATACAGTAAACCTGGAGTGAAGCATCGGAATCTATAACTAGTGTCACAGGAAAGGTACAAAACGTAGACAGTAAGAAGAGTCAGTCTTCGTGTACTTAAGTCGGCATTTGGCTTTTGTATTTAATTCCGATGCAATTTCTGTGTTTCATCGTAAATAAACAGGTCCAAGGGATACAGTAAACCTGAAGTGAGGCATCGGAATCCATAACTAGTGTCACAGGAATGGTTCAAAGCAAAGTCAGTAAGAGGAGTCGGTCTTCTTGTCCTTAAGTCGGCATTGTGCCTTTTGTATTTAATTCCGATTCAATTTCTGTGTTTCATCGTCAATAACAAGGTCCAAGGGATACAGTAAATCTTGAGTGAAGCATCGGAATCTATAACTAGTGTCAATGGAATGGTTCAAAACATAGACAGTAAGAAGAGTCAGTCTTCTTGTACTTAAGTCGGCATTGTGCCTTTTGTATTTAATTCCGATACAATTTCTGTGTTTCATCGTCAATAAGAGGGTCAGAGGGGTACAGTAAACCTGAAGTGAAGCATCGGAATCTATAGCTAGTGTCACAGGAATGTTTAAAAACATAGTCAGTAAGAAGAGTCAGACTTCTTGTCCTTAAGTCGGCATTGTGCCTTTTGTATTTAATTCCAATGCAATTTCTGTGTTTCATCAGCAATAAGAAGGTCTAAGGGATACGGTAAACCTGGAGTGAAGCATCGGAATCTATAACTAGTGTCACAGGAATGGTTCAAAAATAGACAGTAATAAGAGTCAGTCTTCTTGTACTTAATTCGGCATTGAGCCTTTTCTATTTAATTCCGATGCAATTTCTGTGTTTCATCGTCAATAAGAAGGTCAGAGGGATACAGTAAACCTCAAGTGAAGCATCGGAATCTATAACGGGTGTCACAGGAATGGTTCAAAACATAGTCAGTAGGAAGAGTCGGTCTTCATGTACTTATGTCGGCATTGTGCCTATTGTATTTACTTACGATGCAATTTCTGTGTTTCATCGTCATTAAGAAGGTCAGAGGGATACAGTAAACCTGAAGTGAAGCATCGGAATCTATAGCTAGTGTCACAGGAATGGTTCAAAACATAGTCAGTAAGAAGAGTCAGTCTTTTTGTCCTTAAGTCGGCATTGTGCCTTTTGTATTTAATTCCGATGCAATTTCTGTGTTTCATCGTCAATAAGAAAGTCCAAGGGATACAGTAAACCAGGAGTGAAGCATCGGAATCCATAACTAGTGTCACAGGAATGGTTCAAAACATAGACAGTAAGAAGAGTAAGTCTTCTTGTACTTAATTCGGCATTGTGCCTTTTGTATTTAATTCCGATGCAATTTCTGTGTTTCATCGTCAATAAGAAGGTCCAAGGGATACAGTAAACCTCAAGTGAAGCATCGGAATCTATAACGGGTGTCACAGGAATGGTTCAAATCATAGTCAGTAGGAAGAGTCGGTCTTCATGTACTTATGTCGGCATTGTGCCTTTTGTATTTAATTCCGATGTATTTTCTGTGTTTCATCGTCAATACGAAAGTCCAAGGGATACAGTAAACCTGAAGTGAAGCATCGGAATCTATAACTAGTGTCACAGGAATGGTTCAAAACATAGACAGTAAGAAGAGTCAGTCTTCTTGTCCTTAAGTCGGCATTGTGACTTTTGTAAATAATTCCGATGCAATGTCTGTGTTTCATCGTCAATAAGAAGCTCCAAGGGATACAGTAATCCAGGAGTGAAGCATCGGAATCTATAACTAGTGTCACAGGAGTGGTTCAAAACATAGACAGTATTAAGAGTCAGTCTTCTTGTACTTAATTCGGCATTGTGCCTTTGTATTTAATTCCGAAGCAATTTCTGTGTTTCATCGTCAATAAGAAGGTCCAAGGGATATAGTAAACCTAAAGTGAAGCATCGGAATTTATAACTAGTGTCACAGGAATGGTTCAAATCATAGACAGTAAGAAGAGTCAGACTTCTTGTACTTAATTCTGCTTTGTGCCTTTTGTATTTAATTCCGATGCAATTTCTGTGTTTCATCGTCAATAAGAAGGTCCAAGGGATACGGTAAACCTGAAGTGAAGCATCGGAATTTATAACTAGTGTCACAGGAATGGTTCAAAACATAGTCAGTAAGGAGAGGCAGTCTTCTCGTAGTTAAGTCGGCATTGTGCCTTTTGTGTTTAATTCCGATGTATTTTCTGTGTTTCATCGTCAATACGAAAGTCCAAGGGATGCAGTAAACCTGAAGTGAAGCATCGGAATTTATAACTAGTGTCACAGGAATGGTTCAAAACATAGTCAGTAAGGAGAGGCAGTCTTCTTGTACTTAAGTCGGCATTGTGCCTTTTGTATTTAATTCCGATGCAATTTCTGTGTTTAATCGTCAATAAGAAGGTCAGAGGGGTACAGTAAATCTGAAACCTGAAGTGAAGCATCGGAATCTATAGCTAGTGTCACAGGAATGGTTCAAAACATAGACAGTAAGAAGAGTCAGTCTTCTTGTACTTAATTCTGCTTTGTGCCTTTTGTATTCAATTCCGATGCAATTTCTGTGTTTCATCGTCAATAAGAAGGTCAGAGGGATACAGTAAACCTGGAGTGAAGCATCGGAATCTATAACTAGTGTCACAGGAATGGTTCAAATCATAGACAGTAAGAAGAGTCAGACTTCTTTTACTTAAGTCCACATTGTGCCTTTTGTATTTAATTCCGATGCAATTTCTTTGTTTCATCGTCAATAAGAAGGACCAATCTATACAGTAAACCTGGAGTGAAGCATCGGAGTCTATAACTAGTGTCACAGGACTAGTTCAAAAATAGACAGTAAGAAGAGTCAGTCACCTTGAACTTAATTCGGCATTGTGCCTTTTGTATTAAATTGCGATGCAATTTCTGTGTTTCATCGCCAATAAGAAGGTCAGAGGGATACAGTCAACCTGAAGTGAGGCATCGGAATCCATAACTAGTGTCACAGGAATGGATCAAAAATAGACAGTAATAAGAGTCAGTCTTCTTGTACTTAATTCGGCATTGTGCCTTTTGTATTTAATTCCGATGCAATTTCTGTGTTTCATCATCAATAAGAAGGTCCAAGGGATACAGTAAACCTGGAGTGAAGCATCGGAATCTATAACTAGTGTCACAGGAATGGTTCAAAGCATAGCCAGTAAGAAGAGTCAGTCTCCTTGTACTTAATTCTGCACTGTCCCTTTTGTATTTAATTCCGATGCAATTTCTGTGTTTCATCGTCAATAAGAAGGTCCAAGGGATACAGTAAACATGAAGTGAAGCATCGGAGTCTATAACTAGTGACACAGCACTGGTCCAAAAAAGACAGTAATAAGAGTCAGTCTTCTTGTACTTGATTCGGCATTGTGCCTTTTGTATTTAATTCCGATGCAATTTCTGTGTTTCATCGCCAATAAGAAGGTCAGAGGGATACAGTAAACCTGAAGTGAGGCATCGGAATCCATAACTAGTGTCACAGGAATGGTTCAAAGCAAAGTCAGTAAGAAGAGTCGGTCTTCTTGTCCTTAAGTCGGCATTGTGCCTTTTGTATTTAAATCCGATTCAATTTCTGTGTTTCATCGTCAATAAGAAGGTCCAAGGGATACAGTAAACCTGGAGTGAAGCATCGGAATCTATAACTAGTGTCACAGGAAAGGTACAAAACGTAGACAGTAAGAAGAGTCAGTCTTCGTGTACTTAAGTCGGCATTTGGCTTTTGTATTTAATTCCGATGCAATTTCTGTGTTTCATCGTAAATAAACAGGTCCAAGGGATACAGTAAACCTGAAGTGAGGCATCGGAATCCATAACTAGTGTCACAGGAATGGTTCAAAGCAAAGTCAGTAAGAGGAGTCGGTCTTCTTGTCCTTAAGTCGGCATTGTGCCTTTTGTATTTAATTCCGATTCAATTTCTGTGTTTCATCGTCAATAACAAGGTCCAAGGGATACAGTAAATCTTGAGTGAAGCATCGGAATCTATAACTAGTGTCAATGGAATGGTTCAAAACATAGACAGTAAGAAGAGTCAGTCTTCTTGTACTTAAGTCGGCATTGTGCCTTTTGTATTTAATTCCGATACAATTTCTGTGTTTCATCGTCAATAAGAGGGTCAGAGGGGTACAGTAAACCTGAAGTGAAGCATCGGAATCTATAGCTAGTGTCACAGGAATGTTTAAAAACATAGTCAGTAAGAAGAGTCAGACTTCTTGTCCTTAAGTCGGCATTGTGCCTTTTGTATTTAATTCCAATCCAATTTCTGTGTTTCATCAGCAATAAGAAGGTCTAAGGGATACAGTAAACCTGGAGTGAAGCATCGGAATCTATAACTAGTGTCACAGGAATGGTTCAAAAATAGACTGTAATAAGAGTCAGTCTTCTTGTACTTAATTCGGCATTGAGCCTTTTCTATTTAATTCCGATGCAATTTCTGTGTTTCATCGTCAATAAGAAGGTCAGAGGGATACAGTAAACCTCAAGTGAAGCATCGGAATCCATAACGGGTGTCACAGGAATGGTTCAAAACATAGTCAGTAGGAAGAGTCGGTCTTCATGTACTTATGTCGGCATTGTGCCTTTTGTATTTAATTCCGATGTATTTTCTGTGTTTCATCGTCAATAGGAAAGTCCAAGGGATACAGTAAACCTGAAGTGAAGCATCGGAATCTATAACTAGTGTCACAGGAATGGTTCAAAACATAGACAGTAAGAAGAGTCAGTCTTCTTGTCCTTAAGTCGGCATTGTGACTTTTGTAAATAATTCCGATGCAATGTCTGTGTTTCATCGTCAATAAGAAGCTCCAAGGGATACAGTAATCCAGGAGTGAAGCATCGGAACCTATAACTAGTGTCACAGGAGTGGTTCAAAACATAGACAGTATTAAGAGTCAGTCTTCTTGTACTTAATTCTGCTTTGTGCCTTTTGTATTTAATTCCGATGCAATTTCTGTGTTTCATCGTCAATAAGAAGGTCCAAGGGATACAGTAAACCTAAAGTGAAGCATCGGAATTTATAACTAGTGTCACAGGAATGGTTCAAAACATAGTCAGTAAGGAGAGGCAGTCTTCTTGTACTTAAGTCGGCATTGTGCAATTTGTATTTAATTCCAATGTAATTTCTGTGTTTCATCGTCAATAAGAAGGTCAGAGGGGTACAGTAAATCTGAAACCTGAAGTGAAGCATCGGAATCTATAGCTAGTGTCACAGGAATGGTTCAAAACATTGACAGTAAGAAGAGTCAGTCTTCTTGTACTTAATTCTGCTTTGTGCCTTTTGTATTTAATTCCGATGCAATTTCTGTGTTTCATCGTCAATAAGAAGGTCCAAGGGATACAGTAAACCTGAAGTGAAGCATCGGAATTTATAACTAGTGTCACAGGAATGGTTCAAAGCATAGACAGTAAGAAGAGTCAGTTTTCTTGTACTTATGTCGGCATTGTGCTTTTTGTATTTAACTCCGATGGAATTTCTGTGATTCATCGTCAATAAGAAGGTCAGAGGGATGCAGTAAACCTGGAGTGAAGCATCGGAATCTGTAACTAGTGTCACAGGAATGGTTCAAATCATAGACAGTAAGAAGAGTCAGACTTCATTTACTTGAGTCGGCATTGTGCCTTTTGAATTTAATTCCGATGCAATTTCTGTGTTTCATCGCCAATAAGAAGGTCAGAGGGATACAGTAAACCCGAAGTGAAGCATCGGAATCCATAACTAATGTCACAGGAATGGATCAAAACATAGTCAGTAGGAAGAGTTAGACTTCTTGTACTTAAGTCGACGTTGTGCCTTTTGTATTTAATTCCGATGCAATTTCTGTGTTTCATCGTCAATAAGAAGGTCCAAGGGAAACAGTAAACCTGGAGTGAAGCTTCGGAATCTATAACTAGTGTCAATGGTATGGTTCAAAAAATAGACAGTAAGAAGGGTCAGTCTTCTTGTACTTACGTCGGTATTGTGCCCTTTGTATTTAATTCCGATGCAATTTCTGTGTTTCATCGTCAATAAGAAGGTGAGAGGGATACAGTAAACCTGAAGTGAAGCATCGGAATCTATAGCTAGTGTCACAGGAGTGGTTCAAAACATAGTCAGTAAGAAGAGTCAGTCTTTTTGTCCTTAAGTCGGCATTGTGCCTTTTCTATTTAATTCCGATGCAATTTCTGTGTTTCATCGTCAATAAGAAGGTCCAAGGGATACAGTAAACCTGGAGTGAAGCATCGGAATCTATAACTAGTGTCACAGAAATGGTTCAAAGCATAGACAGTAAGATGAGTCAGTCTTTATGTACTTACGTCGACATTGTGCCTTTTCTATTTAATTCCGATGCACTTTCTGTGTTTCATCGTCAATGAGAAGGTCAGAGGGATACAATAAACCTTAAGTGAAGCATCGGAATCTATAACTAGTGTCACAGGAATGGTTCAAACAAAGTCAGTAAGAAGAGTCAGTCTTCCTGTCCTTAAGTCGGCATTGTGCTTTTTGTATTTAATTCCGATGCAATTTCTGTGTTTCATCGACAATAAGAAGGTCTAAGGGATACAGTAAACCTGGAGTGTAGCATCGGAATCTATAAATAGAGTCACAGGAATAGTTCAAAGCATAGACAGTAAGAAGGGTCAGTCTTCGTGCACTTAAGTCGGCATTTTGCCTTTTGTATTTAATTCCGATGCAATTTCTGTGTTTCATCGTCAATAAGAAGGTCCAAAGGATACAGTAAACCTGAGGTGAAGCACCGGAATCTATAACTAGTGTCACAGGAATGATTCAAAACATAGTCAGTAAAAAGAGTCAGTCTTCTTGTACTTAAGTCGGCATAGTACCTTTTCTATTTAATTCCGATGCAGTTTATGTGTTTCATCGTCAATAACAAGGTCCAAGGGAAACAGTAAACCTGGAGTGAAGCATCGGAATCTATAACTAGTGTCACGGGAATGGTTCAAAACATAAACAGTAAGAAGAGTCAGTCTTTTTGTACTTAATTCTGCACTGTGCCATTTGTATTTAACTCCGATGTATTTTCTGTGTTTCATCGTCAATAAGAAGGTAGAAGGGATACAGTAAATCTGAATTGAAGCATCGGAATTTATAACTAGTGTCACAGGAATGGTTCAAAACATAGTCAGTAAGAAGAGTCAGTCTTCTTGTACTTAAGTCGGCATTGTGCCTTTTCTATTTAATTCCGATGCAATTTCTGTGTTTCATCGTGAATAAAAAGGACCGAGAGATACAGTAAACCTGGAGTAAAGCATCGGAGTCTATAACTAGTGTCACAGGACTGGTTCAAAAATAGACAGTAAGAAGAGTCAGTCTTCTTGAACTTAATTCGGCATTGTGCCTTTTGTATTTCATTCCGATGCAATTTCTGTGTTTCATCGTCAATAAGAAGGTCAGAGGGATACAGTAAACCTGAAGTGAAGCATCGGAATCCATAAGTAGTGTCACAGGAATGGTTCAAAACATAGTCAGTAAGAGGAGTTTGTCTTCTTGTACTTAAGTCGGCATTGTGCCTTTAGTATTTAATTCCGATGCAATTTCTGTGTTTCATCGTCAATAAGAAGGTCAAAGCGATACAGTAAACCTGGAGTGAAGCATCGGAATCTGTAACTAGTGTCACAGGAATGGTTCAAATCATAGACAGTAAGAAGAGTCAGTCTTCGTGTACTTCAGTCGGCATTTTGCCTTTGTATTTAATTCCGATGCAATTTTTGTGATTCATCGTCAATAAGAAGGTCCAAGGGATACAGTAAACCTGAAGTGAAGCATCGGGATCTATAACTAGTGTCACAGGAATCGTTCAAAACATAGTCAGTTAGAAGAGTCAGTCTTCTTGTACTTAAGTCAGCATAGTGCCTTTTCTATTTATTTCCGATGCAATTGGTGTGTTTCATCTTCAATAAGAAGGTCCAAGGGATTCAGTAAACCTGGAGTGAAGCATCGGAATCTATACCTAGTGTCAATGGTATGATTCAAAACATAGACAGTAAGAAGAGTCAGTCTTCTTCTACTTAAGTCGGCATTGTGCCTTTTGAATTTAATTACGATGCAATTTCTGTGTTTCATCGTCATTATGAAGGTCAGAGGGATACAGTAAACCTGAAGTGAACGTCGGAATCTATAGCTAGTGTCACAGGAATAGTTCAAGACATAGTCAGTAAGAAGAGTCGGTCTTCTTGTCCTTATGTCGGCATTGTGCCTTTTGTATTTAATTCCGATGCAATTTCTGTGTTTCATGGTCAATAAGAAGGTCCAAGGTATACAGTAAACCTGAAGTGAAGCATCGGATCTATTACTAGTGGCACAGGAATGGTTCAAAACACAGTCAGTAAGAAGAGTCAGACTTGTTGTACTTAAGTCGGCATTGTGCCTTTTCTATTTAATTCCTATGTAATTTCTGTGTTTCATCGTCAATACGAAGGTCCAAGGTGATACAGTAAACATGGAGTGAAGCATCGTAATCTATAACTAGTGTCAAAGGAATGGTTCAAAACATAGTCAGTAAGAGGAGTCAGTCTTCTTGTACTTAAGTCGGCATGCGCCATTTTCTATTTAATTCCGATGCAATTTCTGTGTTTCATCGTCAATAAGAAGGTCCAAGGGATATAGTAACCCTGGAGTGAAGCTTCGGAATCTATGACTAGTGTCACAGGAATGGTTCAAAGCATAGGCAGTAAGAAGAGTCAGTCTTCTTGTACTTACGTCGACATTGTGCCTTTTCAATTTAATTCCGAAGCAATTTCTGTCTTTCATCGTCAATAAGAAGTTCCAAGGGATACAGTAAACCTGAAGTGAAGCTTCGGAATCTATAGCTAGTGACACAGGAATAGTTCAAAACATAGTCAGTAAGAAGAGTCAGTCTTCTTGTCCTGAAGTCGGCATTGTGCCTTTTGTAATTAATTCCGATGCAATTTCTGTGTTTCATCGACAATTGGAAGGTCCAAGGGATACAGTAAACCTGAAGTGAAGCATCGGAATTTATAACTAGTGTCACAGGAATGGTTCAAAACATAGACAGTAAGAAGAGTCAGTCTTCTTGTACTTAAGTCGGCATTGTGCCTTTTGTATTTAACTCCGATGCAATTTCTGTGCTTCATCGTCAATAAGAAGGTCACTGGGATACAGTAATCCTGAAGTGAAGCATCGGAATCTATAACTAGTGTCACAGGAATGGTTCAAAACATAGTCAGTAAGAATAGTCAGTCTTATTGTACTTAAGTCATCATTGCGCTTTTTCTATTTATTTCTGATGCAATTTCTGTGTTTCATCGTCAATATGAAGGTCCAAGGGATACAGTAAACCTGGAGTGAAGCATCGGAATCTATAACTAGTGTCACAGGAATGGTTGAAATCATAGACAGTAAGAAGAGTCAGACTTCTTTTACTTAAGTCGGCATTGTGCCTTTTGTATTTAATTCCGGTGCAATTTCTGTGTTTCATCGTCAATAAGAAGGTCCAAGGGATACAGTAAACCTGGAGTGAAGCATCGGAGTCTATTACTAGTGTCACAGGACTGGTTCAAAAATAGACAGTAAGAAGAGTCAGTCTTCTTGAACTTAATTCGGCATTGTGCCTTTTCTATTTAATTCCGATGCAATTTCTGTGTTACATCGTCAATAAGATGGTCAGAGGGATACAGTAAACCTGAAGTGAAGCATCGGAATCTATAGCTAGTGTCACAGGAATGGTTTAAAACATAGTCAGTTAGAAGAGTCAGTCTTCTTGTCCTTAAGTCGGCATTGTGCCTTATGTAATTAATTCCGATGCAATTTCTGTGTTTCATCGTCAACTAGAAGGTCCAAGGGATACAGTAAACATGGAGTGAAGCATCGAAATCTATAACTAGTGTCACAGGAATGGTTCAAAACATAGACAGTAAGAAGAGTTAGTCTTCTTGTACTTAATTCGGCATTGTGCCTTTTGTATTTAATTCCGATGTAATTTCTGTGTTTCATCGTCAATAAGAAGGTCCTAGGGATACAGTAAACCTCAAGTGAAGCATCAGAATCTACAACGGGTGTCACAGGAATGGTTCAAATCATAGTCAGTAGGAAGAGTCGGTCTTCATGTACTTAAGTCGGCATTGTGCCATTTGTATTTAATTCCGATGCATTTTCTGTGTATCATCGTGAATAAGAAGGTCCAAGGGATACAGTAAACCTGAAGTGAAGGTTCGGAATTAATAACAAGTGTCAAAGGAATGGTTCAAAACATAGTCAGTAAGGAGAGTCAGTCTTCTTGTACTTATGTCGGCATTGTGCCTTTTGTAATTAATTCCGATGCAAATTCTGTGTTTCATCGTTAATACGAAGGACCAAGGGATACACTAAACCTGGAGTGTTGCATCGGTATCTATAACTAGTGTCACAGGGATGGTTCAAAACATAGACAGTAAGAAGAGTCAGTCTTCTTGTACTTAATTCGGCATTGTGCCTTTTCTATTAATTCCGATGCAATTTCTATGTTTCATCGTCAATAAGAAGGTCAGAGGGATACAGTAATCCTGAAGTGAAGCATCGGAATCTATAACTAGTGTCACAGGAATGGTTCTAAACATAGTCAGTAAGAAGAGTCAGTCCTCTTGTACTTAAGTCTGCATTGTGCTTTTTCTATTTAATTCCGATGCAATTTCTGTGTTTCATCGTCAATAAGAAGATCAGAGGGATACAATAAACCTGAAGTGAAGCATCGGAATCTATAACTAGTGTCACAGGAATGGTTCAAAACAAAGTCAGTAAGAAGTGTCAGTCTTCTTGTCCTTCAGTCGGCATTGTGCCTTTTGTATTTAATTCCGATGCAATTTCTGTGTTTCATCGTCAATAAGAAGGTCCAAGGGATACAGTAAACCTGGAGTGAAGCATCGGAATCTATAACTAGTGTCACAGGAATTGTTCAAAACATAGACAGTAAGAAGAGTCAGTCTTCTTGTACTTAAGTCAGCATTGTGCCTTTTCTATTTAATTCCGATTCAATTTCTGTGTTTCATCGTCAATAAGAAGGACCGAGGGATACAGTAAACCTGGAGTAAAGCATCGGAGTCTATAACTAGTGTCACAGGACTGATTCAAAAATAGACAGTAAGAAGAGTCAGTCTTCTTGAACTTAATTCGGCATTGTGCCTTTTGTATTTAATTCCGATGCAATTTCTGTGTTTCATCGTCAATAAGAAGGTCAGAGGGAAACAGTAAACCTGAATTGAAGCATCGGAATCCATAACTAGTGTCACAGGAATGGTTCAAAACATAGTCTGTAAGAGGAGTTAGTCTTCTTGTACTTAAGTCGGCATTGTGCCTTTTGTATTTAATTCCGATGCAACTTCTGTGTTTCATCGTCAATAAGAAGGTCCAAGCGATACAGTAAACCTGGAGTGAAGCATCGGAATCTGTAACTAATGTCACAGGAATGGTTCAAATCATACACAGTAAGAAGAGTCAGTCTTCGTGTACTTCACTCGGCATTTTGCCTTTTGTATTTGATACCGACGCAATTTTTGTGATTCATCGTCAATAAGAAGGTCCAAAGGATACAGGAAACCTGAAGTGAAGCATCGGGATCTATAACTAGTGTCACAGGAATCGTTCAAAACATAGTCAGTTAGAAGAGTCAGTCTTCTTGTACTTAAGTCGGCATAGTGCCTTTTCTATTTAATTCCGATGCAATTTGTGTGTTTCATCGTCAATAAGAAGGTCCAAGGGATACAGTAAACCTGGAGTGAAGCATCGGAATCTACAACTAGTGTCACAGGAATGGTTCAAAACATAGACAGTAAGAAGAGTTAGTCTTCTTGTACTTAATTCTGCTTTGTGCCTTTTATGTTTAATTTCGATGCAATTTCTGTGTTTCATCGTCAATATGAAGGTCCAAGGGATACAGTAAACCTGAAGTATAGCATCGGAAATTATAGCTAGTGTCACAGGAATGGTTCAAATCATAGTCAGTAAGGAGAGTCAGTCTTCTTGTACTTAAGTCGGCATTGTGCCTTTTGTATTTAATTCCGATGCAATTTCTGTGTTTCATCGTCAATAGGATGGACAGAGGGGTACAGTAAACCTGAATCCTGAAGTGAAGCATCGGAATCAATAGCTAGTGTCACAGGAATGGTTCAAAAAAAAAGACAGTAAGAAGAGTCAGTCTTCTTGTACTTAATTCTGCTTTGTGCCCTTTGTATTTAATTCCGGTGCAATTTCTGTGTTTCATCGTCAATATAAAGGTCCAAGGGATACAGTAAACCTGGAGTGAAGCATCGGAATCTATAACTAGCGTCACAGGAATGGTTCAAAACATAGACAGTAAGAAGAGTTAGTCTTCTTAAACTTAATTCGGCATTGTGCCTTTTGTATTTAATTCCGATGTAATTTCTGTGTTTCATCGTCAATAAGAAGGTCCTAGGGATACAGTAAACCTCAAGTGAAGCAACAGAATCTATAACGGGTGTCACAGGAATGGTTCAAATCATGTTCAGTAGGAAGAGCGGTCTTCATGTACTTAAGTCGTCATTGTGCCATTTGTATTTAATTCCGATGCATTTTCTGTGTTTCATCGTCAATAAGAAGGTCCAAGGGATACAGTAAACCTGAAGTGAAGGTTCGGAATTAATAACTAGTGGCACAGGAATTATTCAAAACATAGTCAGTAAGGAGAGTCAGTCTTCTTGTACTTAAGTCGGAATTGTGCCTTTTGTGTTTAATTCCGATGCCAGTTCTGTGTTTCATCGTTAATAAGAAGGACCAAGGGATACAGTAAACCTGGAGTGATGCATCGGTAACTATAACTAGTGTCACAGGGATGGTTCAAAGCATAGACAGTAAGAAGAGTCAGTCTTCTTGTACTTAAGTCGGCATTGTGCCTTTTCTATTAATTCCGATGCAATTTCTGTGTTTCATCGTCAATAAGAAGGTCAGAGGGATGCAGTAATCCTGAAGGTAAGCATCGGAATCTATAACTAGTGTCACAGGAATGGTTCTAAACATAGTCAGTAAGAAGAGTCAGTCCTCTTGTACTTAAGTCTGCATTGTGCCTTTTCTATTTAATTCCGATGCAATATCTGTGTTTCATCGTCAATAAGAAGGTCAGAGGGATACAATAAACCTGAAGTGAAGCATCGGAATCTATAACTAGTGTCACAGGAATGGTTCAAAACAAAGTCAGTAAGAAGTGTTAGTCTTCTTGTCCTTCAGTCGGCATTGTGCCTTTTGTATTTCATTCCGATGCAATTTCTGTGTTTCATCGTCAATAAGAAGGTCCAAGGGATACAGTAAACCTGGAGTGAAGCATCGGAATCTATAACTAGTGTCACAGGAATTGTTCAAAACATAGACAGTAAGAAGAGTCAGCCTTCTTGTACTTAAGTCGGCATTGTGCCTTTTCTATTTAATTCCGATGCAATTTCTGTGTTTCATCGTCCATAAGAAGAACCGAGGCATACAGTAAACCTGGAGTAAAGCATCGGAGTCTATAACTAGTGTCACAGGACTGGTTCAAAAATAGACAGTAAGAAGAGTCAGTCTTCTTGAACTTAATTCGGCATTGTGCCTTTTGTATTTAATTCCGATGCAATTTCTGTGTTTCATCGTCAATAAGAAGGTCAGAGGGATACAGTAAACCTGAAGTGAAGCATCGGAATCCATAACTAGTGTCACAGGAATGGTTCAAACATAGTCAGTAAGAGGAGTTAGTCTTCTTGTACTTAAGTCGGCATTGTGCCTTTTGTACTTAATTCCGATGCAATTTGTGTGTTTCATGGTCAATAAGAAGGTCCAAGGGATACAGTAAACCTGGAGTGAAGCATCGGAATCTATACCTAGTGTCAATGGTATGTTTCCAATCATAGACAGTAAGAAGAGTAAGTCTTCTTCTTCTTAAGTGGGCATTGTGCCTTTTGAATTTAATTACGATGCAATTTCTGTGTTTCATCGTCATTAAGAAGGTCAGAGGGATACAGTAAACCTGAAGTGAAGCATCGGAATCTATAGCTAGTGTCACAGGAATAGTTCAAAACATAGTCAGTAAGAAGAGTCAGTCTTGTTGTACTTAAGTCGGCATTCTGCCTTTTCTACTTAATTCCGATGCAATTTCTGTGTTTCATCGTCAATACGAAGGTCCAAGGGATACAGTAAACATGCAGTGAAGTATCGTAATCTATAACTAGTGTCAATGGAATGGTTCAAAACATAGTAAGTAAGAAGAGTCAGTCTTCTTGTCCTTAAGTCCCCATTGTGCCTTTTGTAATTAATTCCGATGCAATTTCTGTGTTTCATCGTCAATTAGAAGGTCCAAGGGGTACAGTAAACCTGGAGTGAGGCATCGGAATCTATAACTAGTGTTACAGGAATGGTTCAAAACATAGACAGTAAGAAGAGTTAGTCTTCTTGTACCTAATTCTGCTTTGTGCCTTTTATATTTAATTTCGATGCAATTTCTGTGTTTCATCGTCAATATGAAGGTCCAAGGGATACAGTAAACCTGAAGTAAAGCATCGGAATTTATAGCTAGTGTCACAGGAATGGTTCAAACCATAGTCAGTAAGGAGAGTCAGTCTTCTTGTACTTAAGTCGGCATTGTGCCTTTTGTATTTAATTCCGATGCAATTTCTGTGTTTCATCGTCAATAGGATGGACAGAGGGGTACAGTAACCTGAAACCTGAAGTGAAGCATCGGAATCAATAGCTAGTGTCACAGGAATGGTTAAAAAAAAAGACAGTAAGAAGAGTCAGTCTTCTTGTACTTAATTCTGCTTTGTGCCCTTTGTATTTAATGCCGATGCAATTTCTGTGTTTCATCGTCAATAAGAAGGTCCAAGGGATACAGTAAACCTGCAGTGAAGCATCGGAATCTATAACTAGTGTCACAGGAATGGTTCAAAATATAGTCAGTAAGAATAGTCAGTCTTATTGTACTTAAGTCATCATTGTGCATTTTCTATTTATTTCTGATGCAATTTCTGTGTTTCATCGTCAATATGAAGGTCCAAGGGATACAGTAAACCTGGAGTGAAGCATCGGAATCTATAACTAGTGTCACAGGAATGGTTCAAATCATAGACAGTAAGAAGAGTCAGACTTCTTTTACTTA